>NC_134568.1:78299215-78671715 GCF_050947875.1 Dermacentor variabilis | reverse complement strand
GCAAACAAAAGGAAAATCGACGACATGATCTCTTAATTGGAATAGGCGTGACTGCGGCTTGTAAGGCCGTGTGTATGGCGCTCATGTAACCCGTTACGATGCACTGACACATGTGTGTCAATCGTGATGGATATCGAAGCCGCCGCTGCCGCGATAGGATCAGCGGCCAGCGCCGACTGATCCTACTGCTACGTGCTTCTAGAGCGCGCGCCCCCCTGTCTCGGCCATTGCGACAATTGTATTCGGGTCCACGCTGTGCACTTTGCGTAAGCTGATCCACTGGCTCCTTTGGGCGTGAGTAGAACAAAATTCCGCTTGAGAAGGAGGGGGGCATCGCTCATGTTCTGGGTCGCACAGACGGCGGCCCAATGCGGAGCCGAACAATCTGCTCCACATTCTGCAAAGGCCCTTACATAATACGCGCAGTGAACGAGACACACATCTTGATGAACCTGCGGCTGTTTTGACAACTTCACAAGTACGCCTGGACAAAGATTCGCCTTGCGAAACAAATTCAATCGCGGCCGCTACTGCACCGCCTAACTGTTCGCTGAGATACTATAGCGAGATGTGCTCGCGGCACAGATGCTTTCTGCTCCAACTCGTCCCGGACCAAAACGAGTTTTTGTTTACACAAAAAGTTCGGAAAACCGCGAAAGCTTTCATCTGGGTCGCTCAGATAAAGGCAAGTATGCAGGTTGGGTCTTTCAATTCAATGCCTCGTGTACAACAGTGTAAGGTGCTGCACGCGCGCTTTGAATGCGTCTTACGGAACAGCGTGCAGCTAGTGGTGGCACCTTGGTGCCGTCTGCACTGAGATGTCTGACAATGATAGAGATTTGGCCGATTGAGCGCTAAATGCTGCTCTTCCAGCAAATGGAGCTGTTACATGATATCCTGCGATGCGCCGGCCCTCAGGTTTTAGAGAACTTCAAGCTGGGACTCGTCGCGCTTAGTTTATCCACTCTTACGAATCATGCCTAGCAAAGATCCACGTTCAGAACTCCAGTGATCTTCAGATCACGCAATCTTTCGCGATGGGATGCGCAGCAGCCATTCCCATTCCAGTGTAGCAGTACTGGGTCATTTTCAATATGGCTGAGTATCTGCAAAGCCGTGATTGCGTGACGAGCCTTAGCAAGCATTCATGAGATTCCGGTGGGGGGGGGGGGGGCGTCTTCGCTGATGGGGGATAAAAGGGGCGGAGAGTGTATGGGCGTGTGACGAGTTCAGTCAAATCATTCCGCCACTGTGGCACTGTCCGACAAGCCGCTGCGCCTTCTAGGGTAATCATACCAAGGCCGCGTGAGAAGGTGGTGGGATGGGTTGTTCCACTGTGTTGTCCTACTATGGCGCAGACTATAAGGTCTTCTCAATGTATGTTGGCTAGAAAGCTTTTATGTCCATTATGTCCAATCGCTAGTATACCCTTCCAGGCCTCCTTCTTTCTTGCACTTAATTTAGAAAGCGCTAATAAATATCGTAATAAGTTTATTTTTCTCGTTTCTTTCTGTTTTACAGTTCTGACGTTTGTCTCAAGTAAGCTCGATTTCGGCCTTGTCTATCTATCTGGCTGTTTTAGCTGTCGTCGGGTAGCTTGTTTCTCACTCCCCGAATAGGTCACCGTCCAGCAAACCTGATCATAGCACGACGTACGAACGCACGCATGGCAAAATTTGTGGGCGGATGCACGTGACTGGAAAACGCCAAAAGCGCGAGTTCGAAAGACACCTGCGCGAAGTTTAGCAAAGAGAGGCAATGTGACAGGGTAGAGATAAGCATATCGTGCTCATGGCACGAGGCCAACTGCGACGGCCGGCCATCCCATCCGAGAGTACGCATTTATACAAACCGAACCGAAAGATTGTGTGTCCGCAGTTTTTTTTGTTGGCCTCGATAGCTCGTTTCACTTATGCCGTTTCGCGTCGGGCGTAAACTGCGCGGGACCCACCATTTATTTTCCTATGGGCAGTGTGCGCGAGGGGCATTCGAAGTGGCCTTCTCGGATGGACGTACTCCGCATAAGCAGACAGGCCGAAGCACCGAGGCCTCTGGAAACCCGTTCGGCTCGCCGTGACGGTTGAGCCCGCGGCGCGCACAAAAGAGGGAAGCAGCCGCGACGGCACCCGACGAGGATGAACGAGCGAAGGCATGAATGGAGGAGGCAGGAAAGCATGGGGGGCGAAGGCGCGCTGAGTCTTGTGCGCGGCTTGCCAGGAATGCCCGCGGGTCGCGGCAGGAGGAATTAGGCTCGGAGAGAAGAGAGAGTGGGCCGTCGCCCTTGGCATTCGAAACATGACATCGTAAAAGTCGAGCATCTTCCCCGAAGCAGTTGCACGACTGGGGCCGGCGGCAAAGAGGCCGCAGCAGCGGGCGCGTACTACTCACCCAGCCAGACGGGCGGACTTGGTGAGACCGCGCGGAGTTGAGCGAAGACTCGGCAAAGGGTGGCGAAGGGCACGCACCACTCTCCCGACCTTCTTGCACCGGCGCATCGGCCTGACATTTACGCGCACAGACATCCGCACCCTCTTGATAGCGACACCTTTGTTTCTCCTTTTAGAGCGCGTGCAAAGCGTTTCGTCGCATACAGAGCGGCATGTGCCCGCGTAGCAGCGACAGTGGGCTACGTGCCCCTGCGCGTACCCCATGAGGACTGCGCTGGAAGACGTGCGCGGTAAAGACTGACTGAACTGTGGTATGTACAACTGTTCTGTTAGGAGAGCGCACCGGCAAAAGACAGCAACTAAGCTTTGCTGCGAACATAAGCAAGCTCTAATGGCAATAGTGAAAGAGGATTATCGCTACTACACCTGCTTATAATCCTAATACAGCTCTAAATTTGTCAGGCGCGACCTTGATAGCTCTGCCAAAGCGCTCTGAAACAGCCAGTTCATTGCATTATTATTATGGCCGTATCCCTGCCGTTCCCTTACGACCCCTCTGTCTCTCTATCTCTCTGTCTGTCTCTTTCTCTTTCTCTCTCTCTTTTATGGCCGTACGTTCATACGAACGTAGGAACCAATTGCCCATCCTTTGACGCTCAACGACTTACTCTACAAGCACAAACTCAGCCTGTAAGATAATAGAGTGCTTACGGAGGAAACGATCCTGGGACCATGGCCTATGCATTCTTGCATGCTAAAGGCCACAAAGGCCCTTCTGCACTTCTTGAAGGCTACTGGGCTGCACGAGCGCTTGTGACAGTGGACATTCCTCTGCGACTGACTGCGCGAATGACTGACTCTATTATTTTTCATCTCTCTCCTTCTTATCTATTCTTCCCCTTTCCCCCTCCCCAAGTGTAGGGTAGCCATCCTAGCAAGTCCTTGGTTAACCTGCCTACCTTACCGTTTTCGTCTGTCTCTCTCTGGAGCCTCATTAATTTTGAAGGCCATGGTGCTGCTGAAGGCTAACGGCGAAACCAGGTGGCATCCGCTTTCTATCACGAGTTTTATCGCACGAATACACTATTTCCCTCGAGGCTCCCATTATTAGTTTAGAGATGCTCTAACTACTGCGCACGATCCTCGTACATTGTTAGTATGCTGCGCGTGCATGTTAGGTGCGTCGGCAAATATAAAATGTACCTTATATCAATGTTCATCTGTTTGAGGTAATAAACACATCATTCCCCCTCCTCATGGCTGGAGGATCGCTCATGGAGGTTAATGAAATGTTTTGTTCTCGATACCCATGGACGATGCAAATTGTCTTCCATAACCAAACGCCTTTTCACACACAAAAGTTATTTCTGTGGAATAGTTGAATTCGTTATAGGTGAATTGAGGCAGAGGGGTGGAATTTTTCTTTATGATCCAGCAAACTCATATCATATGATCCTCTTCGTTCTTGCCACGTATCCTCCGTGTTCTTGCTTTTTATACATAATATTTTCAGTAAGTGCAAAAAAAAAAACGGGAGGCGGACATGCAAAGGTTGCTCTTTAAAGTTACTGCATCTTCTTTGTACACCTCCAATTAGCACTTGTATATATAAAATTTTAATGGAAAGTGCTCAGATCAGCCACCTTGAATCAAGAGTTATGTAACACTTAACTGCACCGCGCTTCTTGCCAGTATTCTTCCGACCACAGCTCCTTATTTGGCAACATACAACTGCGTCATCAAAAGTAGCAGCCCTGTTTTGTGTAGGGAGGTATTTCGCATTTATAAGCTTTCATTGGAGATTTGTATTTTGGTTCGCAAATGTGTTGAATTAATACCGTTGCTTTAACACTCACGCTATACTGTCAATTTCTACGATATGACATCAGAGCTACACTTCAGTTCACACTATCCTTCTGACGAACTCTCAATTACCTCCAAATTTCTTCAAATTGTCTCTTGCAACTTTGAAGATCTCTGCTGAAAAAAACACGTCATTTTCTAAAATATTAGTAGAGGCAGCATCAATAAAACAAAGTGATGTTTGTAAACACGTCCGTGGTGAGCTATTTAACGTCTGTGATCCTGCTCGTTCCACATGATGTTGTTCAAACGACTCGCCCACCTAATGTCTACTTCAAAATCTCCACAAGCCCGGACATAAGGGAGCACTTTCTGGGCCATATGGAGAAACAAAATAAGAAAGTAATGAACATACAAAACAACAAGCAAGCCTCTTGATAAAGTGACACTGTCTGATAGCTTTTATAAAATTTCCTTTACGAATGCGCTGGTCGACCACACTGAAAGGGCCCTTTTCTGCCTATGTTGGGCAACATATCGATGTAACAGATCATACCATGAGTCAATTCTGACGGGATTATTAAGTTACCTTCAAAATCTAGCCGGCGCTTCATGAGCAATGAGAAAGGCTCACTATAGGAACAACAATGCTGTCCAAGTGTGCGTGCAGCGTGCCGTGAATAGTGACAGCGTTACTGTAACTCGGTACACCGTCGAATGTTCTCCAGTCTTTCCTCGGTAACCTGAAATTGAGCTCCAAGTCCAGGTTGGCAGCCTGTAAACATGACCTGTTCATGTGCTATGAAAATAATCACACAGTTCACTGGATTTCATGTACGATTTAAAAAAAAAGAAGGAAAGAAAGAAAAACTAAAAAAGAAAACGAAAGATAACGAGCTACCAATCTCAAAACAATCGGCTTGGAATCTGATGTGGAGACCGAGTGACCCATTCGGGAGCTTCCGGCAATTCTTATATTCTCGGAGGACATGGTTCTTGTCTCGAAGCACTGGCTTTCACAACGGTGGCGGGCTGGCAAGCTGCTTTTCGCAGCGCGGCCGGTGAAGATCTGACGACGCCATCAGCTTTCCAATAATATACTCCCGGGACTACTTCTTGGAAGCACAGGCGGACTCTGCTTTCAAGCGAAGAAACAGAATCGATCGACAATCTTGCTTTCGTTTTCTCCCTGTTTTCACGTCTTTCTTTTCCTTCCTAACTTCGAGAGTTTGTGAGACAAGTTCCAGCACGGAATCCTTTGGCACTTCAGTTTACAAGTAAGCGTTTTTCTTCCATTTTTGTTTCTTGCCTTTCACTACTCGTATATAAAACAATCAGAGGCAACGGCAACCATGCCGAGTACCTTTCTTGCAGATTTTGTTTATTGTGGTGGCCAGTCTGCTCTGCATTTAAAACTATTCCGACGCGGAAACTTAAATTTTAAAATAATAAATACGGTGAGAAGTGCCCTGGAGAAACTCACGCTATAATTTTCTCGCCGCACATGTCACATATCAGGCGCAAGTCACGCACACCGGCGCTGTTTACCTAACAAGTTTTGTTTGCAGAATAGAGCCTTGGACGGTAAATGATTTTCTGGCTGATGCGAAATACCAGCCGTTGCGTATAAAGGGAAGAATATTTTCAGAGTGGCACTGAAAAAAAAAGATAAACAACATGTCGTTTAGGGCCGCTAGCGGCGTCACTGCAGTGACGCCAATAGCACCTTGTGCCGTGCTATGTCTCTTCGCGTTGTTCACACATATCGAGTCCTTCAGGGGAAAGCGTAAGGGCATGTTATCTCCTCGGCGTCTTCTGGCTGGTCACCGATATCCTCCTTGTTAATCAATAACCCATCTAGCCCATGCGCTCTCCAATTACGAGAAAACCAGGTTCGTTTGCCGCAACACGGCGCACAAGGCATGGCGACAGCAAGCCTTAAAAGCTTATGTAAATTGCCTAAGCGCAACCAGCTGCCAGTTTTCACTCGAAGTGATGACATAATGACAGCGAAAGATGCTCATAAAGATAAAAAGAAAAGCTGTCTTTGAGATCCCGCCGACACTAGGTAGCTTGACGACATGCTTATAAACGTTGACTGTTTTCTCTCTGATCATGAGCATCAGCGCGCACGAGGCTTCGGGAAGAGTAACTTCAATGTCTGCGTATTCACTATAGTCGAGGGACGTGTTCTAATTCTGGCCGGTGTATTCTAAATGTTTATGCTGCCATCGATTACTGCTTGAGCGTATATACGGCGCACCGCGATAACTTTGACAAGCGCACGGAAGGAGCGAAATTAGCATGCGGTAAGCAAACGATGACGTAAGAAGACCGCTCTGCCGAGTAAACAGGTGCACGAAAGACAGACACGCCAAATTCGCATCCGTGCATACATACGCTCAGGCACTCGCCAATGTATGCGAAGCGATGGCAGCTGAAGATGACCACAAGTCCTGCTCAGCATCCTCCCGGCAGCCGGGGGCCCTTCAGGCCATCACGCCGCATGACTCAGACACAGAAAGGTCGCCGCTGGCGCCAGGAGTCTCTAATATACCGTGCAGGGGGAAACAACACGATCCACATGGCACGTCTCTCTCGCGGGCGCGCGCTTTTGCCAGCGCAGGCACCAGCGCAGGCACATTGCACGGCGCCCCACCGCCAGGGTTCCGTGGCTCCGCTTTGTAAACAAGCACCGAAGATCCTTGGCGGCACGCGCTGACACGACCTACGCCGGGGACAGAAACCCTGCGAGTGTATCGTGTGACGTCATGAAGCTATTCGGTTGAGGGCTATTTCGCGAAACACGATCTGCCTTGTGCTGCGCAGCGGCGCGACGCAACTGCAGCACGCTGGGGAGCTGGAAATGGTTTTGCGACAGCGGATTAACTTATCCCCTGTAGGTGAAACAGCGAATTATGGCTCGTTTGTCCATGATTTGAACGGAGATAGAATGGCACAACAAGTGGTATTCAAAAACAGGTGGCAGCAAATTTCTCTCGTGTCATGTGATCACATTGAGAATACCGAAAATACACTAACGACCAGACCTTAATTTTCACGCTACCTGGTGAAGCAGGTATAACCAGCAACACAGTGTTATAGGTTATAGGGAGAGTGGAATGGTACTGTCGCAAACGGCCTTTTTGACATCAGTTATATGATACAAAAGATAAGCAACATCACAGAACCCAACATCAAGTCAACTTGAGCCTTGCGGCGAAAATTTAATATGGTTAGTTAGCAATAGAGACAGAAGAAAGGGGAAAGGCAGGAGGTTAACCAGATGGGGTAGATCGGGTTTGCTACCCTACGCTGTGGAGAGAGGGCAAGGGGAGGTAAAGTGATAGCAAAGTAGAGATAAAGAAAGAAAGGAGCATAGACATACAATCACAGTCAAATACTGTCACCACATACCATCACCACACAGCACAGTAGCACTTGCAGCACTATAGGCATCTGTTCAGGCTACAGCCGCTTGTCCAATTCTGTTGCCCTTAAATAGTGCAACAGTGCCCTCGTCGCCCTCTGCTGCGATGGTTTGTGATTTCGTCATTCTAAAATAAGTTCCTCTGTTAGAGGTCTTTGGTCGAATCGCGCGATCGCGATTTCGAGCGATCGTCTATGTAAATTGTAGCGAGGACAGTCACAGAGAAGGTGTTGAAGAGGCTCCTCGTTACCACAGTCATCACACGAGGCGGCGTCGGTCCATCTGATTCGGAATGCAAAGGACTTATTGAAGGCTACCCCTAGCCATATTCGACAAAGCAGGATAGCTTCGCGACGGCAGAGTCCAGCTGGAATGCAAAGGCGTAGAGAGTAAGGAGTCTAGGTTGTGCAGCCGGTTGTTTTGAAAACTTCCTGCGTTCCACAAGGAGAACGTGATATCACGGTTGAACATTCGAAGTTTTCTAGCGTCATCATTTCGTGATAGCAGTATCGGCTTCTTTTCATCGCCTTGAAGATCCAACCGAGCAGCGTTATCGTCGTGTTCGTTCCCTCTGACACCGCAGTGACTTGGAAGCCACTGAAATGTCACGTGGTGTCCTTTCTCAGTCAAGGTATAGATTAGTTCTCTAATCTCGAATACCAGTTGCTCATGTGGTTCACGCCGCAGGGATGATATCAAAAACTGCAGTGCTGTCTTCGACTCACTGAATATTGACCACCTTCGAAATTGTTCTTGGCTGACGAAACGAAGTGCAGCGCGAAGAGCTGCAAGCTCCGCAGCCGTCGGTGTCGTTGGGTGACACGTCTTGAAACTGATGGTGGTGGCTTTCGCATGGAAAACCACTGCTCAAGAGAACACTGGAGAGTTGTCGATCCATCAGTATAAATATGTACGTGGTCGGCGTACCTCTCGTGCAAAAGGAGCAGAGTTAGTTGTTTAAGAGCAGGTGATGACAGCTCAGATTTTTTCCTGATTCCTGGTACGGTGAGGTGCACTGCAGCTCGAGCCTAACACCATGGAGGAATCGATGGCTTAGTTTCGGGGGTGAAACCTGATGGAAGGCAGGTGTAATAATCCGAAATCGTGGCACAAAATGATGCCTGCGGCCTTTCTGACGCTAGTGTTGCCAGATGATGAGAACGGGCACGGGCAAAGTGCCTAATGTGCACTCTCAACACTTCCATCGCAATGTGTGTTTGTATGGGTTGGTCCCGGGCAATTTCAATAGTCGCCACTGCCGATGTGCATCTCGGCAAACCAAGACAAACCCTGAGAGCCCGAACTTGAATAGCCTGTAGAGCACGAAGATTTGTCTGGCAAGTGTTGGTCAGTACGGGCAATCTGTATCTCAAGAAGCCAACATTTGTACATTTGTACATGTTGTACAATTCCAACATTGCATGTACTGACACTCCCCAAGTCTTTCTGCCCAGAAACTTGAAAAGCTGGGTGATAGCTGTCAGACACTGTTTCAAGTAGGTCACGTGCGGGCTCCATGAGAGATCTCTATCAATGATTATGTCAAGCAATCTGTGAGTCCTCTCATAAGAAATTATCTGGCCATTGATTGAGATGGTGTAGGGTGTCATTGGTTTGGGAGTGAATGCCATCAGTGCACATTTGTCTGACGAGATTTCAAGACCTTGATTGCGGAGGTATATAGCTGTCAGATTAGCAGCTTTTTGAAGTCTTGCACGTATCTGAGGACGTGTCACACCTGAAATGCTTCCGATTGCGCATACGCGATAAAAAGCTTGATGCACCGCCTGTCACAACCGCTTTGTTCAGTCATCATTAAGTATACCTTGCGCCGCGATGTTTAGCAAAAATGACAGAGAAAGCTCAAAGAAAGCGCACGATACTTTTACAGCTTGAAAGCAGTATAGGTCGCTGACATAACCTAAATGCTAGCTTAAAAGGGCATAAAGGGAAATGCATCCTCAATTTAGAGTCGTAGATTCTGGTTTCAAAGATCTACGTCTTTTTTCGCAGGAAAAAACGCGCAATACGGCCGCTGAATCCCGCCCCCCCCCCCGCCTCTTTTTTTTTTCTTTAAATTTAGTGCTGGAAATCGCGGCACCTGTGATGTGTCTGTGCGACGTTGTTGATTGCAGGATGTTCTTGTGTCTTGTTCCTTTGTTTTTGTTTATAAGACTCCACGAGAATTGCTAGGTTGAGTCTTTCCTTACTTTAAGATGTAATGCGGTTCTTCACTGATAAACGATCTAGTCTCGAGCAGAGAGTTCCAAAACTTATGTCGCGGGAAGCTCATGCTGGAAATGTCGCCTCGTGTCTTACCTTTTCGCGTCCATTTTAGCTTAAGAATCCCCAGCCCTCAACAAGGCTTGGCTATTTGCAATTTCAAAAGTGTGTTTTAGCCACGTTTTAGTGATGCAACTTAGCTCGATATATCGCACGAGTCGTAAAAAAAAAATGTATAACAATTAGTCACGATATAACGAAAACTGGAATCACAAGGTCAGAGCTGTTCCTTGGGCGAAATGGCTACTATCGGCCTTTCTTATGCTACATTGGCTGTTACTATGTGGTAAATATCGATACACTGCAAAGTGTAATATGAATTACACAAGCTAGACGAAGAGTACATCATTTATAATAAATAAAAACAGAAATACAGCACCAAACAAAATAAATTTCTCATTTCATACATATATATATATATATATATATATATATATATATATATATATATATATATATATGTATGCATGTATGTATGTATGTCAAGAGACGGTGGTCTGCTCCGGACCACGGTCAGCTGCACTTCGCCCCTCGAAAAGGCAGGACGCGTGTCGAGTGAGCTCCTTTGCATTCTGGTCAACGCCGTTTATACCATGGGTTCGGGACGTCAAATATGTGCGACGTAATACTAACGCATTTCTCTCACATTTAACGCCATATAGCCACTGAATTCCTTTTATTTCCTTCGTTCCGTCAGATCCAACGATTATATAATTTGTGAACTTTTAATTATTTAATTTTACTGCAATCGCGGATGTCTATGGGCTGCTTGCCTAAAGGACAACGCGCGTGAGGAGTTGTAATAATAAATGAATATTTACAGTCCATCTAAATTTTTTATTTAAGATCCAGAGAAATACCCACGGGACTATGACAGCAATACTTTAGTGCAGTTATAACTTCTGTGATTAAACATCTCTCATACGTCGGTTCTCATGCAACAAAATACACTGCATACTGCTAATGATCGATAAGGTGTGTTGACGACGAACAAATACTTGGATGGCAGATTGCCGTACGTAACATTTTCTACAACATCACTGCGCAAAAAGCGAACGATTCACATGATTTCACATTATTTGTGGTCGTCAGCTACACACGATGCTAGAAGCAGTGCTCGCCAGCCGACAACATCGATCACGTAACCCGTTCGATCATCGATCACGTAACTCGTTCAGGATGCCACATAAGCATAAAGCGACACTGTGTTGATACGCGTGACAGCACAACCTCCGCCATCGACATGTCGTGTACAAGACTGACAATTAGGTGGGGGTCTGGACCGACATCTGCCGGAAGGATGCCCCTGAAAAACTCTTAAGCCGGTACTCAGGACCGAACAAAGTCGTATCGTGTGATGTGTAAGCGACGTGAAATGCTGAGTCTTTCCTAGATGGTGGAAGCCAACAGACTCGACGTTATAATAGCCACGAGGAGTGGATACATCCCTCAGCTGAGGCCGACAGTGTCCTGTGAGCACTGCTCACCTTTGCTGCGGAATCGGGCATTGTCCGCGTGGTGTACCCGGGGGGATAAGCATTCCTAGGTAGCTGCCCCTGGCATCTCCCAGTACGCCAACTCCATTGCCTGCCAGTAGCTCAGTGACTTCCTAGCGTTGTTCTCGGTGAGCAAGCGCAGCACATACTAAGTGTGCATTCACGAGTCTCTAGGCGTGTCTTTTGAGCTGATGTGTACGGTCTGTTGCCACCTGGTGTAGAAGGCTAGCGTCTCAGGAAGCAGCAAAGGAAGATAAACGAGGCCGCGTGACGTCCCCATAGACTAATGCTGCGCTAACGCTGTGAATTAAAGATCGGCTATCTCCCGAGTGTTCGGTAATGTTTTCGAAAGTGCGCTCTCAGAGATGCCCCATGTATACTGAACAACCTATGTCCGGTATACATACACGAGCAGCTTATGGCTGTTAACAGAGTTCCATTGTCTGCGTCTCGAAGTGGCGTACACTCCCCGTTTTTTTTTTTTTTTATGTCGTATGCGGAAAGAGCCCTCTTCAGACTACGTACATAGTGGCACCCCGGAAGCTTCTGTAGAACACATTCTCATCTAATGTCCACAATTTGACCAACATTGGGAGACACTTCATGATGGTCTTGACGGTCTTAGACGTCCCCTATGTGTAAAGAAATTGCTCTGTCCCTATAAACAAAGAGAAGCGGTGAAAGCTTTGCGCGATTTTTTCTCTTGACAGTGACGTCATTAGTTACTTGTGAATAGTGCTATTTGAGCGACGTATTATTTTGTCTTGCGGGAACGTCATGATGGCTTCATTGATATTTTGTGTGCTTTGATTTGTTGTTCCTTTTTCATCTCAATTTTACTAATTATGGTAAATTTTCCGCATTAGTGACTTTCATGAGCTTTGCTTTGACCTAAACTATTTCAACATGGGCAGCGACTACTTGTGCTTGTCATAGGTCATGCGACTGAGTCTGCGATATGCATAATTTGTATAGGTTTGTAACTTTATGTCAAGTTACCTGTATGTTTGTAGTGTGTGAATCGAAAGTAAAAAAAGTTAGTAAAAAGGTAACCTCATCAGCCATTACTACGTTTTGCAAGCTGTTTACTACGTTTCGAAATTAATACTTAGTAAATGCTTTCTTTACTAGTAGGATTTAACAAGTGCTGCCTTTACGAAGCAAGACTTAGTAAATGTTGCCTTTGTCCTGCCTGTGGTCTATTATGCTGTGTATTGGTGGTCTTAATGCGGCATCTAGATGAACTGCAGTTTCTTTCATCATGTTAGATAAAGAGTTCAGTGTTACCTCGGGGTGCATATATGTGCGGACAGTACGTCATGCAAATTTATGTATGTTTATAATGGTGGTTATTTACCCAAACACATAGGTGCTCAACGGTTAAACCTGCGCTCCCAAGACTACTGCTATGTATACACATAAGGTAGTCCTCATTCATAGACGTGTGGCGTGATATTTCAGCCATTGTATTGTGCGGAGCTTTGTTGCCATTCACCGTTTGTTCGTCTCTGTGCAACGCAGTTACGCGAAGCATGATGCTTCTGGAAATCATCACCTTTATAAGCACTATTACTTGATGGTGTTAAAATAGTGACTAAACCTCGCTCATTACTTCTTTTTTTACCTGGGCAGTAAATGCTACAACATGCGCCCTCATTATCTTCGGTTACTAATAGTTTAGTGAATTTTGTCACAATGTCACAAGCCATTACTAGCTTTTAGTTATTAACTGAGGCGGCCTTTTTTGTGTGTGTATGTAGTATGTTTCTTTCACTGTAAGCGATTGTGAAAGCTATGATTATTTCCATTTTTATTTCTATTATTATCTCGTCTGGTGCTTTCTTAATGTGTGTGTGTTTATCTACAATTTCGGTATAGCGGGCTCTTCAGTCTATGGCTGAGCTACCCAAACTGTCGCAGTGAATTAACAATAACATTCAGGTGCAGTTCCCTCGGTCTTTTTGCATCTGAGTTCAACAGGTGACAAGACCTGAGACAACTTTTAGGGCCCCAATTTTTCATCTACTGCAGTCTGCACTTGAAGCCACTTCACAAACGCACAGTTCACAAAGCCAGTGGAACACCAATGTAAACTGCGTCTGAGACCGATGTTGTCTGCGTAAGAGACAGTCACCGGAGTAGGCCTAGACATTTTTACAGCGAAGCTGTATATGGCTAGGCTGCCATGCATTTTTGTTCTTCGTGAGTAAAAACTATCATCATCAATGGCTCATACCCCCGTAAGCAAGCAAAAAATGCAATGGCTCATAGCCCCGTAAGGCAGAGGCTACAAGCACTCAGCAAAGTGAAGCGAACAAGGCTTAAATTCTTTATAATCACGCATACAACATACAGAACAGCATGTCGAAAACTGTCATCATCAATAGCTCACACTCCCGTATAAGCAAGCAAAAAATGCAATGACTCATAATCCCGTAAGGTTCATGGCTACTCACTTTGCGTGAATTAGCTGCGATGACACTACCCCTGTTGTCGTTGTTGGTGATTTCAATGTGAATGTGTCGGTACCGAAAAGGGAGCGGTTTACGCGTTCCGTGTTGCAGACATATCCCTTGCAATGCCACGCCGATCCTGCCCAACCGACCACCCAGCGGCGTACGTGCATCGATTTAACATTATCAAATAATGGGATTGCAGTGGCGAGTGAAATAATGCCCACCGATCAAGGCAGTAAATCAGTGTGCGCACATTTCGTCACGATGACCACTCATCAAGACAATAAATGAGTTCCTTTGTCCTTTGTTAACCTTTGTTCAAAATTATGTGTCGCCTCCATGTCGTGTGCTAAACAGCTTCGCTGGTCAACCACCTTCGTAGAGTGGAATGGCTCATGATTTTTTTTTTTCACATTGTTCTCCTTTGCAGCCAAAAGTGACGAGAATTGAGGTTTTTCGTTAACGTGGACGAAGATTTGAATAGAAAGAAGGTTTTACTTCAAGGAGAAATTAACCGCTGTTCACGACATGAATATGGAATACTACTGCTACAAACGCAAGGTAGTCTGTCGTTCCTGACTGTACTTATGGCGCAATCCAGAAGCACTTAGGCTAAGTTAATAGCGTTTGCAACGTTGATAATATTGAGACTTCCTTCTCAAAGGTCAGTTTGCCGCTTTTATTCAAGTAGTAAAAAAAAAAATTGAGCGCCGTAATATGGCACGAAATAGATACACTGCATTAGTCTAGTCTATTCAATTACTCCTTTGTAACTCACCACGCATTTATTTAAATATCGGTTATCATCGAATAAGGCCGACATCCTCATCTTGGATATCGCCCTTGTTTAGCATCGTGGTGGTGCTAGTTTTGGGTCACAGACTGAGAAGCAGTTTCACGTAGTTAGGTCTCTCTCTACATACGTGCACACACAGAGTATGGCACGTTGTCGTGCCATCGTATTTAACATTACTGTCAATTTAGAATTATTACCGGCCGCATCGTACAGACACAACTGAGGCGACATCTGTGCCATAAGGAAGGGACCAGATAAGCTCATTAGCGCTGCCTTCGTGGCTAGCGCGGGCATTGTAGCGTGTCGAGCGGAGCAAGCGGGCGCTCTCCAGTATGAGGCGTTCGCATGCAGGGACAGTGCTGCGACTCTCAAGCCGTTACATAACGAAACACTCCCGACTACGCATCCACCACCCCAGAGCTGATCCATTCAGTGATCTGTATGTGAACTACGTGTTGGCCATTCTCAAAGACTCACGTAACGCGGGGCGCGCGACAGCAATTTAGCTCATATGTCTGAGAATTTGTGCTTTTTGAAAGAGAACACACCAGAAACACCATCACCGTTTCCCTTAACCATGCGCGCATGCAGCCGGCAATACAGACAGACTGAGAGCTAGACGAACGAAGACAACTGTTATGATAAAGTCCAAATTTGCGCTTGTTGGTTGAACATTTTGCAATGCTACCAATACCAAGCAGGACGAGGAGAGAAGAAAAGGGCGCACACAGCCATGACTTGCAACATCTCCGTCCGATAGAAAAGAAGGACTAATTAGGCGTTATTTCGCATGTCCTCGCTAATTCCTACAACCCAAAGAAAATAGCACAGCGCACGTTAGTGGTATTTTCTATGCTCCTCCGAAATTGGCTACTTATGCCGCAGAAATAATTCGTCAAAAAGTATGCACCATTCGCATTGCAATCCTAAAGCGCGCAGTATATGCCCTCTGACTGTCTATTGCGGCAGTCGTTACATCAGACAAATGCGACGATACGTTAACGCTACATATGCTAAATGAGAACGAAGGTAATGCCTGAAAGAAAGAAGATTCACGATTGGCTAGTGATTCCCAGCAACGTCGGTGCAGTTCGCATTTTAAACGCACGGGATGAATTTGCACAAACATTGCGACCAGTTAACTAAGGAAATGTTTCAAACAAGTGAGCTCCTCTATATAGCTCGCGGGAATGTCATGCGTTAGTGTGACTTAACTGGCACATTCCGCTGAAGAGTTGTATCGGTGTCAATGTCAGGAATGACATGTAATGATAGCAGATTAGCCTGACATCGCGCTTTTCTTGCTTGCTTTTATGCGTGTCAATTTCATACGTAATTATGTCAGCTCTTTGCGAAATAAAATGTTGGAAGTCAGCGCTCTGCGCGTCCTTTTCTTGTGTCCTCATGATGTTTGGCGAGAACAAAAAGCAAGGACAGTTCAAATTTCAATTTTCATGTTTAGCGTAATAATATTTCAATAAAGAACCATGCGCGAACATTGGCAGCAGAGGAGAGCCCGTGGCGAAATAGTGGCACCTTTGAGCAAGAAGGCGTTCCGTTCGAGTGTCATATCGGCGTAAAATTTACACTATACGAATGCCATTTTAAACTGGGGTTCTCTTAGTGGCGGTGCTGCCACTTTCGCGACCACCGCTCATGGACACAAGAAATTCTTGACTGTGCAACGTCATCCGCCCAACACCGCAATGCTTTCCAGTAGCAATTATACCGCAGTGGCGTCAGTGCCGGAGAATTTGATCGTTATAAGCGCCATTCGTCTTATCTAGACTGTCATCGAAAACGTCTGCACAGTTCTAACTGATAGCAGCGTTCTTCACCACAGGAGAACATTTGTGCTCTCAAGTGGCTACAGTGTGAAAATGCAGCCTTGAAATGTAATGGAATGTTTAGCGCCAGATTTTCAATCACTTAGGCGACCGCGTCATTACGAGTGATAGGAATGTTTCAGGACGTCACAGACGGCTGATCCAAAACTCACTCATGGCGCCAACTCGAAAGTTGGCAGCTGTCGATACTGTCGGCTGAGAAAACTGGGGCGTTCTCTTGAGGCCTGCAGCCTTGACGCCTTATCGTCAACTTCGAATATCTTAATTTTTTTTTATTGCACTTGGCTTTATCAACGTCATCTTGCAGTGGTAAAACAGCTGACAATAATAAACAGTACGCGGACATAAGAGTTTCAAACAACACCTTATTTTCAGACCGTTAGATACCACGTACGACTTTGTCAGCAATGACTCCAGTCGGTGTTGGCACGGTATACGGCCTGGTATTATCTGTTGCCCCGCGTCCTGTATAAGCGGGGCCGAAAACAGCGCGCAGAAATCACTACGCACCAAAGGCAAATAACTCCAAGGCTTCTGCAGATTCAGGGCTTTCGGAAGTGAGACGGCGTTCTTTAACCGGAAAAGTTTGTACAAGCATTGTGTCTGTACACGCTGTTTATATTTTGACACAACCATGTGCGGAAGTGGATCGCGTGGCTTGAAGGTCACTATTACAAGCTGAGATATGATCGTCGGTGGGGTCACTATTCAGAACATCCGTCCCGCGCATCTTTTACTACGTCAAACTTAATAGTTTCCGTCGATGCTCCGAGTTGGCCCGTCGTGAGTGCACACGGGGGTGTGTCAAAATGAGCGCTTTTGGCCTTCCAGTTACGCTAATTAGGCCAGAAAAGTGCCGTCACGCCCGTGCAATCGAGCTCCGGAAGTCCGTGACCAGATTGTTTGTAGCTCAGTGGGTGCAGCGCGGCCGCTCTCAAGGACACCGCTCAGGAGGCGCCGGGGGCCGATTCCGTTTGGCCCGCACAGTGCGGGCGTATGTGGGGTGTGTGGTGCGTATACACAACCGGGATCGCAGACAGAGCACGAGACCGCCACCGAAAAGCACGCGAGCGCTGTGAGGGAGCCGCGCGGCGGGAAGCTTGCCTCACATCGCCAACAACGCGTTCTCATTGACGTCGCGCCGCGGCCTGTATCGGAGCCCGCTGGCTGCTTCCTCTCTCGCGTTTCCTTTCTCTGGTCTCCAGGAGAAGAGGCGAGCCTTGCCGTTCGGCCGCCTCTCCTCCTCCGCGCCCGGGCTTCCTGCGATATCGGCGCGCACCATCTCCGAGAATCGCGGGTGCCGACAGCGTGGCCTCTCCGATTGCGGCCTGTGCGTGTGTGTGCGTTATATATACTCCGAACGGCGACAACTTTCCTCGTGGATGGCCGTGGTCAATGGACCGGTATTCAAGTCGCTTCGCGAGCAGGGTGCAGAAAGAATTGAAACTGGCTCGTTAATCTCCGGGAAAACTCGGTCGCACGTGTGCGTTTGTGCAACGGCGACTTTTAGTGCGCATTCTGTGTTATTTTCTTCCCTCTTGCATGCCTTTTTTCCTATCGGGGAGCCTGAACGTCGAAGGTGTGCGACACCTGAACCACGCGCGGCGGCCGCCCAAACACTGCCTCGCGTGGGCTTGTCACAGGGCGGCCGTGGCGCGCGTGAATGTTCGCGGTGTGGGGATGGGGAACCGGCCGTAAATATCGTTCGGTGGCCGCTGGAATCTGGCGCTGGTGAATCGGCCCGTGTGCCTGTGAAGGGAAGGAGGCGGCGAAGAGGTCGACTCCGCGAACTCATTTCGGGCGGGTGTACTTTTACAGAAGCGACAAAACACGGCGCCTCTTTCGTGTAGTATTGTCGCTACCGTTTCTGCCACTGTTCTGCGACAGTAAAGAAGTTTGGAAGGCGAGTCACAGAACGACGTATAAAACCTGGAAAGCAGCCCCTCGTGCGATTTTACGAGCCGCTTGGAGCGCATGGCCCCTGAGAGACTGGGAGAAAGATACAATGCTCGCCAGACAGGTAGCGAGAAGACAAAATCGGCAGCCTGATTGAGACCAAGCAGCTTTCCAAAGTTCCTGGCAGTAGGGCTTCGATAAGGTTTTTACGTGATTTTTTACTTTGCGCTCTCAAAAATTATACTTTGTTACTCACATCATTTCTCGCTTCCACGCCCCGCGGTTTTCTTGGTCTTTTCGTGTGGAACATGTTGCAATCGTAAGAGCTTGCCCTTTCTTGTCGCTCTCGTCGTTCATTTTGCCACGCGCCACCTCTAAGGAAATAGCTAGCGTAATCGGTACGCAAGTCTCGACGATGTGCAGCAATTGGTGTTGACCCACTTTCGTTGGCACATTTGTTAAATCGAGTTTCAAGGATGTAGAATGGTGAGGTTTCGGAAGAAACTTTTCCCGCTTGTGAGAGAGCGAGAGAGATAAAGTATGTATAGAAAGGCAGGACGCTAACCAGAGGTAGCTGCGCTTGGCGAAGGCGATTCAAAGAGAAAGTGTTGCGAGGATTACAAGCTAGCGCAAAGCTTAGGTACACTGCATCCAATGGGAGTATGCAGTGTTCCAAAAGGAACTTGAACGTTAGGAACTTGAGCAGCGCAGATATAGCCTTCTGCTCAGAGTTTACTTGGAAGCAGTGGCATATAACTGTAAGGCACAGTGTATGACGTAGTACTGATTTAACGCTTTGGTTTTCTTCAAAGTGCTGTGTAGATCGAAGTTTAACTAAGCACTTGTTTTAAACATCGCCCTCACATGGCAACGAGTAGGCGCAATTATAAGGCCCATCCATGCTCAAGTTCGCATGCAACTTCAGCAACGCAGTCATTTCACTCTCAAATTTTGCGGTGGAGGCGCCACTAGAGGCTTTTGCACCATTAAGCTGTTGTGAGCGTAACGCAAAATGTACGTGCAGTGGTGAACTCGTTGTGAAGGGTGAGGTCCCTGCTCGGTAAATTGGCGCTGACATGTTTCGCGATGTCATCAGCTATGCGTCGGTAAGCTGTTTCTCGACTTTTCGGTTTAGGTTAGACGTAAACGCAGAAACGAGAACGGGGTTTGCGTTGTGCTAATTTGGCAATCGCTATCCGCAATTTACTTTCGTAGCCAAAGCTGTAAAGTAAGATTACTACATAGTCGGTGACAAGTCAAGAATGCAGCGGCAAGTGCCCCTCAAAGGGAACATGTGTACATGCGCGGCCTTAATGGCTTCATCCTGGTCTCCCTCCCTTTCGGTATTCTTTGTATCCAAACGTCGCCGCCTTAGCTTTCCTCAGGCTCCTCCTTGTCGCGAAACTCCTCAACCCGCCGAATGCTTTTTGTGCGTTAGCTGTGAGGGATACGTCTGTGAAGAGGACAGTTGCAATCGGTAGTCAGCCTTTCCAGGTATAGATATTGGCAGTGCCGCGCGCACACATACACACGCACGCACGCGCGCAAAAAAAAAAATAATAAAAAAAATAAAGTGTGCGTGGATGTTTGCGCGCGTGGAGAGGAAGGGGATTATCGTGAAAGGGCACATTGTACGCGATGTCATTGAAATCCCTTGCTTTACTACCCTTTCAAATGATCCGTTAATGCGGTGACATGGCTTCGTGAGCTCAAATGCTCGCGGTAATATTCTGACGAGGGTGGAATGCAAAAACCCTCGTGCAATGTGTGCCGTCTACCGCGCATTTAGTTCACGATGAAGAACTCCAGAATAATAAGTGGGCCCCCACTGCGACAAGCCTCATAATAACCATGGAGTTTTTGTTTTCGTCAGCCCACTTGGCAAATTTGGCTGTCTGTGATCACTAAGAATGACCACAGCGTGCTCATTGTTGCTGAACAGCTGGCTGCACCTCTTCGTGCCGGTGGCAAACAAACTGTTTCTTGAAGCGCAGAGCGATAAATTCCTGGAGCAAGACGCTTTATTAAAAGGATCTTCTAAAGCCTTGACTTGTCATTGGCTATAGTGAACAATATGGTGGCTGCAGTCGTTTGACATAGGAAACTAGAGGCAGTGAATCTATTTATTCAGCAATCTACGTGGCGTTGTTGAGAAAGCACCTGGCGGCTTCTTTTATTGTTTCTTGATGTTCATTTGCAGTGAAGAGCTTTACGCCCAAGGTTATTTCGCGTTCGCGTAATTCCCGTAGGATAACTACATTACCTGTCAGCGTATGTACCTCGCGAAACTTATAGCCACTGCCAAGTTAAGATCGGTAGGGGCTATTCCCAAAAGAACCTTGATGCGTCTGATCTTCGTCCGTGCACGTTTCAAGAAATTTTTCCTTACATGCCTTGGCGAGAAGACGAAGGCGTGTATTCACAAAAATACCCTACGCCAGTACTGTTCACATGCGCTGATATTAGTCAATCATGACGTCGTGCATATTAGTACTGAAGGTGACCGCACGCACGCACGCACGCACGCGCATACACAAACGTGAGTCACGATCGATCATGAAACTTTGAAGGAATAGGAAAGCAGCACTAACCATGTAAGAAAAAACAAGGGCCCGTATGCACAAAAGGATCTTACGCTAGAATTGTTCGTAAGAATAAATTCCAGCCAATATCTAATGCTGGACATATTTGCAAAAGCGGCCAGCCAATGGCAAAGAGTATACGTACGAACTAAAAGCTACGTGAATTCAGCCTCAGAACAAAAGTGCGGTCCATTCCAACATTACAAGATTAACGCGAAAGTCCAGCAAATAGCTATAGGAGATCTGCTGCTGTAAATCTTCTCGGTTTTTTTGTACTTGCTTCGAATTTGTTCCCCACCAGCGCTTGCAAAAACGGGATCGTGAAAAAAACATTGTATAGCTACTAAGCACACATTCCAATGACTATAGTTCAAGGTTTACTATGGAAACTGACCGATAGCTAAAGCAGAACGTCCCTCTGCTTTCGCTTGAAAAGAAGTGGAGCATGAGCGCAGTATTTATGACAAAGAATTCCACTCTACTGAACCGTTGGTGTTATATTTTTCTTTAACTTTCTTATTTTTTAGAATACCTGGAGGAAATCGTACGCGTTGCTCGAATAGCGTGAAACCGCTCTGAGCCGCGTTCATATCCAAGTGACCTTCTCGTAATTTCCAACTGCTACACGATAGCTATCGAATTAATATTGTCCACGTTTTCGTTAAAGAAACAACGAAATTAAGACTGCACGGTGCAAAGGCTGTTCGTCGATATCACCGTCCTGCGGTCGTAATGTAAATTAAGAAGAAAAGCAAGTCGTAGCGCTACCCATCCGCTACCAAGCTGCTAGCAGCGGACAGGCGCGGCGTGTCCTTTGAAGTGTCAAGTCGCGAGCACCAGCTCACACATCATGATAGGACAGAGCGCCGCCGTTTGGTGGGGATGCGGTTCAGTCAAGGGCTGACCATGGAACGCGGTTCGTGGCAATGTGTGGCTTGGTGCGCCATCGCAAAGGAACGCGACATCAGTAGGCATATGGGAGAATGATACCAGGAAGGACGAAAACAATCGTTAGAACTGCAATCAAGCGCCGAGGCGAGGCCAGGTAAACGGACGTTTGCGAACTGGCATGACCCTTGGCTCGGAGTCGGTGGCAGCTGATGCCTATAGGCACATAAGTAATGAAGAAAGAGGGGGGAACTACTTCTACCGCCAGTTATGTCATTGTTCGTAATTCATGCATACGAACTTGATAAGAGGGACTCGGGCGGATTATTCTGAAGTGAATAATTAATTGTGATACAATTCCTTTGGCGTGTACCGCCGCAGCTGGTGTCACTTAAGCGGCACATGTGACTCAGCAAATGCGCCCCCCCCCCCTTCTCCAAGGCAATATGTCATCTGAAAGCTTCAAATTTTCAGACTCCGTGAAATTTAGGCTACTCTTTCAAAAAAGGGCTTTCCAAATATATACAATTGTCTGCGCTTGAAAGATACTCGAAGAGGAGGGAAAAAATAATCCATTATTTAAAGTTTCGTTCAAGCAAAGGAAAAGAATATTTTAAAACATATCCTTCATCTTTAAGATGTCGACTGTGTAGAACAAGTGATATACTTGTGCACTGCTTCAAATTTTGCAGCCTATTTCGCGCAAAGCACATCTGTGCATAAACGAAAGCTAGTTCGTGAATGCTAAGCTGCCTTTTTGTTCAAAGGAGCACCATGTATTCCCGGTTGATTCGATAACGTGTAGCGCACGCTTAATCACAGCTGTCCGTGGTTATCGTGTCTATATAATTGTTATCGCAATAAAGAAAGTATCAGTTCGCCGGCATTCTTCGCCCCTGTTGCTGTACGTCAGCGAATAAAAATGTACTTCTTGAAGGGTGGCATTTCATAAGCGCCGTTGCGATCCCTCGTTGTTCCTCCTACTTTGTAAATACGATTTTTCGGTCTCCTCGAGGCGAAGGCTATACATACAAGGCTTGTTTCCGTAGTTTCGCATGCAGCTCACCGTTTCCATTTTCTCTCGTTTTTACAGAATACGTTACGAAACGCGCTTGAGGATTTATTCATACTGTTACGCGTACTTGTAGGTGAAGAGTCGCGAAGAGGCATGTAAAGCAGGCTCTCAGCCCGCTCTGCAGGAGATCTTGCAGCACAGCTGTTACAGCGCGATTCAAAGGAAGGATTCAAGATGATTTTTTTTTTCTTCTTTGTGCAGCTTGCGCTTTCTCGTTTCGTCATCGGCCTTTACACGCGTCACGGGGAGAGCTTGCGAAACATAGTACGTGCATGAAAATTCTTCGCATTGCACCCCGAAGTTTGTGCATGCGTAACGCTTGAGTCACGTTCTTGATTCCGTTGCTGTAGTGCCTGTTTCGTCTGCGAGGCTGTCAAAGGTCTACTAAGACATGGTCTAGATCCTCTCGATGAATATTATGCACTGCTGGAAGCAAAGTTCTCGGGGTATAAAACAAGTCAATTAACGTTATTTCAATCTCGGCTGAATCGGCAAAATTTGTGAACATTATCTGAGGGTAGCAATTAAGGACGCGTAAGAAATTTGTATTTAAATATATATTTACTGGAGTTGTCAGGTTGTCCCGCACGTGGCATTTTACAAATGATATTGTAAAGTCGGTACAAATAAAAAATACCGATCAGCATTGCTTGATTGTGCTAAGGAACTGCTCTCTGAGGCGCAGTGCAGTTTAGCACTTCATCCGCGTTCAGTTGCTGATTCTTATCTCTCATCATCACCGCAGACATCGTACAAAAACACGCGCCCGTGGGTTGGCGACGGCTGGCGCCGGTTGCGCCGTCTTCGCCAGCCGCAGTGTTTGCATCCTTTGTCGAGTCGATGATGTCGTGGTTGTATGTATAGAACTGATAGGAAATATGTGTCGGCATACGGCTAGAACAAAAACATATTCATTGCTCATCGTCCGAATGGCTCATCTAAATGCGAACATTTGGCCCTATAACGTAAACCTATTCCAATATGTTTTTATTAATCTCCTGATGTCAAATTTGCGTAACCGCCGACGAAAGCATTGGGCGGTGACCCACAGGGTTATCTCAACAGACCAATCAAACGCTCTCCTCGTTCATAGGAGATCACTTTTGTTTGCTTGAAAAACGAATAACATTGCCTACACTGAGCAGCTTGTCTTATCTAATTGGCTCACAAGAGGAAAGGGGCACGCTAAAGTGCAGAGGGATTCGATGGGGTCGAGCCACTGCACTGAAAGTCGATAACCGGATGAAGAGGGTGGTGCCGGCGTCTGGGATTGGTCCGCTTTGCCTTACTTAGCTTACGGTGGCTCGTCTACAATCGCGGCGGCATGCAAAGGAAGCTTCAAAATGAAGCCAAACCGGATCCTCAGCGAAGAAGAGTTGGCAGAAGGAGGTTCTAAACGTGCCGAAAGTGCTTGAAAACGTTACACGGCCACGCAAAAAGTTTTATTACACGCAAATATAGCCACATATGGCCGGCTTACAATGCATTCAAGACGCTTGAATGCATATTGAGATTTATTACGGCTTGTGCGAACTGAGTAATGTATTTTCGCTATGTTTTCCCTTTGGCCCTCTCTGTCGTCTACTGATTACACCCGCTACCCCACTGTGGTGCAGAGTAACCAGCCTGGCGGTCCTCTGGTTACAATGAACTTACCCGATGGGCCTGATTGCTTATTCAGTCCACAGACGAGCGTATGTGGCCGAGCTGCGACAAATCGCACCGCTAGCATCTCGTCTGAGGCGGTTGTGTGTGTGGCACGATTCAGCGTCACTGGGCCACGCAGGCTCGTCCGCAAAATCCTGTCCATCCTCTGAATCCAGATTAAGCATCCTATGCTTCCCTTCTTTTATTCTCTTACTCGATATTCTGTGTGACAATTCGGTCGCCCTGATTGAATGGAAATAAACGGACTATTGTGCACGCACGGAACGCACGCTAACATAAATATGCAGGAGATCAAACAAAGGTTTTGCCGTTCTTGAATTGAATATTCGAAATGTATAGCTTCGCCAGGTGGTCCAAACAGAGCCGCAGCGGTACACAAAGCATTTGAATTAGGCAACGTGAAATTTCCGCCTTAACTTTGGGTCAACGCCGTAAATGCTACTGTCTCTAACTTAAACGCTTTTCTTGGAAAGTCAAGGGTTGAATCGTTTGCTTTCCTAGTGAGAAAAAAAAAAGCCGTTCGAGCCCGTGAAAAGTGCAGGCTCCCCTTTGCGCCGTAAACGTGCAAAAAGTTCAACAATAGGCCTCCTATTTGTTTCAAATGCAAAACATGTGGAATTATTGGCCTTCGCGCCTTAATTACAACCCTTTTGATCTCCTTTGAGCTCCCACTGATGCCATTAATTAGAAACGTTGTCCATATACAGGACTCTCAAATGTGTGTTGTAAAGTGCGTAACAAGGAGAGAGTTCGCGTTCTTCTTTCCATTACTTGCAGTAACAACGTAATAAAGTTGATTTTCATTCCACGCTTATACGGATCGGGAATCGAATTCACAAATATTTTTGTTCGTAAGTGTTCTTTGACATTGGCGAGTCGGCTTCGCTGATGACATGTACTGCATCGGGGTTTTGTGGAATTTTATCTTTCGAACAAATCTAGCGCAAGAGCTGTTTTTAAGTGCTGGCCCTAAACAATTTCGCCCCTACTAGCCCGAGAATCAGCAATATCTTCAGCAAAGTCGTCTACCTCGAATGGCGCAGTCATCTTTACTAACATGAAGGGTGGTGTTTGCATTAGCTCATACATTGCCCCCATTTTAAGTGATTTATTTTACCTCGCACATGCAAAAATATCTTACACTCTTTAGTAGTTGTGCCGGTCCTAAAATGGGTTAGTTTTGGGGAGTATTTAGTGGCTCAAAGAATGAAGCCCGGTTGATGCTGACTTGGCCGTAATCAGAACTTTGACAGCGTTCCAGCAGAGTTTAGCCCTTTTGAGGATAACCCATGAATGTTAGGTGAACGCGTCCATCAGATCCCGCATTCACAAAAATACTCTAATGCTAGAAACGTTCGTAAGAACAGATTCAAGCTGATGGTATATTGTAGACGCGGCCGGCCAGCTACAAGCCTTGTCTTTCGTAAGTGCTGTTTGCCATTGGCTGGCCGCCTTCGCTAATAATATGTTCAGCATTAGGACTGGCACACATTTTTTGGCTAAAGTAAGTAATTCACACCGAGCACAGCAATGCTAGCCATCACTGACTGGCCGTTTCAAGGCGGCGGGTTATACTCAGATGACCTTGTGTCTGTAGAGAAGAAAAGCGTCAGCATGATTAAAAAGTTAAAAGGAAGACAACGGGCGATTAACAGCCTAAAAAGAAGATAGCCATAATTTTCGTAATTGCCCGTAATTTCCGTAGCTGCACTATTTAATGCGTCGTATGAGACCTCGGCAACAAACTTCAGTAACGGTGAAGGGTATATATACGTCATAAGTACAACGCGATATCGCGTCGTCACTCGAGGTGTACTGGCTGCTTCTCGCTATTCAGGGCCTGTATTCACAAAAAAGCTCTTACGTTAGAATCGTTCTCAAGAGAGCGAATGCTAGCCAATCCAGATGCTGGATATATTCTTAGCGAAGGCGGCCATCCAATGACAAACGAAAAGCTTTGTGAATTCAGCCCCATGTTTACCAATTCGCGCCCGAAGGCACACTTATTTTTCGCCTCCGGCAGCAGAATCCTGAAAGAAACAGAGCGCATTACTGTTAACAACAACGCGGAAGCGTCTTGTTCATTTCTAAGCCCTGGACGCCGGAGTAGCACTAACGCGAAAATACGCGTCGTCACCTACAGTCGACCATTAAAGTTTACGAGACACGGTTTCCACGGAAAATGTGAATTTCCGCTCCGTTAAGGCGTGGCGCTTCTAAAGCAATATATCACTGCATATAAGGTCGCAGAGGCCGTACTGCAGACACCGAAGCTTTAAATTGGAGGCTACGTGCTCGTGGCATCAAGGGTGTTTAGCTTTCTTACGTAAATCCCGTGTCCTGTAAACATTTGAGGCCGACTGTATACAGACGCAAGAGCCACACGCACGAGGGAGCTTTGACGCCATTTCTGCGTGATTGCTTCAGGTCGGTGAGGAGAACGAAGCTTGCAGCGACACCGCTGAGAGCCAGCAAGTTGGGGGAGTGTTCGCAGCGGGAGAAATGGCTTCGTAATACGGCCAATTTTGGCCTGCTTCGGAAAAGTCGGAGCGAAATCCTAAATGAAAAACCAACAAGGTTCGCCGTTTCTAATCCGGAAAGAAGTATTGCCGCGCTGCCTGGCACCGAGCACTATTGACTCGAAGGGGGTCGTGCAGCTGCCATCCTTCATCGTTTCTGTAGTTTTTTTTTTCTTCAGAGGAACCGCGGCAAGTGCTGCTGGCCTCAATACCCGATAAAGATATAATAAAGCACCGATAACGAGAAATAAAGCATCACACTATATAAAAGCAGAAATTGGGAATAGCGCACACCGTTATAGATTGGATAAATGAAAAAAAAAAAGAGGAAAACAAATGGAGAACGAGGAGATTTGTGCGTATTTTCGTTGCCTCACGGGGTATTCGTTATTCTTGTCCCATCTGCACCCGGTGTCGATGAAACTTCGTTGCGATTCTGATTTTCCTTCTTTTTGCGATTGGAAAAGCCAGGCGCGGGTAGTGATCCGAAATATTAGATCTCGGCTTATTGCCACGTCAATGCCTCTAGCGTGCCAATAACCTTGCGCCAATGTTTCTTTAAGTTCGTGGATTAGGCGGTTAAATTGGTGTGGCCTTACCGCATTTTTGTTTTCGCGCCTCCTCCGGCATTTTCGCGTGCGTGGCAGCTCCTTTATTTTCAACTGCGCGCGCTAACTCTTTATGGTCTCTTGAGGCAGTTTTCACTGGACTTACCAAGCTGAGACGTTCGATAGCGTTGCTGAATTTTCACCTTTATAGCGCGCACGGCAAAGCTCTAGGTTGCTGAAAGTGAAACGTTCCTGTTTGTCTGATCGCCGTCTTACACAACGCTCGTTAAATTTTTCTCCGAATCCAAGAGGCCAGAGCTACTCGAGATCTTGAGCATTTAAAAGAAGTCTCGACACCGCACCCATTTTTTTCTTCGCTGCAACATTCTGGCAGTAGTATAAAATCGGAAAACGACCCATAAAGCA
Source organism: Dermacentor variabilis (assembly GCF_050947875.1). Taxonomy (NCBI): domain Eukaryota; kingdom Metazoa; phylum Arthropoda; class Arachnida; order Ixodida; family Ixodidae; genus Dermacentor; species Dermacentor variabilis. Next base: position 78,643,615 of record NC_134568.1, on the reverse strand, counting down.
AGCAAACATAAATTTTGAAATAGAGAGTGAATGCATCAGAAAAGCGCCTTCTTCGAACGTGTCAGTAAGAACAAGCAAAAGTGGAATTAAATAAAACGTTTGAATCCGAAGAGTGTGATGCAACGCCTTAGCTGAATCTTCTATGCATGCCACCAGTCGAAGCCGTGTGAATACCGCGCGTGGGACGAAAAAAATGACTAAAAGTCCTCGGTATGTAACCTCGAGCCCGTTTTCGGCACTGAAGTATACACGTATGCACAAATTTCCCCTGCTCCTTTCCTTGGATTCTTCACGTCATTATGTATTTTTAAAAATTATTATATGAATTAGAAGAAGAAATTGGCAGCTTTAGCTCACACAGTCTACTACTTGTCGCGGGAAAATATAAGATTTCAGGAGTTCAAACCTCCGTTTTGAGTTCGCAATAGAAGCGGGGAACTAATGATACGGTGTTTGGTTTTCGCGTACAATTCTTTTCTTTCGTCCAAGTGCAGTTGAAAACTTGTTTCGCGCTACCTACACTATATTTCGTTTAACGGAAACCTGGTACTGTATGTCTGAAGCTATGAGAGGTGCTCTAGTGCCTGAGGACGTGCTTGAGACTGCGCGCGAGATTCAGTGGACTGCAGGATGACGTGGAGGGGCGCTCACGACGTATATCGTACCGCCTCTCGGTCGACATCCCGAGTGCATGGATGCTGACGCAAGCTCGCACTAAAGTTCTACGTCATTAGACTATAAAAGCTCGTTTAATGCTTTAATGTATTCACCCAACGATATGGTATGTTTTCTATGACTAGCATAAACGCCGAGTTCAGGGTGCAGACTTCATACCTAGAGTGAAGCGTGTCAGGCTCCGCGGCATCCGGCAACAAAAGTCGTCTCTTCGCGCAGTCCGTGGAACAGAGCAGTTTTCTGCTGATTTTGGGAAAGAAAAAAAACCTGCAGCCTACTATCCATTTTTCTTTCGCGCATGTGCCTCTGCTGAGTAAGCGAAGGTGCCAAGGTGGCGGTCATTTAAGAAAGACAAAGTGTTCTAAATTTACCCGGACAACGTGAGTTTCTGCCCGAGACAAATTGTCCCGGCGTCTCGTAGGAAGACGGCCCAGCCAAGCCTCTCGCTCTCTCTTTCATTTCTGTTCTTCACATCGCGCTGCGCTCGGTCGTCTCGGCTGTAACTGTCGCTGTTTGTAAAACAGAGGCAGCGGCGCGCGTCCGAAATCTGCGTAGTGCGACGGAAGCACCGCGAGCGCAAAGCAATAGGTGCAAGCGGCGGCGCTTCGTGCCAGTGAGCCGCGTATAACAGAAACGACGCACCCACGCTGCGTCGCCGCTGTACTTTCGAGCTAAAGGTGCCCGCTGTCGTGCAGGCGGAGCTCAAGTGCAGTCGCGGAGATTATTAATGAGAAGCGCTTGCGTTTCACGGACGGAACCTGTCTATATATTTCCTGATAACACTCGGTATGATGCGACTTTTTGACTATACTGTACCCTTTCTTTCTTTCCTGTCGGAAAACTCAATATGAGGAATATAAGAAGTGAAGATTTTTCGTCTAAAGGGATTAATTTATTTCACAGCTGAGTCAAAATGGCAAGTTATGTGACGAACGTAGAAAATATTCGAATAAAATTTGTCGTACACGGTTTTATTTTTACTCTTTGAGGGGGGGGGGGGTATATTTAGACAGTCTGGCACGTGGGAATTGACGAATGCAGTCAAGAGCGAAGATAAATAAAGTGTGATAATTCTTCAGGCTTTAGCCAAGGGGAGTCCAAAGAGCTCCAGTAATCGTATGCATTCACGACATGCGCGATACGGAGCAGTGTAGCATACTCTGTCCCGCGCTCAATGCACTCTTGTCTGTTGTTTAGACGATGTTCGTCGATCCCAAAAGCAAAACAATATGCTGTGCTATTGTAACGCGCGTAAACGCCGTGTATGTTAAACTACAGGCACACTAGCCGTCAGAGGCATCGCCTGCCTTGTCGAAATTCATTCGGATTTTGATATGGCGACCATGTCGTACTGCTGACGACATGCAAAATTATCCTGAAATACCGTCCTGTGCTAGGGATTCTTCAGTCATCACAATCGCATGATGCCGCTGGCCTCGTGCTGTACGCTCGCTGTATCATTGAATGTAGCAAATTGGAATCCCGCAGAATTGATTCATTGAGACTGCTAGGTGGCGTGTTAGGTCGCCTGCTTCTTCACTATGCGCTCTGGAGCTCTGCGGAAACGTCGGCCCTGACTTACGCTTACGAATTTCAAAGTGAACGTTAATTTTCCACAAGCGTTTAAGCAGTGAGCTCTAAAGTCTGCAGTGAATGCACTGGCAGCCAAAGTATGAACGTTCGCAGTCCGGATTCTGTTTTCTTTTCTTTTTCTTTTTTACATACCAATTTAGGTTGTGTCGAGATAATGCAATTATCCTATTCCAATGCTATTTCTTAGCGCGCTTTGTCAGTGGTCCGAGTGCAGCTCCGCTCACGTTATCACCGGGGTTTGCCGACCACGAACGATAGATCAAACAAAAGGAATAGAATCAAGTGAAACGAATTCCTAAATTATATGCCCACCTAGAACTTGTCCAATGCACGCATTAGTGAGAGAGAAAAGCGAAGAGGGAAAGGTAGGGGGGTTAAACAAGGGCGTGCCCGGTTGGCTACCCTGCACTTAGGGAGGGGGAAAGGGAAGAACGGATAAGGAGAGAGAAGAAAAATAAGAGTCATTCACAGTCAGTCGCAGAGGAATCTCCACTGTCACAAGCGTTCATCCAATCCAGTGTCCTTCAAGAAGCGCAGAAGCGCTTTTGTGGCCTTTTGCATGCAAGAATGCATAGGCCATGGTCCAAGAAACTTTTCTTCTGAGAACGTTCTATTATCCAGCGGCTTGGGTTTCGCTTGTAAAATACGTCTTGGGGTGTCAAAGGATGGGCAATGACACACAAGGTTATCTAGAATCTCATCGCACCCACACAAGTTACATGCTGCAGTGTTGCGATTCCTACCAGGAACGAATAGGAATTTGTAACTGCCACACCCAACCACATGCGGCACAGTAAAGTTGCTTGGCGACGGGAGAGCCCACGCGGCAGGCGAAGTCGCCAGTTAGGGTCTAGAGAGTGCAAGCGTGAGTTGGTGAAAAACGGTGAATTCCACCGTAGAAGTGAGATGTGGCGAGCAAGTGATTGAAGTTGTCGCGCCGCATCTGTTCTTGAAAGTGGTATAGGAACCCGCTGATGTTTTTGGTGAGCCGAACGCCCAGCTTCATCTGCGCTGTCGTTGCCGACAATTCCGCGATGGCTTTGCAACCATTGAAATTCAATGTTGGGGCCTTTCTCGAGCGCGAGATTATGAGCGTGCCTTATTTCGTACCCTAGCTGCTCGTGTAACCCATCACGTCGGGCAAACTGCAGAGTTTGTAGGGCTGCTTTGGAATCGCAGAAAATGGCCCAACGATTTGGTGGCTGCTAGAGCACGTACTTGGGTGCACCTTGAAGAGCGGCAAGTTGTGCTGCTGTCGATGTAGTATTGGGCAGTTTATATCCCTCTAAAGAGCCGCTCCAAATTGATTGTTCGTTTAACATCATGACGTAGATGTATATAGACTTCCCACCGACAATGATAACATATGAGACGCAGTCAGTACAAGGTTCATCATTGTATCTATGGTTGCAGGGCAGAAACATATATTTCGAGTTGATGTTGTGGATGTATTTATTTATGAATGGCTGCACATATATCAGTGACGCCTCTCTTCGGCTGATATTCATGTAATCAGCATTGTTAGCCTACTAATCCCACTTCAGTGTGCTGCTACCAAACCGCTATCGCATGACTTTAAAAAAAAGTTATGCAGAAACTCCACTGGAGTTGTCTAAATATGCCTAAGCGTTGTGCCACTTGCTCATCTACACGCAGCCCGGTGTCATTTTCAATGTTATAAAACTTGATCTGACTCTTACCAACCGTTATCGGCCCTTATAAACATTATCACAATTGGTCCGACCATTATGAGCCCTTATTGCTCCTTAGCACCTTATCCATCGTCGTCGAACCATTATCATTCGGGATGAGACCCATATAACTCGTCATCGCTCCTTACCATTCTTAATCAAACCATTCACTGATTTTCTGTCTGTGTTGCGTAACGGGATGCGGATGAACCCTCAGAGATTGGTGGCATCTGAGCGTGGGGTCATGGGTTCGAAACTCACTGTCGCCAAATTTTTTTACCCTTTCGAATTTATTCAGTTTTTGTTTTTTTATGGAGCGCATGGTGTTACGCGTCAAGGACCGACGGACAGATTTCTTGGGTGAGTCGCCTAAGAATGCTTACCCATTAAAAAAACATGCCCGACGGTTGGTTTTGAACTCGGTTTCCTTATATATCGTGATACAAGTAACATAGCGCAGTAAGGACGAGGGACAAGTCGAGATAGGACAAGCGCAAACTTTCAATAAGGATTTTATTACGGATCCTGAGAATATATATACACCCATCTGCAGAGAGGAGGAAGTCCTCGTGCACTGCCGCGTGCCCACTATGTCACAAATTCAAGCTCTTTCTTTTTTTTATAAAGCCTCTGACGGCCAACTGACGCAATAATCACTTGCCCTTGCGACCTCGGTAGCTTCTATGATTTCCTTAGTTAAGCTATTGTGATAGCGATACACGGCAACCGTCTGATTAAACACAGGATGCCAAGGTAGCTGCGGGTCACATCTTGGCTCAAGTTACGTGGGACACCCTGTATACAACGTGTTCCTATGTGTGGGCAGTGATACCCGGACGAAAGACAAGAGGAAGTATACGACACGAGCGCAGTATACAAAACACAACGCACTGGAAACCTGGTAACTGTCTGCAAAAATAGAAAAAAAATGTCAGGGATCAACGTTAAGATATCGCACGAGAGATGAATGAAATGAGTCGTGATCAGGTATTAATGCTACGTCGGACGGAAGGCGATTCCACCTTGTCGATGTACGAAGTAGAAAAGAATGAAAAATGAACTGGTTTTACAACTGATGACGTTTACTTTGTAAGGATGGTCGATGCGGGATGGGCGATAAAATGGTTGCGAAATGAAAGCGTACTTCAACTGGTCATGATGATAAATTTTGTGAAAAAGGCTAAGACGAGAAACTTTCCTACGGAGCTCAATAGATGGCAATGATAGCGTTAGTCTCATTGAAGTCATGCTGCTAGTGCGGTTGTAAATAGACAGAATGAAACGCGGCGAATCATCCTGGACCATCTCGAGTGAGGATGTTAAGTTCGTGAAACCGGAGTCCCAAATTGCAGAAGCACATTCTAATTTTGAACGTACTAAAGTCTTGTACATAGTTAATTTAGCAGAAACAGGTGCTTTAGAAAAATCGGCGCAGGTAACCAAGCATGCGATAAATGCTTTTAATTAAGTAATTGATATGATGTTTCCAGGTAAGATCATTAGCTATATAGACACCTAAGTATTTGTAAGAGGTAACGGGATCTAAACGAATATTATTTGATTCATAGCAAGCAGGAGTAGTGAGATTAGTGCGCGATACTCGCATAGCGTTTCTTAACATTTAAATTATGGCCCATCTATTACACCATTTAACTATACTATTTAGGTCAATTTGCAAAGCAGGAACATCGGTAGGGTCAGCTATTTCGCGATAAATAACACAGCCGTCGGCGAATAAATGGATAGGGGAAGTCACGCAGTTAGGGAGGTCATTAATATAAACTAAGAAGAGAAGAGGGCCCAAGACAGACCCCCGTGGTACACCTGACGAGATGGATGTTAACGATGGATTCTTATTGTTAGCCAACACGTACTGCGACCGTCACTTAAGAAAAAAAATTACATCCAGCGAAGAAGATTTACGTCAATATTGAGGTAGCTGAGTTTAAGAAGACGCAGGCAATGGTCAATTTTTTCAAATGCTTTAGAGAAATCTAGGAAGATGCAGAACGATTGTCTATAAGAGTGAGCATGGAGTGAGTTAAACAAAATAACTGAGTCTCGCAAGAGTACGACTTCCCACGACCATGTTGTTCCGAATTAACGAAAGAGTTCGAATCAAGGAAGCTAACAAGGTGTGAGTAGATGACATGTTCAAGAATTTCGCAACATATGCTGGTAAGAGAAATGGGGTCATAATTAAGGGGTGATTGCTTATTGTCTGAATTATGAGGTGGAATCACTTTCGCTTGCTTCCATCGTTTGGGAAGAATACCAGTATCTAACGACTGTTGAAATATTTTAGTGAGAAAAATAGAGGAATGCATCTTTGTTTCTTTCAGGAATCTTAAATTTATACAGTGAACACCAGGGGAACATGAGGGTTTCAGTGTGTCAATGAGCTTTAGAATCCCGGCCACATCTGTTACTATTGGCTGCATACTGACCAAGTCGGAGAATATTCAAAATAAATGCACATTCTTTACTAAGCACAGGTAAGCCATTCTGATCACTTAAAGAAATCTCCATGTTGCTGTGAGTATTAGTTACGACGTTCCACAATTTCTGAGGGTTACGGATAAGCATGTAAGGGAGTGTGTTTTTCTGGAAATAAGATTTCGCAGATGCGACGGCTTGAGCGTAGGTGTTAGACGCGATTGTGCATGAATGCGTACGCTGCTCGGTTTGCCGCAATTTGGCGGTCCTAAATAAGCGCTTTATCCTGTTAGAAAGCCGATTTAAACATGAGTTATACCATGGTGCGTGTGTATTTGTTGGTATTATTTTGGGGGGAATATACGCTTTTCTAAGATTTAAAATTAGGTTTGAAAACAGGTCCCACTTCTCTTGGACAAAACGATATTCAAAACCAGGAAGGTAGTTATCAAGAAAAAGCGAAAGTTCACTATTGACTCTTTCAATGTGTGCCTTATTGTAGACAAATATAACCTTTTGTTTTTTTTAGTAGCTGGGATGTAATAAAGCATAGATCAAATTGAAGTAAAGAGTGATTGCTGAGTCCAGGCATAAAAGTTATCGTGCCTAATATATCGGGGTTAGTGGTCAAAATTAGGCGAAGACGGTTTGCATAACGGCCGACAACGCGTGTGAGATCATGAAAGATTTATTAGAATTGAAAATAGTGCAAGTATCAAAGAAAGTTTGGCAATGCGAAGAATACGGTCTGCAACATACTGGCGCCGATGTCCAGTTTATTGTCGGATAATTAAAGTCGCCTAGAAGAGTTACTGGGGATGATGGGTATCAGGTCAGGGCAGAGTTAACTGCTTCATGCAATTCATTGACGAACGAAACGTCTGCATGAGGTGAACGGCAACACAGACCGACTATGTGTGTTTTATTGTTCAAGATGACACCGCACCGGATAGATTCAATATTACGTGCGATATTAATGCGGAACGACGTTAGGCTGGCAGAAACTGCGAACAATGTTCCTCCCCCTTGTTTTCCATCCCTGTCACAGCGATAAACACTGAAACGCTTAGTATGAGTAAAAGTTTTGCCGTCACCTACACGAGCATTTGGCCATGTCTCGGTATGTGCCACCAGGTCAGCATCGCACGTGTTGATAGCTGCGCTGACATCGTCTCCTTTGCCTAAAAGACTCCGAATGTTAGCGTAGAGGACAGATACAGGGCATCGATAACCACTACCTCTCCTTGATTGTTAAGAAACGTGACGCGCGTGATTTGAACCCAAACTGCTGCCCACCGCGCATGCAGCAACAGTTTCGGATGCAGCAGGCGGCGCGCATGCTTTCGAGTCATGAGACGCGCTATCGGGAAGAGAACGATGATGCGGCCGGGGAAGCTCGCGAACAGTGTCTGTGCTGAGGTCGTAAACATATTGCTTGTGACTGACAGCGAGTTTATCGTAGCGAAGCTTAAAAGTTGGCGATCCAGGCAAAGATTTTGCGAACGCAGTTAGCCTCTTGTGATCGAAGCTGGTGGCTGCGCAATAATCATCGGAAACAGAAATTTTGCCACTTTTGAGCCTCGCACGGTGTGCCATTACAGAATATTTCGCTTTGAAATTCCAGTTTCATTATTACACGTCGGCACTTATTTTGAACGAAGGCGCCATAAAGACATTGCGCTCGTTTTTTTTTTTTGTAAAGTCTGAATTCGGAACCAATATTTGAGTACAGCAAATTAACCACTTCTTTTTTCTGCTTCTTGCCAGGATTCATCACCATCGGAGGCGCCATGAAGAACTAAATTATTTATGCGAGACCTATCCTCTAGATCGTTCATGCGGGAAAGAAGTGCACTATTTTGTTGGGTCAGATCATTAATGGTTTCGTTCGTTAGCTGTAGTTCACGTTCTAGGATACCAACAGCTCTGACTTAACTTACCTGACTCTATTAACTTTGTTTAACGTTAATTAAATATGTTCTAATTAACTGTTCCTTAATTAACTTCGCCTTAATTTAACACCAATGTCCGTGGGTTCGACCATCAATGGTGGCACCATCAATTTTTGTACCATTGAATTTTGGTCCCACCAAAGGTAGAAGGTTCACCTTCCACCAAAGGTTATTGGTTTGAAAGCCGAACATCAAAGATCGTGAGTTTGACTCCCATCAATGGTAGTGGGTTCGACTCCCACGAGAGGTCGTGTGTTCGTGTCCCACCAATGGTCGTGGAGCGCACCATCAATTTTGGTGCCATTGAATTTTTGTGCCATAACGCCGGACGGTCAGTTTTTCAATAACGCCGGACGAGGGATTTCTCGACCCATGAGCCACTTAGGGCTTTCGCCTTAATAAGGTCGTCAGGGTGTCGTCACTAGGGTGTGTCTTCATCATTATAGTTTAGTGGGTAGCTAGATTGCTTGAATGCTACTCGCATTTACGTCGACAGTCATCGTGAGGTGGGTTCTGCCGAATTTTTTTTTTCTATACGATCATTGCTAACGGCGAAATCATGGAAATATTTCTGGTTGATGTGCCTTTCGTATACTCTGGTGAAATAGATGTGTATATAAAATGATAGGAACATTTTATTGCGAGCCCTGCAAATGCCTTCAATAGGAAGGTTTAGCGGTGATGAACCGCTGATTACACCTACATACACGATCTGCATCAGAAACAGTGAGAGAGGGAGAGACTTAACGAGAAGGACCCACGTAAGCACACAATGGTATCTAACAAATTCGTGTGACGCTTTTTTTTTCCCTCGTGAGCTATATCTAGCGAACATTGTACGGACTAAGCAATTTGTATCATCCGCTGAAAGAATAAGAAAGGAAATATAAACTTGTCTATTATCGCAAGCGCATTAATCTTGTCTGCCATGTGTGGTCATCTACAAACAGCACTATCAACAGTGTATCTTCTCCACTGAATGAGAAGTATCACTAATGACAGGAACTCAGAATAGCCGCGCGCAGGCACGCGCAGGGGTCGCTTTCGCAAAGCACACGAAACCAACAGTAGCCTTGCTACTCGTTAAGCTTATCTTGCAAAGTTTCGTTGTACTGCGGTGTGTGATCTCTGCCGACGCCCATGCTCTGACTGCACGAAATTCTCCACGGGAGTCCCATCGCGATAGGGTATGGGATAGAGGAATAAACATCAATAAAAGCCTTCAAGAAGGGCTGCAAAAGCGCTCCAGCATCAAATACTCCCCTGCGCCGTTTCGCTGACCATATAGATAGCCTCGCGTGCGCTGTGTTTTCCTTTTGCCTCTGCGAGGAAGGACCACTGGCATACCTGTAGAATCGAGCTTACGCCGCGTCTCGTTAGCGTTGACGCTGCCTGCACGGCCGCCTGCTTACCGTCGGCAGGCACGGACAACGATGCGCAGCAGTTGAGGAGGAGGCAAGCGATACCAATGGGGCAGCAGTCACTGACATCTGCGATCATTAGAGTATCTGCGCAGGGCGGAAACGCGTAGCGGCAAGCGAGCCTGGTTGCTGCGGCGGCGCACGGTGGGGCGGCCGAGGCCACGTGCTTGGCTTAGCCGATCGGATGCGCGCCGGCCAATATCGGCCGACGACTCGGTCGGGTGGCAAGGACGGGGAGCAGGTCGGCCGAGGCACACACGGCCGCCCGCGGAGGAGAGCGGCTATTATTGGAGAAAAAAAAAGGGTGGTGGTCGCGCCTTGTTTAAACGAAGCCAAAAAACTGGATTTCCCCGCTCGAGAGCAGCTGCGTGTGGCTGTTCCGACCGTTCCGCGCATACGGGGCGCCTCAAGACGTATACACACCATTGGGTCACAAAGCACTGCCCTGCTTGCGCCGAGTCAGTCACGCCCACGCGTGTTTTTGACTGTTCTCACGACGGCATAATAGTGTGCATGAAAACGACAGTTCCGTACTAGAACTACCTCGGAGAAGGTTGGTAAGAAACGCGATATGTTTGACAGTCTAATGGTTGTGCGTTCCTACACTGACAATTAAAGCAGCTGAAATCACATTCTTCATTGCTATCCTAAGACGAATCATTCGTGAAGATCGTGTGCAAACAACCTTCGCACGTTGGCGCTACTCATGATGGCAACAGCTACTGCGCATATACATTAAATTCCAACGAAGAGTCCTTGAACTAGTACTTAAACGTAGCAATTTGTCATGTGTCTGGTTAGCGGCAAACTTTGGTAAACTTTTTTGAGCCTGTGACGTCTGCCGAAAATAATGTGCCAATCCGGCTGCAAATTTCGCGAATGCAAAAACACAGCGCCGGTGAGCAGACCAGTTAAATATGACATAAAGGATGCGACAACGCAGCGCTAGTGTTGTCCGCACTTTGGCTTTCTGATACTGTAGGGGCACATTACAGACATACAGCGCTTTTGAAAAACATCGGCAGGTTCTAGTTCCTCTTAGATCAAAACAAGTACCCTTGTTTAGACTTTCAAAGCTGATAAAAGCAGTGTGTGGTGCAACTTCCTTTAGCCTTTATTCCTATTCCTTTGGGGTTTTTTCTCTCTTATTTTTTCTCTGCATGTTCCAGTGTGTATAGCACTATATGCGGACCTTATTTCCCTCATTGCTAACCCCGCTCGAGATTTTTCAAACCTGTCGTGTTTCTTGTTATGATACAACATTAATAATTATTATTGTGTGCCGAGCAGTAGCCATCAGCGTTATAACATGACTAAATCTCCTTCATTTATTTTTATTTCAATAAAAAATGTTTGTTTCCATATGTTTGTTCCCTGTGTTTGTTTGCTGTATGTTTGTTTCCTGTATGTTTCCATAAAAACCTTTTTATGGAAACATACAGTGGGTAGCTCGTACTGTATGGAATATTTTCGTCTCAATCATCGAACTCGGCAACGTAAGTGCGAGTCGGTATCAAAAAATGGCTTTGTTGTGAAGATAGTGATTTATTTATGTAGATTCAAACTCTCTCACCTTCGAAATAGCCCCCTTGCACAACAATACGGTGCTCCCAGAATTCCTTTCAATTTGCGAATATGTCATAGATGTCTCTTCCGGAACGACTCGAACACCATTCTTCTATTCAAGCTTGATCTAAGCAATCGTGTGAAAATGGTGACCACTGAACTGGGTTTTAAATTTTTGGAAGAGAGCAAAATAAGCGAAAGCGAATCCTTACAAATGACCCGTCTTTCACGTCGAGCGCCATCACTAGGGACGAAGGAGAAGAGAAAACAAGAGGTGAAAGGCAGAGAGGTTAACCAGATTAAGTGTCCGGTTGGTTGCTCTGCAGAGGGGGATGGGGTAAGCGGCAGAAAAGATAAGAAAGGTAAGATAAAAAAACAAACTTTGGCATACGGGTGTGACCCTCAGATGAAGCAACAGTCGTCGGAGTGGAAAAGCCGAACGTCTCCACGACCGAGACAAAGAAAGAAAAGAAAGGCATGACCGCTGCCCGACAAAATGCATGTTCGTCGTGATTTCCCGAATTCACGGTATTGTGCATCAGGAACTCGTGTCGAATGGCTAGAATATGAGCACTGTGTTCTACTGCCAAGTTGGAGGGCCTCTGAGGGAGGACGTTCGTCGAAAGCGGCCCGATGTGGGGCGCACAAGGAGCTGGATGCTGCACGACGACTATGCACCTTGTCACAGACCACTTCACACAGACGATTTTATGACCGGAACCATTATGGCGTAATCCTATTCTATTCGTCAGATTTGGTCTCCCTCTTATTTCACTCTCCTCACTAAATTAAAAACCCAGCTCAAAGATCGCTAATTTGTCACGATTGCCTTAATGAAGCTCGATTCGCAGAAGGGTGCTCGACTCCTTCCGGAACGGAGACGTGCACGACATATTCGCAAAGCGGCAGGAACGCTGGGAGTGCTTTATTGCTGCGCAAGGGGGCTATTTCAAATCTGACAGTGTTTGAATACGCATAAATAGCTTACTACTTTCTTCAAAACAGAGCCAATCTCGAAACTTTTTGATACGCCATGTATTTGCACTCAAGCAGTTCGAAGAGCTACTACGTCGGGGAGTAGCATGCGGAGCATAATCGCCCAAGTGAAGCAGCGCCATGGACAGCACAGCCAGTGCCACTCCCTGTGGATTAGTTCCTTCCGTCTTGAGTTCATTAGTGAACATCAAAATCCTCAGTGCCACAGCGGTTTTTGCATTTCGGCTCTCTAAGACGGGCGCGACTTTCGGGATCTAACAAGTGTTTTCGAAAGCGGCATCGAAGCCACGAGTCACTTAACTGCCGTCCATGCTCAGCTAAAGAAGGAAGAAGGAATGACTCTGCTGTGATGGCGGGGCCAAAAAAAGACAGTTCGAGAATTTTTTGTGCGCGTAAAGATTTCGCATATGTTGTGTTGTCGTTTTTTTTTTTCGACCTATCATTCTTCTGCGCCGAGAGTGAGAGGCTTTTGGTGTACTCTGGGACTTTACTTTTTAAGTCGGCTGCGGCGAAGTTTCTGACTGGTAAGGATAAGGAAATAAGACGCACGCTTGCGTGGCTTTGACATAGCGCTTATTCACGTCGGTTGCTAAGTAGAGGAGAGGGAAAAAAAGTTGTGTAGAGGCACTCTAAGCAGAGCCTTAAGTATATGCTTTGCCTGACGGTAATGACGATAGGAACGACGACGATGACCCGATGTTGACCCGATGACACGCTGCTGACCATGTAGATGTAAAATACTGCATGGGTAAAACTAAACAGATGTTTCTTTTTCTTTCTGGTGACTTTTTCTACCAAGGAAACATGGTTGTCATAAGCATAGTCACGACAGCTTGCAACAGAGGTCTAAAAATTTTGTCATAGTGACACTCAACGTCTATCGGCGCAGGAAAGTCAGATTGAAAGTGGTTTGAGATCAAGTAAAACGAAGGAAAGGTCTTCACTAAACTAGCAGCGCGTGTAGTCAAAACTGCCAAGTGTCGCAGACCAGCAGCGCAATTTTGTTAGGCTGAATTGTGGCATGCCGTCACAACGCTTGTAACTCAATTGCATTATCGTGTGACATGAACAAGCAAGCATGTAGCATTCGAAAAAAAAAATTATTCGACGTTCAGTCATTTTATAGGAGTATAGTATTTGTTACCTACACTGTGGGAGCGTGGCCTTGCGCAGACAAAACGGATCAGCACGGATTATTTCTGTCTGCACGATGGTGCATTATTTCTCTCTAGTACCGCCAGAAATAGCCGCATTCGTTAGTTATGGTACTCAGAGCATTCCTATACGGCATCCGTATGTCATTCAAGCCGTCTACGTTCAAAATAAATTAATCACCGCGTTTTCATAGCCAAGCTAAAATTATCTTCGTCGATGCGCACGGCATCCTTTTCCTCTACTGTTATTCATATACGAAACGAAGTCGCATCGCGAAGTGAAGCAAGCGTAAAATTACATCTTTTTTCTCGTATGGTAACAACTCAAGACATTTGTAACTTTTCTGTGTGTAGTCGACGTACGTTCAACTTGATGATAGCAAGGGTCGCTTGCGGGTCTGGAAAATAAAGCCAAAGGTTTACGGGGCAGCGGCTCGTTAAAACACCGAAATGACAGCTTCACTACCCTTCCATGCTCCGAAAACGGAGCAAAAGAAAGCAGAAAAACTAAGGCGGTGTTACTTGGCAGTTAAAGTAGGACAGGCAGCAGTGCGGAAAAAACAAGCTTTTGAAAGCAAACTTGACACACAGTTGCGACGTTTAGCGAACCCGTGGTGACGAGCGAACGTAATGACAGGGGTTGTCAATACGGCTGTTTCTTTAAATCAACACGAAGTACGACGCCTGCTTGCAAGTACAGGTCCTCTGAAAGTTTCTGACATGTCTACTATTGAGCGCATAAATAATTGAAGCCGGCCTGCGCCGCATTCAGATGCGCTGGTAATACGTGAGCAATAAATTAGTCAGTAAAGATTTACTACCGGCACCTTTGGCTGAAGGCGTTCGGATAACATCCTTTATTGTTGTTTTGCTTGCAATAACGTAAAATGTAGCTACTTCTGCATTTTTCGCCAGGACTTCACTGTCACTGCTGATGCACTGCAAATCAGTGAATACACAGACATAAACACACGCTGCGGCATTATAATGTGACGGCCAAAACAACACTGAAGTAATCGCATCAAATCGCTCCGCGAACAGCTACTTTGCGTTCGGTATCCTTGCGCACGACTGCGGATTAAATTGGCTACTCGGTTCGTCTTGTCAATCCACGTTCACGAGCAAGCTCGGCTTAATGCGAACATTCCACTGTCAGTGGCTGCACAAGAGCACCAAATGAAACTTCGTAATACACCAGCAATACGGCCAGTAATCAATCAGCCATTAAACCCAGCAGGCAGAGTATATATCTTTCGGGAGCACCCCTCCTTGCTAAGCTTCTACGTTCTCGCCGGCGCGGCCACACTGCGAAGGTTCAGAGAACCCGCACCGTCTAGCCAGCGAAAGAAGATATGCGGGGCGAAACACAACAAGAAAATAAATACAAAAACAGCTTTAGTCAAACATACGCGCACTGGCAGCATTTGCCGCTGACACTCGCGATCAGCGCTCTGTACCTATAGACACACCTGCGCTTAGGCTCGTTTCGGGCGCGCCCAGAACGTGCCGCCTGCCATGCCGCAGTCGCGCCTTGACAGATCGCATGCTGCATAACGTGATACAGGCGGCATGTGGCCTTTCGCACGGAGTGAATGTGTACGGCGGACGAGCGTAATCGGCGTGTGTACAGGCGCCGCGTGTATCTCAACCCATGCCAGCTACTTGTTTGTCTCATCCTTTTCGCGTGTTGACTCAAGCCGTGAAACATAATTGAGGCCAGGATATGCCTTAGGTTGCCAAGATAGGTGTCGAAGCGTTTCCTGCTTTCATGGTTCAATCGTCACTTACAGCGCATACATAGACGGAGGACAAAAAACAACGACGTACACATTTTGTCCTCCGTCTATGTATGCGCTGTAAGTGACGATTGAACCATGGAATACCAACTAGCCCGTACTCAAACCTTGCTCCTGCTTTCAGTCTGTTACGTGCTCCATATGTTTGCGTGCTCAAGTTGCTTGGGCCTGTTCTTTCGGCTGTAGCCCAAAAGGATGTCTTTCCTGACCTTTCTAATGCAAGGGTGGGTGACAGATCTAATGCAAGAAACTGGTGACAGATCTCTTATTAATATAGAAATTAAAATGTTTTCCCCGACCGTTTTTATTCGATCGAGCCCCACTCAGCCATTAGCAGCGCTGCACCTAACTCCTCAAGTCGTGTCTCCGACTTCCTGATCTCTATACAGAAACGCCGGTTGACACGCGCTGAGGAAAACAAAGCATGAAATTGCATCGAAATTTTTGCTACGAGACCTCTGCTTGCTCACCTCTGTCCCTCCTAGTGTGCCTGTTCTGTGATAGAAAATTCAAGGACTTTGAAAGAAAACGAGAGAGAAACGACCCCAGCAGCGAAATAATCAGCCTCACATCACCTTCTCGACAATGCCAAGACCTGGTTAATATGTGCATGGATGGTTCGGCCAACCAGGAAAACTGGACGACAGCTTATTGTTTTGCCAGTTAGTGGAGAATGCACTTGCTGACTAGGGTGCCCATCATCGCTGAAAACCTGGATATACCGCGTGTTTCTGTGACAATTAAATATCCCATGTTATTAAAAGTAAGGAACTGGAAACAAAATGGACGATTTGTACTGACCAAGCTTCCTAGCAGAGAAGGACATCAGGAATGGCGCAGTAATCACCAGTGCGAACATTAATTAACACAATTTTGCTAATTACATTTCTAATTATTGATTTTAGTGGACATGTAATTGTAGAATTGAAGTCAGACGCATTAGCATAACCTTTTGCCGGAAGTGTCATGCATAGCGCTAGTTACCAGAAATAAACACTCAACATGTGCCATAGAATTTATTGCTCTTAGCATTTTCCCGTTCAGCATTTTTGCGCCGCACGGAAACATATTAAATGGAACCGCAAGGCATTTCGCTGCATATTCTGAGCACAGGCTCTGCGCGCATGCGGGGGTGGACATTCAGAAACGGCAGCAATGCCTACATTGCTTTATAGAAATTCCATTTGCCACAGTCGAATAATATTTTAATGCGAAGCACTCTTTGCCTCATTCTTGGTACCTTGCTACAGGTAGGTTCCTGTCTCTCCTTGCTTTAATAAAAAGAAAATAATGCAGGACCGACGGTGGAATCAAACCTCTGTCATTGAGCACAGCAGCCCTGTAAATCGCAAGATCGCACGCATATTTGTTTGTTTGTTTGTTTGTTTGTTTGTTTGTTTGTTTGTTTGTTTGTTTGTTTGTTTGTTTGTTTGTTTGTTTGTTTGTTTGTTTGTTTGTTTGTTTGTTTGTTTGCCTCTAAAAGTGGCTCATATCCACAGTGGGTGATTGGCCAAGAATCAAGTGACTGAATAAAAAAACATTAAGCAAATCCACCAAAAGAAGCACTATTGAAAATTTTATATAGGTGAGAGAATGAATTCAGACAAAATTTTAAGAATTTAGCGAGGGAACCGTCCTGATTCGGTTATGTATCTCACAACAGCTGAACCAACATCCCTATGATAGTGTCCCATACAAGAGGCTCCGAAAGATAGAATATCAGGGATCGTTATATTAAGCCCAGCACCATGAAATTGCCTTTCTAAAGAGTGTTTTCTTAATGATGAAGAACGGTGACATGACAGAAAGAAGTGTTCCATTGTCTCATGCTCACCACAGTAAGAGCACAAGGAGGAGGGCGCGAGACCAGATCGATGCAGACAATAATTTAGTGTAGCTATTCGACACCTATGCTTTGTAAACAGGACTTCATTTTTTTTCTGTTACGGCCGAAGTTTCTTCGCTAAGGAAACAGGAGGTGTCGGTAATCCGTTAAATTTGTTAATGATAGGTTCAAAGAGACTTGCATGACTGCACGTCTACTGAACCTAGCAGCTATTATGAGAGCTGATACATAAACGATCTGAATAATTGTACCACTAAGGGCCGCTTTCGCCAAGCTGTCTGTTAATTCATTAATAGCTAATCCTTGGTGACCAGGCACAGATACGAAACTAATTAGCGTTAAGTGAGAAGGTATTAGACAATGAAATGTACCTAATATATGTGAGCCACTATTTGCACTGAGAGTTGAATATAAAGATAAAGCCGTTACTACTACAACTTCCCAGATTGAGGAGTTCACTTTTGGTAAAGCCAATGTAACCGATAGAAACTCAGCTAAAAATACTGGTATGTAGTCAGGAAATCTTAAAGAGAACGACCAGTCTAAAACGAAAGAGAAAATTCCAATTCCCGATTTTTCTTTTCATTGCGATGCATCTGTCGCTATGGCGGCGTTTATTTTTAGCTGCAATAAGTGATTTTGTAACAGCCCATTTAATATATTGTAAGAAAGGTGTTTCGCGTTCTTTAGATCGATATATGTATTTTGATATATTTTTGTGTTTACTCCGTCCGCACCAACGGCAGAATATAGCAGACTTTCCGCTGCCGTATCCAGTTCCAGCATAGTGATCTCTGTAAAATCATCTGACTGGATTAGTAACTTGGTACATGGAGATGATAAGGAAGTGAATCGGCTTTCTAAACCCCTTGCGATTTCTTCAATCATCTTTATCATTTCTTCTCTAGTGAAAACTATCGAGTCAATGTTACTCGGTCGCAGAAACATTTTTCTGCTACGAAGAAAATTAAAAAGTGCACAAGCACGCATACTTCCCTCGTTCCAAAGCCAGCCAGCTCTTTCAAACGCTCAACGCATGCGCCTCGTGCCACTCCCTCGTCTCCTTTCCGTGTGACCGCTCGCACTCTGAGGCGCCGTGTTAAACTGCACTATCTCCGGGAACTTCTTCCTTCCTCTTTCCTATCTCCTTCCTCATTTCTTTTCTCGTAGCACGCTACGTAGAAATTGGGCAACGTTGTACCGACTTCGCGATTGGCCAAATTAATCATGATTTAACATTTATTTGTCGGAGTACAAGTGTCAATGCCATTTCACGTACACAGCATGGCATAGCCATAGATAGGTACGATTGCGCAATATGTAGTCGCTGATGACGTCACAGTCATCAGCGACTCAGTCATCACAGTCACAGTCATCATCGTCACAGTGTTTCCCTCGTGTACACTCGCCCACTGCCTATGCAATGGGGAGAAAGAGAAGTAAAAGAAAGGTAAGCGTGTTAACCAGTCAAGAGTCCGGTCGGCTACCCTACGCTGGGGGAAGGGAGAAGGGGGATAGAAAGAAGGGAGAGAAAAAGAGAGATAGTGGTAGAGATACGTGGACGAACAGCACTACAGAATCAAAGGTGCTCGCACAAGCCAGGCGTAATCAGAAAGCAAAAAAAATTACCGACGATTACGTTACTTCCTAATGCGAAATTTGAGCGCAGCAAATAAGCTGTTTCACCTTTTCGATGGATTGAGGCAAAGAAATCGAGCAACACATGTATGCGCTATCACAGAATTTTTTTTTTATTTTTCACACGTATTCCTTTAACAAAGACTCCACTAGGTAAGCTTCTGCTTCGGCGGCACGCACCTCTGGATTCTGACGGCGACGGCGCTGGGCCTCTGCTCTGGCAGCTCGTTTAGCAGCAGCAGCAGCAGCAGCAGACGGAGGACTTCCATCGGTCGTCTCGCTCATGGCTCAGAAAGAACTGGCAGATAATTTCGCAGTGGCGAACGGCAGCGGCAATTTCGGCTCGGGCGGTGCACATATACAGATCCGCCGCCACCGATCTGGCTCTCTGATTGCCACCGCACAGGGCGAACGGCAGCGGCAATTTCGGCTCGGGCGGTGCACATATACAGATCCGCCGCCACCGATCTGGCTCTCTGATTGCCACCGCACAGGGGTTTCATTGGAGGAGGAGCGAAGAAAGGAATTAAGTTCGAGCCGGCGCTTTGACAACCGGAGACTCGCAGGAAGAGGGGGGAGGGGGGCGGCGTGTACACCCAGCGGCAAACGATGGGGGCAGAAGCGCGCGCAGCAAGCGGACAACACGATAAAGGGAGGAGGGAAGAGATAGCAGCGACTGACTGATGCCGCTGACGCCGATAGTGAGTCAACCCCAGCTGCGGAGTTGGTTTCAGGGACAACGCCCCCGATGCCGACACAAACAATATGATACCCTCGCTTCCGCAGCGCTAAGAACCAGGTCTAGCCGTGGGAAGGTGGTCACGTATTCGTCGACGTGCCGGGGCCTACGTGAAATAACCGGCGCGTCGGCAACTGAAGAGCACCCTATCCGCCACACAAGAACAGGGGGGGGGGGGGACCCTTTCCTTCTCTTTCTGCATGGTGGCGACGGTGTTCTATGCAGTCACGTTATCTTGACTCTCTAGCGGCGTCAGCGGCATCCAGCGGTATCAGTCGGTCGCTGCTAGCGCTGGGGGGATGAAAGGGGGGCGGAGCTGGTTACGAGGCCGACGACAACGCCGACGACGACGCGAAACCCAGGAACGGACGCCAAAGAGCTGCGCTCTAAAAAGCTGCCTTCACTGCCTTCTGAGCCGATGATCTGCGGGGACGGTGTTCTAGTCTCTTCACTCAGAAGGCGATCGTCTAGTCCCCTGAATGCGTTGGACATAGTCTGTCCTTGCGCTTCAAATTGAGGAAAGCGGCATGATAGGTGGTCAGTGTTCTCCTCGCAGCCACACACATCACAAGCAGAACTGTCGGCCATTTCAATTAGTGCTGAATAAGCTTTCATGAAGGCAACTCGCAACCACAACCGACACATCCTATGAAAAAACCAACAATTCCTCGTCGAAAGGTCGGACCGAATGGCGGGCGTAGAAATCATACCATTGCCACTATACGATGGTGTTCAATCGTGCTGCTGTCGTCAAAGACACGTACGTTCGCGATCCACGCACACAACTACTCAATTTATACAAACACGCTGCTCCACCTGTTATCGCTTTGCGGAACCCCAAACAATGCTAGATAAACAGGTACTTGCAGAATGCTTCGCATAACATCAATTCCCAGAGTGCGTGGGATCTGCACAATTTTGCTGAAAATGGTCTTAAGCCCAGCTGATTTATCATTGTCTGACCTTCCCAGCTGCATAAAGAGTTATGCCCGTCTTTTTTAAAACTATACGGAATTTTTCAAAATTGCCTGTGGCAGATAGCACAGTTCTAATCCTTAAGCTGGACTGCTCAAACAAGCGGACAATATTTGCACGAGAAATCGAAATGCATAATCCACTAATGAAAAAAAATCAATAATTATGTTTTTAACCAATTATTTTACGGGACATGTTGCAATTGAAGAATTGTAGCCGGGGAGTTCGCTAGGAGTATCAATGTGGAACGAATTCTCAGGATTACGCCAGTTTCGAGATAATCATTCTCGAAGAATGCGACAAAATACATGGGCGTTCCCGTTACTTGTGTGCCTTACTCGATAAAACGGCGTTTCGTTAAAAAAAAAGTGTAACGACGGTGCATTTTTACCACAAGTTTGGCGGCCCATATCTCAAAACTTGTGTCGTCCTCAGAATGGGTTCGAAGTAGATATGCCTGCCAAACTCACTCGCTACGATTAATAAATTGCAATATGTATCGTGAAGTAATTGGTTAAAACATAATTAGTGAAATTTAATTAATTAATCAATTATACATTTAGATTTACGACGTAATTACTGGCCGCCCGGTGATTAACTGTTTATGCCCATGCATGTTTATCCTCGCAAGTTACAAGGAGACGCTCAGCCAGAGAAATTGCCGGCATGCCTCTGCAAGGCTAGATCCACCCGTAGCTTGCACCGCCCTCCTCCTGGTCGCTTCTTCCTGTTCCTTTTTTTTATATATATTTCGTTTTTCGCACGGACTGGGTTGAACTTGTGTTGTGGCGTGATAAGTTTACCACGGACGATGCGTGAACTGTTCGCAACAACTAGTCCTAAAGAAATTTTTATATCGCTATGGCTGTATTCTTAGCAAAGCGTTTCTCTTCATATGTCACGTCGGAGCACACCAGCACCAACATCTTTTGACGTATATTTAACAATAATAAAAGAAGACATAGTTCGAGAGATGTTTCGCTCTACATCGTAGCACAAACAGAAACACAAGATATCTTTGTCTTTTCACAGGTGCACGAGATATACTTGGCATGCGTGCTATTTTAACGAAGAGTGAGCATGTTGCTGTTTGTTAAATGAGTTGAGTCTGGGAAATTAGGTTACCGTTGGGTGGGCTATCCCCCAAAGCACCAAAAACACGCCCTAGCGATTGAGAAATGGGGGGAAAAAAGCAAGCAAAGAGGTGTAGGTCACGTATTATCTTAAATATAACGTGTGTCCCAGCTAACACAAGCCAAGCTTTTCAACGAAAAAAAAATATTAAAAAACACGGCGCAATAATGTCTATGGTATTCGGTCGCCAGAAGTCTGACCGATTACCGCAGGTTTTAAATTGTATCTCGCACCGTGTATATTTATCTTTTTTTTTTCGTTAAACAGCTTGGCTAGCTTTAGCTGGGACACCCTATATTTTCTTGAAAGTGCGTCATGAGAATTTTGAAACTGAGTCATTAAAAAGTAGGAAGTATCAAAGTAGCTACAAAAAAAGGTTTTGTGTATATCTTTCCAACTAGGAAAGTAGTTTTATTCTTCCCCTTACTATGCGGTGTGTTGCGATTGGTTTGAAGTTTTCCAAAAGTGAGGGGCGCCTAATAAAATAAATAATTGCATTATGCAAGCCCAATTAACAATAAGCCCCGCAATCAAAACTTAGATATTCGTTAGCAACAGGATTGTCTAAACCATGCTTGGCAACTGGAATACACAGTGAGGCTCGGTGTAACAAAAAATACTCGCCGTGGTTGCTTAGTGGCTATGGTGTTGGACTGCTAAGCACGAGGTCGCGGGATCGAATCCCGGCCGCGGCGGCCGCATTTCGATGTAGGCGAAATGCGAAAACACCCGTGTACTTAGATTTAGGTGCAGGTTAAAGAACCCCAAGTGGTCCAAATTTCCGGAGTCACCCACTACGGCGTGCCTCATAATAAGTGGTTTTGGCACGTAAAACCCCATAATTTAATTTAATTTTAAGAAAAAATATAGAAATTGGCCTGGCAGCACCAAGCTATGCTGGCATGTACTGAGAGCGGTAGCGTATGAACGAAAATGCATTGATTACGTTCAGAGCGTAGCACATGAGAAATGCCAGTCCCCTTCAGGATGTCTCCGGGGCGCGGTCGCAATGAAATCATTGGTCGCACAGGGGGCCAATAAGAAGGGCGCTGCTATAGTTCAGAAACAAAAAAACAACTGGACTCCACATGCGTGACGAACCCTCATGTGTGCATGTGCAGGTTTGCACTCTGTCGCTTTCCTCTTGTTCTCCCTCTCTGTCCCTCGGTGTGGGGTGGCAACCGGGGTGCAACTCGAGCTGACCTGCCCTGCGTTTCTTTTCCAGTCCTTCTCTCTCTGCGAAACAGGGGCCGAATTCCGAGAGCTTTTCGTTCGTAAGCGCTATTTGCCATTGGCTGACGTGTGCGCCATTGCGCACGTCACGGCACAGCCGTCTGGCTGTCTAAAGGTGTGGCCTAGTGCGTGCGTCATTGGGCACGTGACGGCGCAGCCGATGGGAAGCAGTTGGCGCCAGATCATGAGTGCAGAAAGTGAGCGCGTCCATGCGTTCCCAGGTCTATAAACAGTATAATGTTTTCTCATTCCCACACGTAAGCAGTCTTAAGTGTCTCTGCCGAATCAGTGACTACGTACCCTTATTTTAATTTTATTTTAACTGCAAGAATGAAGTCTAGAGTATGAAATCGATCCAAACCAAAAAATTCTATCCTTTTCCCGACATTTTATTTCCACCTCCAATTCCTCAAAATACTGTAAAACCATTTATTTTCGCGCGCCCTTAATTTATTGCTATTGCTATTTTCGCGCGCCCTTAATGCTATTTAATTGGCTACGCAAGCTTGTGCTGTACCATTCCTTTTAAAGGCTGTACGGGAAATCTTCGGCACTGCAAAGAGGGAGTGCCGTGTACTTCGATGAGCTAGATGAAGTTCAGTGGCTTCATCGGTGAGGCCGTTAGAGGCACTTTGTCCTATTTGCTCTTCAGGTGCGTCGCGATTTTGTCATTCCTGAAGAACACGTGGGACTGAAGTGCCACGTAGAAGGCTAAAGAGACTGCACTGTTTCGAAAAAGTAGGAATGGTAAAAAAAAGAAAACAAAACAGAAACGTAAAGGAGATTCTGCCGTCCAAGTTAACCGTTTAGTTAACCGTATGTAGTTAACCGTAACACAAGCCCGAAATTGCGAAGTTTAGTAGCCATGAATGTGCCCAAACTCCTCCATTCACGAACTACTGGGGTCGCGAAATTATACGGTGTGATCCGCTTTTATACGTCGATTGTCGATCAGCCGGCAAGTCTCTGTGCAGAACTGGGACTGGCTCAACAAATTTGTGCATTAAGTGTGGAGGCAATGTGCACAACACGAAAGTGAGCCCAGCTATCGTGAACTCGCGCAACGCCACCGTGGTTGTGAATAAGCGAAGCGGAGCGAGAACGACTAGATCTACGTGTCCTCTTGCCTGAACAGTCCGTTATTCTCTCGGCCATGCATTGTATCCTCATGCTTCTCATCCTCAGCAGAAACGTTGAACTGGCTCGCTTCAAAATGTGCTTGCTAAAAACATAGTGCTGCTCAAAATTACATGCGCATGCTTGTACGAAAAAGGACAACGGAGGGGATATATGCCTCTATTTAGTGCGCGCCAAACGTGGGTCTTATGCCGTACGTGCGTTGTATACGCACTACTGATGCCCGCAGCGTACGCGAAGCGTGCATCGTGCGTTCATTGGGATTCCTTTCTTTTCATCGAGAGCTGCCTCCGCAGCATCTATTTAAGACAGTAAATAAACGAGAGGCGACGGGCCCACATTTTCTCCTGCCGCAAAATCCGAATCCCGTCTATAAATCAGCAGAGGCGGAATACGAGGAGGAAACGGCGTGCGGACGCTGCGATCGTCATTCGTGGAGGCTCGCGGGACGTCCCGCGCCGGAGCTTCGCTCGCCTGCGGAACTGAGGAAAGTCCTTTTTTTTTTTCGCTTCTTTTTCTCCTTTCGCGAATGTCACTCGCGTCCGCCGTCTGCTTCTGTGCGCGAAAGGGACACCGGAAAAAAGAAAGCGCAAATCCGGTCTGCACGAAGACGTCCGTCTTGCTCCGGTTCGTTCGGGCGGCGGCCGTCGCCCGCGAGAATGACAAAAAAAAAAAAAAAGAGTCGCTCAGAAGAAGACGACGAGCGCAAAGAAGAGGTGGCAAGCGAAATTCACTGAAGAAGAAAGTGATATAAAAGAAAGTTGAGAACGGGAGACGAGGCGCCCGGTCTGTATAAGCGTCTGGACGCTGCTGCCGTGGCGCTGTGTTTGAGGTCGCGGCTACGCGGAGGTGAGAGAGCTCGCCTTCATACGTGCGCTGAGATGCCGCTTTTCAAAGACGCGTTGTGTTCTCTCCTTTTCCCGCCGTGGGCTGCCGGGCGCGTAGGCTCAGCTGGGCACTCCGCAGACTTCTGTGCGCCAAAATAACTGCGCGAAAATGTCGCATCCTTGCCCCTTCTCATAAGCCCGCTCTAAGCGTTGCACGCCTTCCACGAAATATATCGCCGGGCTTGTCGAGGGACCGGAAACTGTGCATGCTCCACGGATGTAAGTTTTATGGAATATTTAAAAATCGCCTTTTGCAGATAACGTACTTCTAGTCCTTGAGCTGGATGCTCAGGGAGGCGGACATGATTTGCACGAAAAAAATCGAAACACTTATTCAACTAATTAACAAAAATTCTGTAGTTAGCTTCTTAATTAATTCGTTTAAGTCACATATTGCAGTTTACCAATTGTAGCCTCTGAGTTTATCAGGCGCATCCACTTGGAGTGAATTTCCACAATGACACTAGTTTGGAGATATGCGCCATCAAACTCGCAGGTAAAAGATGCACTTTTGGTCCACTTACTTTTTCAACAAAACGCTCTTTTTATGCATTGAAGCGCGAAGGTAACTAGAACGCCCACGCATTTCATTCCACACTTTGGGAAATGACACTTCGAAACTGGCGTCATCCTGGAAATTCATTTCAACTGGATGCGTTTTGCAAACTCACTGGCTACAATTCCTAAATTGATATATGAGGCGTAAAGTAATCGACGAAGTCAATTAGTAAATTTTTATATTGTTTGTGTATTTGTTTCGATTTATCGTGCTAGTAATGTCCGTATTGTCGAACAATCCATATCAAGGAGAAGAATTATGGTATATGCCACAGGCGATTTTTTGAAAAGTCCGCAACACTATAAATTTCGTAGCACCATACCTATTGCCGCACCTTCCGTCCGGGCTAAGCGCAGCATGACTCATTTCTCTTGCGATGTCTATGAAATTCACGAATGCGCGCTATCTTCGCGTTGGTGTTGATGACAGCCGCGACTGCGAAGGCGTTAGCCACGGAGGAGAGATCGCGTGCTTTCCCTGATAGCACAGCTGTTTCAGCGCGAGCAAAACGTCGCTTTCCACCGTGCAGTCTACATTCATTGAGTTGTCTGCTGTCAGAGAGGGCTGTTCGTTGAGGAATATTTTTTCATGCTTTTTTCGTAACAGTTCTTTTTTTTTTTTGTACAATTCGCTTCTCCCCTCTATAATGTCTGTGTAGTCTGATATTACAAGAAATGAATGAATTAATAATTTTATAGACTTCGTGAACCATGATCCCCGAGCGACGTCCTCTTGAGCGGCTTTAATTGCGCTAGCTGCTGCTATTTGTTTTGGTTATTTGTTGCTATTTTTTTATGCATCATCAATGAGCGACAAACGGTGAACCCTGATTTCTTGGCTGCCTTAATGTGTGTGCGCCGAACAGTCGCTTCTTTCCTATTTTTCTTTCTGCTCATGTTTTCTACCTTCTCCCCGCCCCTCAGTCGCATTCAAAAATACGGACATTAGCCCGCAGTTTACCTGCTGCACTGCTACGCAGTACACTGTGGCATTTAAGATACCGCTCTCTTTCTATGACGCCACCCAAGCAGTGATGTATACACCTCAGTGTGCGCTCAATCGGCTAACTGAACAAGAATAGCTAGGTTTTGCCATGTTTTGTTTTTCTATCCGAAAACAGCAACTGAGCTTTTTGCGCTCGATAATCTGACTGGAGCTGTGATACCCAGTATTTGCGTCACAAATTCCCTCTCTCTACACAAAAATGCCTTCGAAATTTTCCCTGTTTCCATACATAGAAATTCACGGGCAGTTTCCGGTAGGCTTGCGGCCGCGATATGGCCCGTGTGGCTAGGAGTGTACCGCCCGTGCACACAATAAGGCTAGGGGCCCATAACCTACTTCCTCGGGACTTTTTTTTTATTTTGTTGCCTTGCTGTATAGATAGAAGCGAGAAACGACGCCTTCCTATAACAACCACGCTTATTTTCAGCTCGTGACTGCTAGGTGCGCTGATGTCCAACCGGGCATTTGCCCTGGCTAACCTTCCTGTTCGACCTGTCATATTTATCTCTCTCTCGACACTGTCGCTTGCAATGTGCACTTATTGGCTAACAAGAGGAAGTGGAGTAAGGCATGTTGTAGGGCTAGTCGGTTCATAGATTCAGCAAAATTTTAAACTGCGCGAAGAAGACAGGACATGACATCTGCGCTTTGTGTGTGCGTCTATGTTTCTGTTCATGTCCTGTCTCACTCGCGCAGTTTAAAATTTTGCTGAAGAGGAAGTGGTGTAATGAAACATACCGGCTGTGGTATCGTATAGTGACTTCGGAGCTGCGCTGCTGAGCACACGGCCGCGCGCGTCGCCTGTATATGATGTAGTTGAGATTAATTGGTGTAAACATCATCCGTGTGACTTCGGACGGCCCTGCGCTTTCTGATGTTAATTTTCTTTGAGTTACTTTTTTCATTGTAAATTCGTTTCATGGCAGGACCGTTAACCTCACTCACTCTCTCGATATCAAATACTGCATACAGGGTGTTTCAATTAACTTGAGCCAAACTTTAAAAATATGCAAATGCTACGTAGCTGGACAGAACCAAGGTAATGTTTGCCATCGCTTGGAGATACTTAGATCATTTTTGTTTCATACCGCCTAATCATATAATTGATCTTAATTAATTACGTATATTCTCAATTATTATGATTGGATCAATGAGCAAAATGTAGATCAATGAGCAAAATTGTAGAGGAACATGAAAAACTCCCGATACAGCTTTCTGTTGCTGAATACGTTCTACATTAAAGTGTTTTTCCGGTCGTCAAAGGAGGCCGTGAACACACGCAAGGTGCCTCGAGCGGCTAGTCGCACGGCAGTTCTCATTCAAGGACATTCAAGGACATTTTAGGGGCATTCATTCACAGGAAAGTGAGAGAAGAGAGAAAATGATGGGGATAAGGCTCACACATGCGACCAAACGCCCAACGCACTCTGCCTAACTAACGGACGGTGTTGCTGCACTTGTAGGGAATAACACGCCTATAGAATTTCTGATCTGCCCAAGACGACGTGTTCCTCATCTTCGCGAAAGAAAAGCTGACCAAAGACTTCCCACACGAGTAGGCGTTTCCCCTGCGTCCTTCGAAACACCCCCAACAGTGCCCACTGCGCGAGCTTTTATGGACAGCGTTAAGTGTTCGAGCGAAAAAAAAAAAATCGTGACTGCATGACCCCTCTCAAGAGCAAAGCAAGACCGCTTTTAACTCGGGCGTTTTCCCTTCCTTGCTGGTATTGTTGCCGTTTTTATTTCGTGTTTTTTTTTTCCTCTTGCTTGTTTCGCGCATAACTTTTCCCTGAGTAAGGGAGGCTGGGCAGAACCCCGAAAACTAAAAGATCTGAGGTACCTCGGCCCCGTATATATAGTTTAGCAAATATAAATATCCGTCCACAAACGCCATCAGCGTCTGCTGCTTGTCTCTACTGCTTCCCTGTCAGTTCTTGTTCATTTTCTAGTAGACTGGAAGGAATTTCTCCGTTCCGACGAGAGAGAGCATGCCGCTTGGCTCGCGCGCTTCCTTCTGGTTATTTGTTCGGGCTGTTGTACCTGCAGAGGGCTCGTATACTTGGCACCACTCAACATTTTCCTGTTTCTCCGATTCCCGATTCCTAAAACTATATTGGGCGCTGCCCATTTCATCTCGGGCTTCGTCTTTCCCTCTGTTCGCAGGGTGCCGACGCCTCACCTGGAGCGTGCCGTGACAGCGGACAAAAAGGAGCAGAGGGAGCAGCGCGCGGTCCGAGAAAAAGTAGGTTAAGCCAGGGCTTCGAGGCGCCTGCGCGCATTGAGACACACACTCGCAGAGGGCGCGAAAGCAACAACACAGCCGGAATCTGGACGCGCCGGCCCTCGTATGCGCGGACCGCCTCCGCGCCTGGCCGCGCGGCAGCCGAGTGCGCCCTGGTAGGAGAGCGGCCGCGCACAAAGGCAGCGTCTGGTTTAAATCCAGCGGGGCTATGTTTAGCCCGGGCGGGAGACGGCCTCGCTTGCCTGCTGCGCCGACCGTGGTGAAACGAGATTCACAAGAAGTGACAAAGAAAGACGGACAGAAAATAAAGTAGGGAGGGAGATGCGGGGCGGCTCGAGCCGTACTGTACGCGCTGCGCCTACGAAGGTGCCTAGAGGGGCCACACTGGCGCGGCACAGGCGCCAAGGCAGCGAGCAAGGGCGCTACCCTGGCGTCGTGACCCCTGGTAGCTCAACTTGCGGTGCAATCACCTCCGAGAGCCACACGCCGGAGTCCGCTGAAGCCACGAGCCACGCATGCGGCAGTCGAGCCAGCGTGTCCTGCAGGTAATAGACACCGCAAACATGCATAAATACTGCGTTGTTTAGTGGGAAGGAAAACAGATACATCTCTGTATGCACGTCAGCCATACTTGCGTCCGATGTCCAGCATAGGGGATCACGATTCAACGATTATTGGCAACTCCGAAAATGACGAACCGAGGCATCTGCCCATGCATGTTTGGGCATTTCTGGCTGCGGCGCCGCAAGCGTAGGGCCATGGTGGGTTTTACCTACGCTACTGACACTGGTTGCGAAGAGAAAGTTCAGGACCCGTATTCACAAGAAGCTCTTACGCTAGAATTTCTCGCAAAAGTCTTTTCCAGCCAATTCTGATGCTGGACATCATATTAACGAAGGCAGCCAGCATATGTCAAATAACACTTGCGAACGAAATGCTTAGCGATTTCGGTACCAGGTCTCGAACAGCGGTCAGAGCTCAGATCAGAAACATTGGCCTGATCTACGTATGTACTACAAGAACGCACCTGCGCTCAAGGCGGTGAGGCTAACACTCCATACCGAGGTCGTGCTCCGAGTCGGTCAGTGTGGATGACGGCAGTAAATAAGCAGTGTGTATAACGGCAGTAAAAACATTATTGAAGTTCCTCAACCAAGAGACTCCTGGTAGACAATCGCATTACGCGGGGTGCGCCTTCATCTGCAACAAGCATTTTTTTTTTTTGTATGGCTGACGCAAGTGCTTCACGTACGGTAAAGGAATGGTCGACTGTCCACCAATTATCACCTGCACATGTGCAATGCCGCATCTCTTTCACACGCAGGGCCCAATGCGTCAGCTAGCTTTTCGTCCGGCTAGCACTAAAATTGCGCAGCGCTGCCTGTTCAACTGAAGGTTCAACTCCCTTCAGTTGATAGTCGGCGTTCGTGTTGTCCACTTCTCTACTCTTGTGTCCTGTCTGCACGCCTCACTTCTTTTTTTGCATAATGCTGCCTGTTCCTCGGACGAGCTGTGCGACAAACAGTACATTCAGCCTCAAGCACGGAATCGTTCATTTCAGCTTAGCCCATTGCATTTTGCGGCAACTTTCGTTGTTGTTGTTTTTTTTCGTTTTTTCTCGTTTTTTTTTTTGTACCCCCATTTTACCTTATGCCTTATCCATCCCCTGTAGCCGTTTTGTCTGCCTAAAGCGAGGGGTAGTAATGTCAATTGCATATCTATAAGTTTGCGTGCTGAACAGCTACCGTGCATTCATCGCTATAATTGACGAAGTGCAACGATGACGTGCCTAATCATTTGTTAAAATCCCGAAATCACAAGAACTGCACAGTTGCATTAGTCAACACAGTAAGAAAGAGAGGAGAGCTTCATAGTACCGTGCTAATCATGCGTTTGTTTGCTTCTTTGTGTGCTGAAATTATGGAACAAAAGAGGAAGCTCAATGGATATGTAAAATTGCAGGGAACATAGCTGTGTGTCCGGTTTCAGATAGCTCCCTATACAGCGATTCTACTTGAACAACTCTACCTGTTTCCTCTCATGACATACCAACAGTATGGCAAACTAAAAAGAAAGGCACACAAAATGTGACTGAGCAGAATACATCCAGTCGCCTCACTATTGCAGAAGCAAGGGAACCACATTTCACCGTAATTCGCAGCTTGGAAACATGCCAACATCTCTTCAGAATTTCTTCCCAGCATTCTGCGCGCCCACTTATCTCTCTGATAGAGAACAAGCCGGGTGCTCAGATACATGCCATGTTTCAAGAGCATAAATCACGACTTCCACGATCAGCTTTTTGGCACTCGGACCTCTGCTACCCACCATAGCTCCTGCAGGCGCCGAAAATAGAAACATCAATCGAAGGGCATAAAAATAAAAGCGACGTTTCCATGTTAGCAGCGAAACAATTAACGTTACATCACCTATTTCACAAGTACCACTAATCTATTCACGTGTACACGGACGGCTCTGTAATCAAAGATTTTGCGCCTGCAGCTTATGTTATACCATCCTTAGAGGTAGAGTATTCGCTTGTCGACTAGGATGCACGTCGTCACCAACAACAGCGGAGTTAGTGGCAATTCTTCAAGCCACTTGCTTTATCGAAACAAACGAGACACCAACAAAGTGGGTAATCTGCATGGACTCCTTATCAGCTTTAGCATGTCTTGAAAATATTGATGACAGCCAACCACACGCACGAATAACATACGCAATACTGAACAGTTTAACTCAGGCTAATGAAAGGAAACATGAAGTAATATTACAGTGGGTCCCGGGACATGCTGGTATAGCAGGCAACGAACTAGCGGACTCGTTGGCAAAATCGGCCCATAAAGATGCAGAAATTCAACTGACCCTATTATCACCAATGGACACGAAACGCATATTGAGAGCACTAAAGAAGGACTTGTGTATGTCAACTTGGTTTAATGAAAATACCAAGGAATCAATTCTTTACGAAGTGGACCCTCAACTCAAATACCAGTTGGATGTAGAACTTTTGAGAAGTACGGAGACACTTATTCATCGACTGCGCCTTGGGACAGCATACACCAAACATTTCCTATATCGCATAAAACGGGCTCCTTCCCCGGCTTGCTCCTGTGGCCACGACGATGACGATGTTCGCCATCTATTCCTCGAATGCCCCATATACGCGATGCAAAGACGGCAGCTAGAAAAAGAGTTACAATCCATTGATCGTCACCGGCCTTTCTCACTCGCGAAATTGCTGGGCCCATGGCCATCAAAAATAGCACAGCGAAAAGCATTGAGCGCACTTGAGTGTTTTTACAAAGAAACAGGCATCCTTAACAAGTACTAGATGCTGTGCTGAATAATCACACGATATTACTATACCTTGTTACTATTATTTGTAATTATTAGTGCTTGTATATTACGTGTTATACTGTTTATATGCTCATCGCAATCTACATCACGGGCTTTTGTATGTGTTTGTGACTGTTTACAAATTCATTGTGGTGCAACTTGCATTTGACTTTCATATTGTTATGTTCACGGGTGCATAGGACTGTGTACTGTGGAGTTCTGACGCTGTGGACGTGATTTCTTCTCACTTTCTTACATATTTCTTTATATCGTTGTTTCCGCTATGAGAAAAGGAGTAACCGTCACCGTTATAAGGTGACTACGTCTCTTTCTTTTATTTCCATTTCAATAAAAAGAACTATGACAGAACGGCAAAAATGCCAAACAGAATTCTCCTTTTTTGCTTTGCATGAATCACTGACCGGAGCAGGGTTTTCTCCGTATCTGAAAGGTAAATAATTCCGCTAGATGCTTGTGTGCAACAGATAAACCTAAAAGTTGGGACTCATGCAAAACTATTTATTTCGTTTCGTTTTTCTGTTCCATTGCAAAATGTCCCAGAACGTACACAACCCACGGTTGCATAAGAAACGCACCATTTCTCATGAATATAGAGCGCCTAAAGAAAAAAAAAACACTGTCGCTGCGCAAACCGCAGCCGTTTGACGCTGCGTGCAAACGAAAGACCAAATCTTGCTGCATCGGTAACTGCTGCTTTTCGGTCTACAAAGAAAGCTCGTGAAATCAAGGGAAGCCTTAACGCAAGCGTCTGACACGAGCAATTCGCGCTGAGTGGAGAAGCTATCGGCCTCTGCCATAGTGCTCCCCGTCGTGAAATGCTCTTGAAATTTTCACACGCTTTCTTTAGAGCCGTTTTTCCGTGATTTTTATTTCAGACCAACAAGCGAACAAAACAATTGCGTACTGCTTCTGGGGAACGAGCAGCTACCAATAGTTACACGACTTTATCTGCTGCCTTCCCATTCGACACGAATGTAGCGTTCAAGTTTCGCAGCTGCGTTCATTGTTCCAAAGCATAGGAATAAAACCTATTTTTTCTAACTGTCATCCACGATTAGCCATGGTCTTCGTGTCATGCCTATCGCTGTCGTGAATGGTCGGCTCCTCCTAAACACCGGTTAATTAAGAAACGCTTTCATGCCAGAGACATGCACGAATACTGCCCTAGATTTCTAGGTCCCGCTGGCCAGGTAAAGTTTAAGAAACCATGGAAATTACACAATGAAATGTCTAAATATTAACTGGGTTTGTTTAGGGTTCTTGGCATGAGGCAAACATCGCAGCCGTGATTACAAAAGCAGCTATAGTCTTTCTACAAGTTACTGGACTAAACACACGGCTTTAGAGATACCACCAAGCACGATGGAGTTTTACGTACACATCTTCTCACTGTAATGCGTTAGCATTCTAAGGGTATTTCAGGCATTTTCCGGAAGCTATGTATGTATGTGTGGCAACCGTTGGACCAACTTGTGCCACTGAGTATGTGGCAATGTGTACACATGTGCCGCTCTTCAACAAACCTCTTTCACGCCGACATCGGTCACTGTAGATGCGGGACAGGGTAGTTACCGCTGTTCAATGGAACTCTTTGACGCCGACTTGGAGCGCTGGATATGTGCCAGTAGGTGTGTTCCGTTCTTCAACGAATCTATTTTACACCAACTTGGGTTACAGGGTATTGCCACTGGCAATGTACTGCTCTACAATGATAAAAAAAAATATGCTTTAACTGTTTCTTACGCTTCGCGGAATCGAACCCACGTCACAAGGATTCTTCAAGGACAGCAACCCGATGCTTTAACGACCTGCGCCTTGAATGCGGTATATGCCGATCTTCAATGAACCTCTCGCCAACTTGGGTCGCTGAGTATGTGCCACTGGGTGGACGGCAAGCGAGGGAACGATTCTCAGAGTTCGCACGCGGCGCGCCACGCTTCTCGTCTCGGAGGCCACGCGCGGCCTTCTTGCCAGCGCCACTAGATGGCGCCGTGTGTCCAGAAAGAAGCGCGAGAGAGGAGCCCGGTTGTCGCATGACGCGTTTCTCAGCGTTCGCACGCACCGGCGCGCCATGCAGCAACCGGTGAAGCACCTGGCAGCCTTCGAAATCAGGGCGCCACTCGATCTTGGTTGCCGGGTTCTGCATCTGCTAACTGCCAGGTACCGGTGTCGCCTTGTGAGATGCTGCCTAAATGCTTCTCTTTTTTTTTAATTGGAGAATTGCGAGACGTTCAGCTTGGCAAGATACTTCGAGAATGAATACTACCCATTTATGACCAATTTCGCCAAACAAGGTTTCCTGCAGTTGGCATTTAATTGCTAACGAAAGACTGCGAGCAAAAGGTGTTTATGTCGTGAAAAATAGAATCACGGAAATAAGAACAAATTTCTGTAAAGAATAGCCCTCGATGTTTTCGACAACCCGAGGGAGTCATATCTTTGCCACCGTACTAGTGCCTGGTCTCCCTCACTCGAGCAACCCAGCAAGCCCGGTGTGTGACGGGACACCGCCGATAACTGCATGCTGCACAGCCTGCACGTTTTCTTTGGTTACAAAAGGCGTTTGCAGGCGCTTCTTCCCATTAGAACTATTACGCTACGTTAACATATCCGAAAGCCCTTAAAGTGCTCAGTGAATGTGCGCGGTTCTCGCAGACACAATTATCATGGCAGGTAATCGGACAGTTGTGCCAACTCACTCGACAACACTCGCTATATGACCTGCACCTTCGGGGGACTTATGCTGGAGCGTCAGCTGCGAGCGAAGGCACCAATAAGTATAGTCCTGGGATGTGGTCGAGCAACGGTCCAACGGTCCGGTATGAGGAGGCTAAAACCGGCACTGCGGGGTTGCTTCTGACGCCACTAACTCAAGCACGGGTGCGGTCGTATTGTAGGAGGATTAGTGTCGATAAAACGAAGCAAAAGTACAAAATCCACATAGACGGCAAGAAAATCTGTCTTCTTCTTTTCCGAGGTAGATCACTCAGTCGTGACGTATATACGCGCAGGAAGCCCTCGCGGCCTCCTTACAGCGATACCGTGAAAAGCACCTGGAGGCGGCGTACATAATTCATGCCTCCTTGGTCGACTTGCTCTCTCCTAGCGGATTTCAAGGCACGCAGCCTGTGAGCATGCAACGCGTACGTGACACTGGAAGAAACACGCGACTCACGAGCGGCGGCGGTGGCAGGCGCTTCAGTCGCACGAGGGGGTCCCGCGACACGGGAACCGCGCGCGCAGGTCACGCACGCCACAGCACAGGGCGGTGATGCCCGAACGCTGGGAGCCAACACCCCCCCCCCCCCCCTCCTATGGCACGTTGGTCCGCAAAAAATTGCAACAATTCGGTTTCCTGCTTAAACCGCGCGGCGTCTGGGTCGGAAACACGAATATCCGGCTTTCGGGAGACGCACGGATACGAAACAAGGGCGCTGTCGTAGCGGCGGGAAGCAACGGACGCTGATGAGGGCCTCCGTGCGCGCACCGCCACCGGATCTCCATCACGCGCTGCTTTTCGTCAATAAACAGAAAGAGGAGCCCGTCTGTGGAGCCGGCCGCGCGCTATTGAGCAAGCCAAAGCGACCGTAGCGTGGCTTAGGCCCTGCAGTCCCGCGCTTCTGCGATGCGGTGTCATTTAGGTACACGCCAGGGAAGGTCGTTCGATGGGCTATGCATCAATGCGCAGAGCCTGGGCGTCTCCACTTATAGCCTGAAAATAAACAATTTTGAATTTGTCACTCTTTCTGTTAGTCAGCGTACGAGTACGCCGTCGTTTATTTCACTGTATCACCAAGATTTTATTTTTTATGTGAGCGAGTCTATAACAATAGTTGTTTAATTAATACCGAGTGCCTCGGTCTCATAGAAACCTTGCAAGCATGCTATTTTGGAAGGCGATGTGACGGTGCAGTGCAAACTGATTTGCACCCTTAAGGGCGCTTTCTGTCTACACTCTTAAGCAAAATTACACCCTTTGGGTCGTATCTTGCCACACAACGATAATCGTCATCTGTCTTGTCCGCATTTCCTTTCTTGAACGCTGCGAGTCCGGTACTTTCACGTCACGAACGGCATGCCCGTTATCAGCATGACAGAGCATTCTCGACAGGAATGTAGCGAGCATGGAGTTTTCAAGAAAGTAAACGGAAGCAAAGCAGATGATGATTATCGTTGTGATACAAGCCCCAAAGGGTGGAAACTTTATAAGAATGTACACTATTAAACAAATGTGCACCCTATGGGGCGTATATTTGCCACACAACGATAATCGTCATCTGCATTGCTTGCGTGTCCTTCCTTGAAAATGCTGCGCTCGCTACTTTTCTGTCGA
This sequence comes from Dermacentor variabilis, assembly GCF_050947875.1. Taxonomy (NCBI): domain Eukaryota; kingdom Metazoa; phylum Arthropoda; class Arachnida; order Ixodida; family Ixodidae; genus Dermacentor; species Dermacentor variabilis. The sequence goes on along the minus strand of NC_134568.1, from coordinate 78,607,247 downwards.
GAATCCTCTGTCATGCTGATAACGCGCATGCCGTTCGTTACTGGGAAGTACCGGGCCCGCTGCGTTAAAGAAACGAACTGCGGACGAGACAGATGACGATTATCGTTGTGTGGCAAAAAGGTGTAATTTTGTTTAAGAGTGCAAGAAAAGTTTACACCCTTTGAGTCGTATCTTGCCACACAACCATAAATGTAACCTGTTTTGTGCGCATTTGCTTTATTGAACGCTGCGAGCCCGGTGCTTCCACGTCACGAATGGCATGCGCGTTATCAGCATGACAGAGGATTCTCGACAGGAAAGTAGCGGGCGCGGCGTTTTCAATAAAGGAAATGCAAGCAAGGCAGATGACGATTATTGTTGTGTGGCAGATATACGCCCCAAATGGTGTAAACTTTTTTTAGAGTGTGGGTACGATCCAAAGGGTGTAATTTTGTTCAACACTGTAGGACGTTTAAGGGTGTAAATCGGTTTACAGCGCGCTAGGCAGATAGACGGCCCTTCAATGATTCGTTTCTCGTTCTGTCGTTGGGACTCGTTCCTTTCCTTCAACAGCGCACTGGGCGTGCTCCTCCCATTCAAGCCCAATTCCATCGGCAGTGACTCAGCAGGGCAATTTCCGGAAAGAGGATTACTTCATTAATCACTCTTCATTTGTGCCGAGAGTTGTGGGAGCAGAGCCGCGCAATTTGTCAGAACGAAAGGGGCACAGCGCCCGTCCGTCCTTTCCTTGAAACCGAGACGCGAAGGCTTGATGACGAGTCCCGCTCATAACTGTGCGGCACGAACTCCCGACACGCGCTCGTGGCCGAACCACGCAGCGCGTCGCGAGGAAGAGAGAGGAGCAGATGCGCTGCTTCGATAGTTTCGCTCGGAGCATCTCCACGGAGTGCCCAGTCGTTAATGCGTTTTTAACAGACGCGCCGCTTTTAGGTCACGCGACACAGCCGTCGCGAGACCGTGCGAGCACGCGCGGCCCGGCGCCTCCGTCAGCGCCGCGCAGCATCTCACGTTGTCGCGACGGTCTGCACCCGCGGGCACCGAGCCAGCGTTCGCGGCCCCGGACCGAGAACCAAGTCGCGCCGTGGTACCGGAGGATGCGACTTGTTCGCTTTGTTGCGTGGATTTCAAGAAGGGCTTTATCGCTTCTAGGAGGCAGCGCCGGCGGTGGCTCCTCGACCGATGGCGTGTGTAAAAAATTACGCCGATCCCGCGCGCTGCTAAAATCGGTTTAGGTGAAGCTTTCTGAATAGTTTGCGAGGAATTCGGTTCTTGTTAGTCGGCTAAACGCAAAAGTAAGGAGTTGAACTCGTTTTCACCGGCATCCGCCTCGCTAACGTAACTTTATTCCGTTCAAATATCGCAGACTTTTGCAAAGGGGACCGCATGCAGAAGCGTTGCGGAAAAAAGGAGACGTGGACAGGAAAGACGCGCCTTTTTCTGCAACGCTTCTGCGCTCCGCTTTTGCAAAAATAATGTCAAACCAACTAGCCCAACAGCTTGCTATTCCACAAGCCGTAGATACGGTAGGCAGAAACCACGAGCCTATCGCACACACTATACACATGGAACCGAACCCACCCTGCATGAAGTCAGAAAAGCTTCGCTTTGAAAGTGGTAACCGAGCCCACCAGCTGACTGTGCACCATGACAGCATGGCCAATGAAGATATACTGTCCAAGTCCTCATTATCCGTGACACATCGTCCATGACAGCAGCCGGAACCCACAAGGTGAGGGAAAGGGCAAACGCCTTAAATGATGAAAATGCTAGGCAACGGTAATCGGGAGGTTTACTGAGAGATTTACAGTTCCACGGCACGTGACCGAAGCTCCGTGCACTTCAAGTACAGATCGCAAAGACGGATATGGCTTTAGAGACAGACAGGTGACGTGTGGGTGGTCGCAAATGTAATGCGCATAATTACACTAACCGCATAATTATGATCACTAATCGTATCTCTCTAGCGCACGTGATCAGATACATATAACTGATGCTGGAGAGACATAGGGAGGATCAGACAAGCATCCGGAGTGAGGGAGAAGTAGGAAAGAGGAAAGGCAGGGAGGTTAACCAGACGCACGTCCAGTTTACTATCCGGCTGTTAAAACAACGCATGGGGTAACGCTAAATATATATGTAGACTGATCAATTACTACTTTGTTGGAGGCCCTTCTTTGGCGGTTATATTTGTAATATCATAAAGAAAGCGAAGTATGCCTGCAGGATGTCAAAGTTCTCTCTTTAGGACCCATGTTTGGAGCCGTGGCTTCCGGAATTTTGTCCCGCTGGAAAAGTCCGCGATTGTTGCTATATGGTAACTTTAATTGTGATTGCGATGCAATTATTTATCTTGCGATCAGCAATTAAGTAGCTCGATCGAATGTTGCCATTATCTCAGATGTTACAGAGAGACGCTACGGTTGGTTGGTTCTTCCTTAGTGAAATGGCGCATTCCACTTTGGGGGATCAACCATGAATCGGACAGTACCTGAGAGTTTAAAAAAAGAAACTTCGGAAAATAAGTTACCGCGTTTCAGCTTTAATGTTATTTTTCATATGTGCCGGTTACCAGCTAGCTTCATTTTAGATATTATATTATGGCCCCTAAATAATTCGCTATGAAGTTGTATATTATTTTGTTCGTTATGTTGGCATACAGATTACAGACGCCAAGCTATATAGTGTAACGGCATTCACGCGGATTTGAAAGCTTGGAAGAATTGGTAATTTGAGCTTAAGCTTTATTTGCAGAACTCTTTGCGGATTTGTTAAAATTAAAAATGTACCGTTCTGCTGTGCCCATTTGTGCCCCGCCTATTCGTATAGCAGTTAGCAAAAAAACTAATCTCGTATTCGTCTTTTTCCTTCTTTCTTGTCTATCAGATAAGTAACGAGGCTGGTGGTCTTGCTATACAGGCAAGTCGGCAATCGGTCCTTCTTAGCATTTCTCCCAGAACCACGAAGCCGCGTCATATCGGGTGCGACGATATACAACGTCAAGCAGCTATTTCATATTTTTATCTTCGATCGTGCTTTCGTATTTTACGCTTGAGCGAGAAGATGCACTTCTTCTAATATCGAAGGTCAAACTGTTATAGTGTTTGGATGGTAGATGGGCCTAGAAGTGCAATCTAATTAGGTTGGGAATTAGGTTGAGAGGTAGCCACAAGTACGCTAATGTGGTTAACCTCTCCACCTTGCTTCGTTCTCTCCGCACCTGTCTCTTTCTTTACAATAATAAAAAGAACGCCTTAGTTGTTCGGCAATTGTGCTTTTTTGCGCGATAGAAGCTCAACATACCCTTTTAAGCGCTTACAAGCGGCCGTAAGCAACATAGCATGCTATGAATGAGCACGTTTACGTCTGATTAAAGTCTTTAATAAAGGTTAGTGGGTACATCCGGCCAACTGTTGATGGATGCATTAGTTCTGGAAATTACTTTTGCCAGCGGAAATCGTCCTCCATTTGGTGCCTCGTCGCAGTATGCACAGTATGCTCCGGGCATATTGTGCTGCACAACACGTGGCGTGCCACGGAGCACCTCCCCTCCTCCATTAAGCACTCTGCGAGGCCTTGCTCAACGGGTGCATTGTGGATATCTTAATAGCCCCGCGCTGAGGCGCAGCGCAGGATAGGTGCGCGCTCGCTTACCGCTGGTCGCGATCGAGACGAAGGGCCTCTGCTATGGACTACGCCCTAAGGCGCATGTCGGTTCTCATCGGACCTCCTGCGTAACTGTAAGAGGCTTAGAACAACAGAAACTTCAGCTAATTGGCAAGCATTCGGGGTCTAAAATGTTAGACGGAGAGAACATGGACACAAAGAAAACACATGCACACACACACAAGCGCTGACTATCAGCTGAAATTTCGCAATGAAGGGCAGAAAGAATACAGAACTAAAATAGACATTACAGAACAGTGACCCAGGTTACAACCGAGGTTAGTCGTTGCATTCAAAAAGATTTTCCGCAACGTTAACTTCATGTGCATTCGCCGCGTACTCCAGCAGCGCTGAGTACCTCTTCTAAGCGGCCTTGTCAAGCACATTTCTCTGTACGTTAGCTTAAGAAGAAAACAAAGATATGGAGGAAGAGGAGATGATGATCAACGGTAACAGCTTGGCAATCTTAGTTTTTACATCGTTTAGAGCTGTTACATCGCAGCAGTTTGATAAAATTGTCATCAATAACTCTAAGAAGAAATATGAGTGCGCATTCAATAAATTAAAGGCCGAAACATAGGAGCAACGGGCCACAGCCCCCCCCCCCCCCTTGTCTTGCAGAAAAGTTGCGTCATTCCACTCTTTCTTACCTGCTCAAATGTCAGCCTATATATAGTGCTGTGCGTGCGCTTGCTTGTTCCTTACAAAAAGAGTGACATTCTTCTTTCATAATGTTCTTTCCCCGAGAAAAGAACGCAAAACGAGCAGTGTAGACAGGGGCAAAAAGCGAGCGAGAATAAGATGGCCGTTTCCAGGTTGTTCTTTTCTTTTTGCGCCCTGAGAAACGCGCTACTCTAAGGAGGGGTGTCGCCACTCCTGCGAGAAGCCCTTGTTCCGGCCTCGATTTCTTCTGTTTTCGTGCGCTACATGATCGGGCCATTGTTCCCAAGGAAAGAGCTCGGAGCCAGCGATAACGGCTTCGCGAAGAGCTTTCATCAGAAGGAAAGGGGGGAGAGAAACATAAAAGGTGAAACGCATGGCCAATGCCAGAAGAAGAGTGCAATGGGAGCAGACAGGAAGGAGTACACCGAACCGGCGTTCCGTCCGGTCAACAAATGACCACTTCGAGAACAATGGGGCGCAGCAGCGGCCGCGCGTCTCTGGCTGGGAGAAAAGGGGCGGGAGCTGGGTGCTGGGCCGTGCGAGGAAGCCCACCCTCACGGCGCCGCCAGTTCAGCAGTCTCGCTGGTGAACAGCAGCAGGGCGGTGATATAGCGGCCGCAGAAACGCCGAGGAAAAGACGTAATTGCCGTGCAGCCGGAGACAGCCAGGCTGCCTCGGCAGCGGGAATCCGGTAACGCACAGTCTCGCGCGCCCGCGTTGAGGGCCCTTTGAGCTCCGGTCCGGAGCAGCCGTCACGACAGCACACGCGCCGCCGAGAAGGGGGTCTTCGAGGGGGGCGGAATCTACTTGGGCGCATTTTCATTTTTTTTTTGTTAAAAATAGGAACGTTGTCTCTTCTCCGGTTCGCGACGAGGAGGAGGCACTGCCAGTCCGTCGCTGCGCGCAGCAGAGCGCTGCAGCCGCCACCGCTTGGGATCCGCTAATCGCACAAGGATTCATATTTATTTCAACATATCAATATGTTTAAATAAACAATAGCGGCTCAAATTTGAAACATATCACCAGAGGCGTTCCTCAGGGTGGTATTCTTGGCCCGTTCCTGTTTATTGTATATATAAATGACTTAGTAAATATCTATAAAGATGCGAAACGCGTAATGTACGCAGACGATGCCAGTATATTTTTTTCATCACCTGACTCTACTAGCCTTCAAAATAAAGCTATCACTGCTCTGAAAATTCTTCATGTATGGTCAAAACAAAACTGTCTACAAATCAATATAAACTAAACAGGAGCAGTAATCTTTAGGCCCAAATCTAAGCAAATAATCAGTTCCACCAACCTTGTTAATGGCGATGTAAAAATAGAAATTGTAGATAGTTTTTAAATACTTGGAGTTATTTTCACACAAAATATGCTTTCGGACATGCACATAGAGTCGATATTGGGCAAATCATCTCGTGTAGTTGGCATGATGGTGCCGCTGAGACCTCTTTTAGCTTACAGAATCAAGGTTCTTGTTTATAACACCCTATCTATAACACCCTGCTCGTGTGGGGTACCATATCACCTACGAATCTAGAAAAGATACATATACTTCAGAAAAAAAATTGTGCGAGCACTATTTAATTTACCTTACAATGCCCCCCACATCCGAATTATTTCCAAAAGGAAATATAATACCCATGTTTAACCTTTATAATTAGAAGTTTAGTCAAGCTTTCAAACGGGAGGTAAGAGAGAACCTAAAGTTTCTTCATGAGTTATCTAATCTCACCAGGAACACACATTCTTACATCACAAGGTGTACGGAACAGTGAAAGGTGGTCACTCCGCGAGCCAATTATTCTACACAAAAGATATCATACACACTACCAACACTTTTCGATTTGTTTCTGAAATCAAGTCTTGATATTTATATAACTGATGTACGAGCTTTACGTGAACGTTTTCTCACTCATTCTTTCTTAAGTAATTGGAGAGTGTTTTTCAGGAAATTTGTGTTCTTGCGTTTATTTTTGTGCATATTTCACATGTAGTCATCTGCTACGTATATATATCTGCTGTTCAATCGCTGTTTGCCTTGTAAAGGAGGCTGCGGGCTCTAGTCAAGTCGCTTGCCTCTAAGGCGACTTTTACCCCGCAGTCGCCTCCATCACTGATGCAAATAAAGAAGTTATTATTATTATATTGCGTCGGACAGGAGAGGGGACGTCGCACATTCGTATAGCCACTTTGACGATGAAATAACGAAAGGTAGTTGCGTTTTCGCAAGTGCCTGACACCTCTTATTGATTTTCTATGCGTTTATTTATCAATTAAGAAGCATATTAACTTTGCTGGAACGTACGTTTGTCAAAGATATATCTCTATGCGGCAAATACCGGCGGCTGCAGCACAATTCAAAGGACAAATAATAATAGTGAGGGTATTTCCAACAAAATGTTTTTGATCGGAGACGATGACTGGATGCTTCTGGATTGATTGTCAAAAGCCTTACACGCAATGGCCGTGGCTGTTCTCGTGGAGCAGTAATCCAGTGTATTTAGACGACAGGGTGCTTGGAAGATGAAGATAGAAAAAGGTGTCTGAGAAAAGGATAAGAGTGTCAGTCCGGTTTAAACGATCAAGAGTTGAGCACAATGCGATGGCGGGCTAGTTGGTGCGAATCCATAACTCTTTTGTTTAACGCAAAACAACAGACACAAGAAAGACGACCAGGACAAGGCGCTACTCTAAACTGGCATCATTTTATTGCGTCACTCCTTTATAGAGAGCAAAATCTAGAGGAACATGCGCAGTGAGCACCATGGGCAGGAACCACCAACATCCGATCACCAGAGCACACTCATGTGACAGAATCTAAAAAAACCATATTCAGCACTGTAATGAGGTTAAGGAAGGCACACTAATGCACTGCGACCCCGATGACTGTATGAAGAAAGCTCCCGATAACTCTCGGGCGGTGGTATCACGGCTCTTTTTCAAAATCGTAGTATTACGAAACATAGCTTTGCACTTGCATATTTTACCATGTTAAACTAAATGGGAACCTGTGCCTGTCGGTATGGATCGCTCATGTTCTCTAAGGCGCTCGTTAACACAGCGGCCTGACTGCCCTACATGCACTTTGCCACACGACAACGGAATCTTATATACCACACCGACGCTGAAATCTGCAACCTTCGCGTGGTTATTTTCGCAATCTAGTTTTTTACTTGTTCTTGAAATACGGCTGCACAACACCGACAGTTTGTTTCTGAGGAGCAGAAAACACTACTGGGATTTGGTATCTAGTGGCGACATTCTTTAGATTGTGAGACACTCTGTGGCAATACGGCACAACTTCATGTCTCGTCTTTTGTGTAACACAGTTACTCTTGTGCCGCTTCCCTTTCAGTTTCTGAAGCGATACCTCAGGGACTGACGTCACCACCACATTTGGGTAACCCGCAGCCTGCAGCCTATTTAACTGTGCAATGAAACTCTGGTTCGCAGTGTGATGACAGGATTTCATTAACGAGGATTCTAGACGCATCAAAACAATGGCGCGTTTCAGAATATTTGAGTGCGCTGACTCATAAGGTAAAGCTTCCTTACGTGCACGTGGCGAGTACATCCAACAGGCGTGACTTGTTTGTAAGGATAGCTGCAAATCTAAAAACTGGAGTTTACCTTCCCTAGATAGCTGTGTGAAAGTTAATCTTGTCATTGTCATTGCCATTGTCATTGAACAGAGTTAAAATGTCAGCTACCTGAACGGAGCATTCGTTGTTAGTCTGTTTTATCACAAGAAAATTGTCAATATATCTAAAAATTTGAACCAAGTCATTGTCTAAAGCAGTCTAAAGAGCGCGGTCGACAAACGGTAAAAAAAAATATTACAAAGAGCAGGCGCCACACATGAACCAATACAAACACCATTTTTTAAATAAATAGCTTATTTTCAAATCACATAAAAGTTGCACTTAGATAAAATTCGAGAAGGGACATGACATTTTCCGAGGACAACCCGGTTGCATTGCGAAAATCTACCTCGCCACTTTTTTTGATGCACGTCATCACCCTACGAAATAGCTCATCGTGCGATATTGAGTAATAAAAATCTTCGACGTCCACAGAAAAAAATGTCGGCTACTGAATGGTTGTCTTCCAGAAAGGAAACATCGAAATAATTCTCTATGCCATAAGGATCATCAATAGTTCAATGCTTCAACTGTTTTTGCAAAAGGCGGCCAACCGAAACCTCCCGACAGTTGTTTTCACTGACTATTGTACGGAAAGGCAGATCTGGTTTGTGCGCTTTTGCCGGGAAAAAAACCTCTAGAGCAAGCACCTTATATTTTTGACATCTTTCACAATCTTGGTGAGGCCTATATTTTCCAAAAAAGAAACGTCTTTGTGTTTTACCTTCTGAGCTTTCTCGTTTGCCAGAATGAAGTTCTTGTCGGCAGCCTGAAGGGCTTTTTTGTTGAAGACAGCAGACGGAGCTATCACGAAACCGCCCTCCCTTGTCACTCAGTAACAACCGAAGTTCATTGTCTCTAAAGAAAGATACTACCGTCTTGTTCACAGCTGTCGAATGTGGCGCGTTCTTGGTGACGGTCCTACGAAGGGAATCCACTCCCTCCAGGAGGCACCGCTCCTGGTCCTCTAGTCCTGCTTTCCTTGCGATGCGCCTGTTCAAGGCCAGTAGCTCATGTGCAGGAATTCTTGGTTCCGTGCTAAACTTCGGCCCATTCTTTAATAATTCCGCAACTTCGTCAAGAGTTGTATTTGCTAGAGAATCGCCGGTCATTCTTGGCACGGATTCGAGGCGAGGGAGAGAGAGTCGGTGTCAACTATATCAAAGAAAAGAGTCAAAGCACACACATTTCCGAGGAGAAGGACTGTAACATAGTGCAACTATCCGTTCATGGAAGAGAGGTAAGAAAAGAATACAGAAAGCTCCCGTTAAGCTGCACAGAAAAAAATCGGCAGCATGTTACGCCCCTGTAATACGTCAAGGCGAAAGCCTGCTGCGCACGTGGCATTAAGTTATGCGATCGTAGGGGGTAAGACTTCTTGCAAGACATAACGAGCCGTTGTGTGAAGTAAACCTATGGCACTGTAGGTCGACCTGTTTAACACATGCACCTAATGAACTACCTAAAGGTTCTTTCGTTCTCGCTTTCTTTCCATCTTTCTTTCGTTATTTCCTTCTTTCTTTGTTCTTTCTTTCGTCCTTTCGTTCCTTCTTTCTCTCTTTCTTTCCTTCGTTCTTTCTTCCTTTCGTTTCTTCTTTCATATTCAGCCGTTGCATCTTTGCTTGCTTACGGGGGTATAAGTCATTCCTGATGATGATATTTTTTGGATCAAGGATTTTTTTGCATCACTGGACTAGACGCCGCTTCTTTAGTGTATGAGCCATTGCAGCGAGCGACTTAGGGCTTTCCCCTTTACAAGTTGTTTGGTTTATCCAAAGGTCGGCTTAGAGCACATTTATATATATACCACACATACCTGGATCTTCCGAATGGCTGCTGCGGGTAAGGAATTGGATCGGAGAAACTTTAATAAAGGTCATGCAGGACGCACGTCAGCGCGCAGTGGGCGTCTCCCACGCAGAGACCGACAGGGAGTACTTGGCGAATGACTGAAATTGTTTCAGGAGATAAACATGTTGCAAAAACCAGCATTTAGCCTCTGTGTCACTGAAAGTGATGCTGCGAACTTTCCAGCGACGGAAATCTGGGCCATACGATCTCTTGTGGAAGGCGTTCGAGGCGCCCGTCGTTGCTGAAAGTATCCGCGCCTTAATTATTGGTAATTCCCTTAGCTCTCAGGATGACCCTATTTGCGGGCAGGTTGTTACTGCGCGCCAGTTCACTTCAAGCAACCTTCACGACCCTTATACGCGGTGCAGTATTCATTCTCCTCTGTTTCATGGAGAACTTGCATTCATCGAAAGCAGCCATCAATCGCTTGTGCTACTTCAAGCTGGCTGGTCGAGTACTGAACAAAATGCCAAGTTTACCGGCTACCTCTGCTTTTGAAAAGTTTGTCGAATGCTCTTGTGACAATATAATGACTCTTTGGAAGCGCAATTACACGCGCGTCCCGACATGATTGTAACGCGATTAGCACAACGGGAACAAGGTCTTGCGTCATGCCACGCATTGCCTGTTTCCACAACCAGCATATAGCTGTTCGTAGTCGTTCCTACCTCACTTGCTTCACCATCCAAACTCTATCGGCTATCTCTGTTGGAACCGTTTACCTTATCATCCTTCACTTTCGTTTTGCAGCGCGCATGTGTCTCGTGTCACAGCTCTTGATACGACAAAGAAAAATTTTATTCTTCTTACTTATGCGTTATTTTCAACCGACTTAGCGCTTTGTCCACTTTGCGTGGAGGCGCCAGTACAAAACACTCTTGGAACTACGGCCTTTTCGATTTCCTGCTTTGAAAAATCGTCTGGCTTAGGCCGTCACCGATAAAGTTTGGGTTAACAGAAATACGCGACTAAAGTAGTTCTTGGTGTCCAGTTTGTATACTCCCCCCCACCCCCTTATTTTTTTCATTGCAATATTTCGCCTATATGGAGAACCAACCGAGGTTCGGTTCAACTTAGTTTAGTTTATGAGAAGCCTATTGGGGGCATTTGATGCATGGTTAAGTCGAATCGAAGGTTAAATAATTATTAATGTACTCATATTTACTAAAGTTTCTGCTGGCACGTTGACGCTGCCATTGACGCGTCGCACCCCCATACCCGCGTAGTAGCACGACGACAAGGTACCGAATGTTGCGTGTCATCTGGCGTCTTGTGAAAGCAAAGGGCAGAAAGAAAATCAGCACGCAACTAAAACTCGAACTCCGTGCGGCCATGGATTCCAACCATCGCGAGGTTCAAACCTATTATTCGTTGCGGTGGCTTAGCGTTATGGCATTGAGCTGCTGAGCACGACGTAGCGGTTTCAAATCACGGCCGCAGCGGCTGCAATTCGATGGGGGAGAAATTAGAAAAGAACGCCCGTGTGCCATGCATTAGGCGCACATTAAAGATCAAAATTCAGATGTTCAAAATTAATCCAAAGCCCACCCCCGTCCCCACCCCCCTCCCTATACGGCGTGCCTCATAATCAGATCGTGGTTTTGGCGAGTACAACCCCACATTCGTTTCTTCTTTCTTTATCTTTTTTTTTTTAAGTTTGGCGTCAACCCCTGCTGGAGTGCCAAGTTCGGCGTTACGTCGGAAAAGGTGGAAGCAGAGATTCTGGGGGCCTTTTTTTTTGTTTTTTGTTCCCGTTCAGCGTTGCATGGCGCATGCTATAGTAGTGTCTGCTCTCTCTCTCTCGCTTGCTATGTCTGCCCTTGCTCGCATGGAGAGACCGGAGGAGTGACAGCCAAAGGGTGTAGAGGGAGGAAGGAACCGGGGACCCGAGCATGCAGGTACTACACGCATCCAGATGCGACGGCAACGACCATCGCGCGCTGATGAGACGACCTGATTGCCGCCTGGGACGCCACCATTCCCGTAAGCGGCGGGCACGGAGGGGTGGGAGTGAGCGGCGGCGGCCGTTGAACTTGGCACCGCCGCCGTGGGTGCGCGTTTTGGCGGCACTATCGCGATCCTAAATATGAGGAGTGAAGAGCGGAGGAGCCACCGGGTGCCTTTTCTTTTTCTCTTGTTTGTCCCGCTGTACTTGCCTTATTATTTGCGTATGCGGTCTCCTCGATTAACGCTGTAGGACACACACGACGCCGCGAGGAGGTGTCGCGGCCGCTGCACACCGCCGCCAGTCCCAGATGGCCTTCAGCAGTGACAGCTCGCGTGCCTTGACAGCGTGGTTTCCGCGAATAAAATTGCCGCGCTGTCCCACCATTCTGTCCCCTTGGTATCAGAGCTTGATCAACCAGCAAGCGGTGAACGGAACGTACCAGGTGCGACAAATAGCGTGCACATAAAATATATAGCTGATCTCTAGCAACGCTGGCTACACGGACTTCGCAACGCCATGTTGCTGCTGCAAATTTAACCATCGCAAATGAACGAGGACACAAGAACACATATACACATGTCATGTGTATATGTGTTCTTGCGTCCTCGTTTATTTGCTATGGTTAAATTTGCCGTATGTCACACCAACTGGCTCAAATTGAAGTTCTCCTCAGCTTGTTGCTTTCTTGCTGCGACTAGTCGCTTGTCCTGTCTGTCTCTTTCCTCTTTAATTTACCAACAGCTCACGCCCTTCATTAATTCCTCGTACTTTTCCTACCACCAATCCATGCCGGTCACAATGTGATCGCGAAGCTAATGCAGTTTGGCGTACATATTCCTTTTATTGCTCTTCTTGCTTTGAGAGGCATTTGGGGGGACGATTGGAGGGATTTTGCGTGGCGTATTTCTATTTATTTTTCGGTGCCCGGCTTCAGACTTCCTTTAATGTGTTAGTTTTCCGTTCAACTTAATCTATAAACTTGGATGGTTCAGGCGTTCAGCATCCGCGGTATTATGTTGCTTCGTGGAAAAGAAAAAAAAAGCGGAAGGGGGGGGGGGGGGGGGCTCTTGCACGTCCTCGCTGGGAGACAATATCGCTGTCTCTACAGCTGCGCTGTATAAACCTTCACACAATATTTTGTATTAATGAACCTCACTTCCTAACAACTAAAAAAGTGGTCTAGCACCAGTCTGTCTCGCCGTTTCAGACCAAGAGAAAGTTGCCTTTATGATAGCTTGTTATTAAGCACTCGTATCATATTAATGAGCAACGTGCAGATGAAATGCGTGTGAAAGTTTGAGCACGTGGACTTTTTATAAGCCTTTTGATTAGTTAAACTGATCAAAATCCCAGTGCGATTAGCAAACTCGCACTCTGTCAGTTGGTAGCGACCACATAAACTTACATGCGCTCGTGTTGCTGGCAGAAAATATTCAGCTTTCTGGTGAATCTACGACAAAAGATTCACTTCTCTTGCGGAGAAGATTACAAAAATATGTGATTGCACAATGTTTTTTACCTCTTTGTTTGCCCCCCTCCCCTCTCGTCAGGCTTTTTTGCTTGGGTTTATTCCTACACGAACGAGTACCGAACCCTGCAAATTGGAAGCAGCACAATGCCTGCACTTATTTGCCGTTCTGTATGACTAGTCTAGACGACGTGCGCTATTCGATGAAGTTACGAGTTAAAAAGCTCGCGACTAATTAAAAGGAAGTAATAACACATACAGTGCGGTTAGTTTGAAATCGTTGAATCGAAGAGCGAGTCGCGGGTTTCATTAACAAAAAGATTTCGGAGAGAAAATTGATTTGATTTTGTCGCTGTCTTTTTCCAGCGGTAATCAACCACGTTTCCGCAGCTCTACCGGGTCCAAAGGCCCTCAGCCAGTCATTTTTTTTATAGTTGGCCGCGCAGCTTACCTCCATGAAGGTAAATTACAAAAAGAAAAAAAAAACATCCAGCACACCGTGATGGACGTTCTTTTATCCACACGGACATTTCCATTCAGTAGAAAGATCGACCGAAGGCTTAATAATGTGTATAGTCAAGAGTGTCGCATATTCACTTCAGACACCGTATCTGAATGCTGTTTCTGAAGTACATTTCGAGTGACTGAAGCCCGCGATGCAGTCAGGCTGTAGCCTTCATCCACATTGCACACAGGCCCCGGTGTGCAATCACGCTCAGTTCGGCGACGTTCGGGGGATCACGCACTCGAAGTTCGCGAAACCTTCCCGTCTCCATGCTCACAATTAACTGGCTCTAGTTCAGCGAACAAGGCGGTTCGACGCGGCCTCTGCGACCTCTCGCAAAAACCGAAAACTCGAGGTCTCCAACTGGCAGCCTCGAAAATGCGCAGGTACCTCATTGGAGATGCTGGCGCCAAGTATTGCAACGTCGGACTCGAACAATCCTATCTGCTAATATTGAAGCGTCTCTTACGTGGCGCTGAAGTCTTCGCGTGTGCGGTTATTTGCTTGGGAGCATGCACGGAAGCATGACACACATGCGCGGTGCGCATACAGCAGCTAGCCGACGACGTCGCGTCTGTGCACTTACCGTGCCACTGTGTTTGCTGCGCACATAGGCGTATCTACTGGGGGGGGGGGGGGGGGGGCGTCACTTGTCTACCCCCACCCACTGTCAAAAGGGGGAGGGGGCAAAGTATACCATTTGCCCCCCCCCCCCCCCCACAGACACACACTTTTGAAAGCGCGCACGCGCGCACTGTAACTTTCGGCTGCATGCTGGAAAGTCCATTAAAACTACAGCTAAAGCTAAATTTTCTTTCTTAATGGAGTGACCACATAAGTAATGCTTTTTTTACCACGCATATCCCTGCTTAGACAGCGGCGATTGTCTTTTGCGCCTTCTCGGGACACCCTGTAGGGGACCACGCGCGGGATTCGCCATACACGCTCGCTTCGCGGATAAAGCGTGGCGCTGGGCAGTTCCCGCCCTAACTAACTCTCAGCTTGCGCAACTTGCATCATGCCCAGTTTTTGTTGACCGGTATATCCGTATTCTAAAACACTGTCAGCTAGTTACAGTTAATCCGCGGGTGAGGGGGAGGTCCTGATAAAGTATTATAATCACAAGCGCTCAACGAATGCTGTGCCTTACGGCATGAAATCGTTGGATTCTCAAATGCTGGAACTATTTAATCTCTGTCCATTGCAGCGTTTCAGTGTCAGTATCTTGTAACCATCAGACAGCTAATCAAACCTCTCACAGGTATAACAAGTCGAATTTCATTGCGTAATCACGACTTATCGTAGATATGCTCGTGAAAATGACCTTGGTCGAACTCGCAGAGCCATTTCAATACCAATAGAGCACTGCCTTGGGTTATTTCTAAAGACGTGTCGCTTAATTCTGAGTGATGATTTCATTTTTAGGCTGTTTCTAAATAAGAGCTGCGCTATAACTTGTCCCCCGGCAGGAGGAAGCACAGCAGATATTTCGTATTTTGAAAAAATGAGGGCCACTTTTTGGTGATGTGTACCGAAAATTTGCATTGCGTAGGTTGCTTATGTACTCTGAAAACAGTAACTGACAGGTATCTTTATCCCGAGTGTTATGTATTGTACACGGCATCTGGTTGTTTTCCCCCGGTGCCCTTGGTAATATATGCGCGGCATGCACGGTGTTTATATTTAATCGAAGTACGAAACAATGTTCCGAGAGATGAGCAATCTATGCTTATTCTGTGTAGGTTCATTACAGCTTCTGCAGAAAGTTACTCATTGAAGCGTTACAGTGTGTCATACTGCCGCTAATCTTAATATTTCTTAGACTCCTGGCCCAACGCACGAGATACAAACGTGAAATTCCGTGAAAATTGGAAATTTTTAAGCGCAATGCGTTGCGAAACTTTCACTTTCCTGCTTTAAATGCAAGTGTCGCAGATAATTACTAAACCTTCCTTTATCATTTGCTCTCTCTCTCTCTCTCTCTCTCTCTCTCTATCTATCTATCTATCTATCTATCTATCTATCTATCTATCTCTCTCTCTCTCTCTCTCGTTTTTCGTGTATTTTCGTGCAATACCTTCAGTCACGAATTACGATCGACTATCGATAAATATCTGAAATTTACATAACTTTATCCCCAGGCTGGAGACTTCATATAGAAAGCCAGTCAAGGTGGGAGTAATCAAACATGGTAATTAAATATTCATTTATTGTACAGTCAGTCATGCTACGTTTCTCCATTAAATATATTAAATCACCCGCTCGAATTACATGCAGAAGTTAATTATTGCGCACAAGCATTACAACAAGGTCGTCTGAAGCGATACATTTCACTCAGAAGTGAATGGGTGTACTTTAATGAATCAGAATGTTCAATTTATTCAAAGCTTAATTTTCGTTGTCTATTCCATGCAACCACTGCACAGTAATGGCAAAAATAAGTCGCGTTCACAAATGTCTATGCCGTGATTGAAGGGGATATTACGAGATTCGCAGTTTGTTTATCCGGCGTCCTCGGTGAGCTAAACAAGGCACCTTGTTTATATCTAGGGAAAAATTAGGGGCATGTTAGGAATAAGGTTTTGACAGTGTTCCGAATGGGTGGGTTGAATGCGCATTTTTACGTATGCAGATGGTCCATAGCGTTATTAGTCTGCTTTACGAGTAGTGTAACGCTCAGAGGGCTGCGCTAGCGTAACTATAAGTGAGATAAAATTTTGCGAACATAAGGGGGACAATACGCCAAGTTTATGTGCGATGGTAAATACCTGTTGATCAAATACAGGTTTTAAAAAATTGTAAGCGAGTGTTCGAAAGTATCACGCTACTGATATTAGCTAGGTTTCCCAATGTCTCAAGAGAACTCTGCATTCCAGATATTTTATACTTTAAAGAAATAGGTATCATTTTAAGTGCAATCTATCGGGAAGTTTTAACCTTACTGGCTTGTTTAGAAGCGTTACGAATAATTATTGAACCCTATTCTTTTTTCCTTACTTTTTCATGCGTGATATATTAGTTTCACCTCGTGTCCTCATTGAACTAAAGGAGGCAGCTTCGTTACGTTTGGCGACTGTAAGGTCAAGTTAATGGGTGATGTGAAAGTGAAGTTCAAAACAGAAGAGTAATTGGGGCTTCCGCAATATATTACGTACCCTAGCGCTCCAGAGTGCTTGAGCGTGTCATACAAGCGGGGAAGAATTGAGCCCGCTGCTCTGGCAGAACTGTAGAAGCCGTCAAGACCAAATTTAGCGAAAATTGGTGGTACACTATGGGAACTCTTTGCGCGAAATGCGGTTGGATCAAACACAGCGTTTGAGAACTTCTTATTCAAGTGTTAGCAGCTGTGCTTCCCAGTGTCCCGACATAGCTGCAGTTTACAACAAGTTTATATTTTGTGGAAAGGGGGGTGCACATGGTAACTGCGATGTGCAAGAAACTTTTTACGTTTCTGGTCCGGTTAGAAGTTGCAGATAATTAATGAGCAGTCGTTTTTCTTTCCCCATTTTCAATCGTCATAACAAGTTCCGTGTTATTTTTCGGCGATGTCTTCGGTGAACTAAACAAGACATTTTTTTTTATATTTGACGAAAATAAAGGGCGCGTTATGGGAAGTATGTGGATAAACTTCGAAGATAAGGGACTAATTATAAAATCTGTAATTTATTTGCGCATGTAAGCTGTCCCGAGCTTTATGAATGTTTTTTCGCCTAGAAAGAATGTATCCCGTTGCCCTGGACGAACTGTAAACTCAACAGATATCAAATCTGGCCGAAATTAAGCGGGGGGGGGGGGGGGGGGAGGGGTTATAAAGCAATAAAGCACAGCGTATCCCCCTCAGCAGTTGTAGTTGTGGTTTTCAACAGATTCGCTGGACATCCACTGTCACAGGGCCAGGCTGGCGAGACCTTTTTTATGTGTGCGTGTGTGAATAATGTAAGTAATTTGTGTTGATTGTACTTCGTTGCGTATAACCTCGGCAATACCATTACCTAAGCTAGCGATAAATTTATGTTGTACACTTAAACACATAGTACAATTCTTTGTTGAATAATTCTTTGTAGCAAATTTGCATTCTGTATGTGCGCTCTACTGTTGCTACTGGGCGGGATCCGGGACTACTGTGAGGCACTAATTTCCTATTGTCCTTGTATCATCTTGAGATTTTGTATAGTTCCAAGAGATAAATGCAAATTCATATTATTTTCAGGCCCCCATGGTTCAGCATGTGTGATGGATAAATAGGTCGCTGTCTGTTAAATATAATTTACAGAAGCATTTCCAGTCTATTTCACTTATTGAAATAGTAATACGCAATATATATATATATATATATATATATATATATATATATATATATATATATATAGCGAGAGAGAGATGGAGATGGAGGGAGGGAGGGAGCGAGGGTCTGAACGTCTGCGGTTTGCCCTCCCCCCCCCCCCACTCTAGGAATAGTTGGTACGCCACTGACTGTGCACCTCAGTACGCGAGTAGACCTGCGCCAATTATCAGATATTCATCTATGCGCTATGTGCAGAATAAGCTAAATGTGGTCGCATGTACCGTCCAGTGCACAACAGCTAAATAGAACAGGCGTAGCTGAAATTCTTCAAATTACCTTAATTCAAGACCGGCTGCCGTAGCGGGAATTCAAACTGTGACTTGAAATTTCCTTGGGAATATACACAACAATGTGCGTGGAAGCGTGGAAATGTCACCGTGAGCGGCGCGTCTCATCTGCTGCGAGCTCACGAAAGAATGGAGTGTCTGAGCGGAGAAAAAAAAAATGCATATGTGCGCTATAGGTAGCCATCTGGACACCAATCTCGGTCGCACAGCAATTCTACACACCAGCCTTGTTTCACGCTGCATTGCACGGTGTATCATTTTTGCAGGTGCGCCTGTAGACAGCTCTAACGGGTCGGCAGATGAAAACAGCGATACCGGGAAGAGCAGACGCTCAAAAGGAGTAATTAAATTATGAGGTTTTAGGTGCCAAAACTATGATCTGATTACGAGGTAATTTTGTCCAC
This sequence comes from Dermacentor variabilis, assembly GCF_050947875.1. Lineage (NCBI taxonomy): Eukaryota > Metazoa > Arthropoda > Arachnida > Ixodida > Ixodidae > Dermacentor > Dermacentor variabilis. Next base: position 78,588,466 of record NC_134568.1, on the reverse strand, counting down.
CTGGGGTTCTTTAACGTGCACCTAAATCTAGGTACACGGGTGTTTTCGCCCCCATCGAAATGCTGCCGCCGTGGCCGGGTTTCACTCCCGCGACCTCGCGCTTAGAAGCCCGGCAACACAGCCACTAAGCACCCACGGCTGGTAGAGCAGACGCTTAGTGCCCCCGTCTGTCATGCACTATGCAGCAGTGTTCACGTTCTAGGAAACGCTATTAAAGAGAGCGGCGCTTGGTGATCATTCTGCTTGAGCTGAAGAATCCTGCCAGCTATTTTAGAAGAAAGTGTCATAGCGGCTACTTTAAGAGGCTGTTAAACACAGCGCAGCGTAGATTAAGCGATGATTTATTCGGGAACACACCATTCCAACCAGAGAACGGTGTGTTTGACTATAGAATGGTTGCTGGAACTACCTGAATGACAATAAACGAGGAGAGCTTCTTTGTTTAAAAGCAGAACCTTTTGCAAATCATGGGTTAATATATTTCCGCAGTTTATAGTTTCTTACAAAAGGAAGGCTTCCTCATATTCGTTACTTCTGTTTTTGTTTGTGTACGAAGAAAACGACTTTTCTTCCTCTCCTACGATTTTAGTATTTCATTTCATGTAGACGGAAAGAAAGTTACATTAATTTAGCGGGATATTTAGTGGTTTTGGAAAACTCGATCAAACTGCAGCGTTCAGCGGTATTTGAAGGTTCGACTTGCGGGCTCTCTCATTTATAGCTGGAAACACTGTCCAATAAAAAAATCTGTGGTTTTACGGGCCACAGAACCACGATATGATTATGATGCGCGCCGCAATGGGGGACTCCGGATCAATTTTGACCACCTGGGTTTCTTTCACGTGCACCTAAATCTAGGTACACGGGCGTTGTAGCATTTCGCCCCCATCGAAACGTGGCCGCCGCCTTCGGCATCGAACCCGCGACCTGGAGCTCAGCAGCGCAACGCCATAACCACCAAGCTACCACGGCGGGTCCAAAAACGCTACCCACCGTGCCTCGCATCTCGCTTCATGCAGCGGTGCCTTACATGCGTACTCGAGAAAGACGGCATGGAGTTACAGCCGGAAGGCTGTAGAGCGAAAACCCGTTGTAGCACATCCTTCTCAGTCTTTGTTTGCGGCTCAGTGATTTCCTGATGCTTGCCTTTGTCTAACCCCGGAACGAGGCTTCCATCACTTCCTCCCTTTCGGAGTGCGCTCACAGTGGCGGCAGGAAGAACGATCAGAAGCAGTGTAACACAAGCTTCACAGACAGGCCTTCCAAAAACACAGCGCGCTCTCTTTTTGCTTCCCTCACATTTGGTGCTTGCAAAACCGGCTCTGCGGGTCCTTGCACTGATGCGCTTCCAAAGTAGGCAAACACTGAAGGACCTGAGGGACAGCTGGGAGTTAAGTGAGCAACTCGGAGCCCATGGTTCTTGCATCAGGAGCAAAGAAAGCAGCATCGGGAAGCAAGAGCGAAATAGTAGACGAGACACCACAGGCAACCGGAGAGGAACGAGCAACACATTGAAAGGCAATAGGAAAACTGCGAGGAAGACAGACTCCGGCGCAATTTGGTAAAACGACGTATCTGGCCTTGGGAAATAAAACCTAAGACATCCTTTTTTCTCCTTTCCTTTCCCACAATCTGCAGTCGGCATAGTTTGGTAAACAGCTTAGCCAGAGTCTTCGCGTTACCGGAGGCGGCTTGCACGAACATTTAATTACTAAAATAACGAATTTAAGGACGCGTTCTTAAAAGTTCACTAGACAACTCCTAGTCCGCACTAGAACGCATTCTTAAAGGCGTCATTGTTTTCGCTATTAAATGTTCGCGCAAGCCGCCACTGGTCTCCTGAGGGTTTTTTCATTCTTTTCTTCTTTGTTTTAAAGCTTTGGGGAAGACATTCTCTTGACCAGTCTCTGCAAGATGTCTTTCGATTCGCTTGCTGATACATGCATATCTTCAGTTATCATAGTTAAGCACTTTTGGCTCCGCTTTCTTGCGCTCGTAAACAAGCGAGTGTGACAATTAATTCCGCGTTTCCGAATGAGTTAACTGTAGCATGTATTTTTCTATGTGCCCGTAGCATATACCTTATGTTCTAAAAACAGAAGAAAGGTCGAAATGGGAGAGCTGATATTGACATCTATTAATATCGGCAAGGCTTTAGCGCACTTAAAATTTCAGAGGAGTGATTTGGAAAGTAGTCAAATAGGGGCTGAAATGGTCAATCCATTTGCCTTAGTTCTTGAAATAAATTAAGATAAAACGAGCTAGGTTGGCTTAGAAGCAGTGAACGTGTTCTCTTACATGTGGTTTGATCAACATAATAAATCTAGCTAGACTAAAGAGGCAATAGTTAAACGAAGACACCATGTGCCTCCGTAACAGACGTAAATAAAATACATTTTCAACGCCTTATAATATTGCGTATTGCATTAGTCATCATTCAGCCCCTCGACCATGTCATTTTCCTTGCTGCGTTGTTCAGCTTATCAAAACCGTGTACGTAGTAGTAGACCTCGAAAGTGTTTAATGTCGAAATGCATTTCGCGCGTCACGTGTCCTTTGTACAGTGGGCTCGTTGGCCCCGGCCGTTACGTGGGCCCATTCCGCTTGATAGATGCATTGTGCCTGACCAGAGCTTACTCGAGTCTGGACCAAGAAGACTGGCTCGTATCGTATATCGCTAGAGCTTTAATTTTCCCGGAGGTCAGGATGACTCTCGTTCTCCTTATTCTTCATGAGCCAGCCGTGGTGCAGAGAACCTGCTACACAGCCCAGTAGTAGCTCTGGTCACGCAAAGCATGGGAACTTTTGAAAATGATTGTTGGTATACCTCAATGGCGGAGCGTGCACACTGCGCACGACATAAACTTAGTATCTCCCAACCCCAGTGTAGGGTAGCAAACCGGAGACTAATATCTGGTTAACCTCCCTGCCTTTCCTCTTCATCTCTCTCTCTCTCTCTCTAGTATCTCATAACATCGACGCGACTAAACATCGCATCAGAAGGCCGTGCAAACGCTACTGTGCTTCCTGAGATCGACCGGCCTGTGTGAGCGCCTTTTCTGTTACCTGCTCCTATTCCTGTTTTCTTTCTCTCTCTTTGCCCTCTCTCCAACTTCTATATCCTCCACCCCAGTGCAGGGTAGCGAACCGGAAACTCGCCTCTGATTGACCTCGCTGCCTTTCCTCTCTCTCCGTCTTTAGGACACACGTTCTAGTATAGAGACCTGGCTCCACTCTTGTAGCCTCCTGAGAACCAGCCTTCCTCGGAATACCTCACTCGGTTCCCCTGCAACGCAGGAGAACATGACCAATTCTAAGGCTTGCAACATTGTTCCCTTGATCGCAATCGGAGTGTACTCTAATATTTATCGTAGTAGAAGCATATACACGTGGACCATTCGCGCTTTGCTTTTCCCCTGCGCCAAGTGGAAGCTACAAGGTTCACGCCCAGCTCTGCGCTTTCTCACAAATGCTTATTCCTTCTTCGTTGGAATAGCTATACTTTTTTCACCTGACGCGAGGAGAAGTGCGTCGAACACCTGCTGTGCTCCGCCATCGCTGCATTTAATGCTCCTGGAAGGATTGAGAAGGGCGAGAAAGAAGTTATCGCGCATTTTCCTCGCATTAATGCGTGGCTCTGAACTGACACCCAAGCGGTAACGGATTTTGTTACCTGAAAGTAGATGTTTAGTCCGGGTAATTTCGGTCGTAGGCCGCCAAAATAACATGGCCTGAACGACTAACAGCACCCCCTCCTGCGACGTCCAGCGCTTTCATCATTCCGAACGGTGTTAAACAGGCCTGGAAGCTTTCACAGGGGAAGATCCTTGCACCAGCCGCATCGTTCGCTAGCAGAAAAAAAGCAATGACAGCGTTGCTGCAGCCATTGAAGTCCACAGGCTTCTGTAAACACAGGGCTTTCGCAACGGCAGCTCCCTGGGCGTGGATGATACTTGCTGGAGGGCTGTGAGCGCCTGCTCGAAAGCACGGAAGGCGTCAACAGTGTGCTTTGCACGTAACCATAACTCTTAATTGTTCTTTCTATAGGAATATTTCTCAAATTCATCGCATTTTGTTGTTGCGCATGTTCTCGTGTGAGTGAAATGTTCTCTCTCTCTCTCTATTAATATGAAATGAGGGGAGAGGTTGGCACGATTATTGGCGTCGGCTATTCCTTTTCGAAGGGCAAGCGCAACACAAGCCCAAAAATGGGATACGCACTTGTGACACTCAAATAGTACTAACATTTGCAAAGTTATCCTCACAGACAAAAATAGAAGGGACACTAAAAAACCTACACAGTTCCGTAAATGAATGTAAGTGCACAAAAGAATCTGAAAACACGCACATAAGGTCCGTTCATATCTGCACAGCAAGACGTATAAAAAGCGTACAACAACGCCACACTTAGCTACACACATACAACATACTATAGAACTTCTGATATTAAAAAATAGTGTAATAGTGGAGTCTACCACGATACATTTAGTACGAATCTCATATATTTGATTTTTGTTTTTTGTTGTTTTTTAAATGCTTTTAAAAACCACTAGTACTTTTTTTCTGTAACTCTATTCTAGGCCATGGTCCAAATATCTTTTTCAACGTGAAAGGCCTGCGGTCTGACAACATTGAATCGGCCTGTAGTCGTCGCCTCGCGGTATCGTGCAGCCGGCACTCGAGAAGGCGTTGTACGTCTTCGTCAGCGTGGCCACAATCACACTGCAGACTAGCGGCGCGTTGAATCCTGCCTAAAAAGTGACGCCTGAATGCCGTCCCAAGCAGCAGACGGTGCAATCCAGTTTCAAAGTTTCTGTTGTCGCTCATCTTTGGCGTAATGGAAGATTTAATGTTATGATATATATACAAACAATTTACCCTGAGCGCTGTGATTCCTGATCAAATCAGGTGTTTTTGCTAAGTCGACGGGTATCTGTATCAGCAACAGGCGAATTTCGCTATGGTTAACAAGGACATTCATTACATTTTTATTTTCGTGCCTGCCAGTTTTGCAGTAGCGTCCACTGCAGTGTTTCCAGGAATACTGCAGTGTCCTGGAATCCACTGATACGCTATAATGTGATCTCTTGCACTGGCTTTTGTGTGTTCCTTGATGGTTTCACATACCAAATGTGTATTCAACGTATTTCGGTCTCTGTCCTTTATTAACGTGAGGGCGGCTCGGGAATCACTAAAGATATATAACACCTATCTGTACGTTCGCTGACGCTATGAAGCACAAGGCAGAAATTATTGCGAATAGTTCAGTGACTGTGGAAGATGTCACTGGAAATAATTCTAACTTTTGTTCGAGCTTCAAGTCCGGCATCACTATGCCGATGCAGACAAATTATTTTGGTATATACGATCTGTCCGTAAACGCATGAATATACTGTGGATATGAGGTTTAAATTAGGAATAGGGCAAACTGTTGCGCAGCTATTGTAAACATATCATGAACAGCAGTCGCATGTGCCAATAATACTTTTGAAATCAAACTTGTAGTGGTCTTGGCAAACGCTTTCAGGTGACGTCAGAGCAGTCCAATTTGCTGTGAGGAACTTCCGCGAATGTACAGCAGATAAAATGCATTAGAGGGCATCTCGGACGCGTCGTTCAAAATTAGCTCATGTCTGTTCACTGCTTACGCGTCGCGCAGTGCCCAACTCACACTAAGTGCTGGATGGTGCAGCCGAAGAATTAAGCGCACCCGGCACCAACGTCGAGTGCAGAATAAACTTCATTAATCCACATACATCAGGTGACGTTCCCGATCGCGCTCCCGAAGCCGTACACATACGCACTTCTCCGCTGTGCGCCCTTGCCAAAGGGTCGCGGAAAACACGCGGAACCGCCTCCCCGGTTCCACGCGCCGAGCGAAAACGTGTGTTTCGCGCCAACTCATAATGGCAAGCTGTTTGCCGCGCGCGTATATTAACGGGCGCGCGCACTCTCCCTCGAGGACTGGGACGTCGATTACGCTAAGCCCGGGGCTGCGCCTCCTGGAGCTCGCGCCAAGGTTTCAGTCTCCGCGCGCTCTTTTCGCGCGCCCGTTTCTTTTAATGCTGCTTATTGCTGCCCTTACTGCGTCACGCACGCGGCAGGCGCAGCTAATTGCGAGGTATACAAACAGCCCAGCACGCGCACGACGGGCCTGCTTGCCTAATCGCATTTGCCCGCGGGTCCCGCCGCGTTTCGAAGCAGCGGCCGTGTGCGTTCGGTAAGACTTTGAAGTGGACTAATTAACGTACAGAAGGCTTTCGTGCAGTGCAAGCACGCGTTCGCGCCGCTCGCAGCCTGCCCGTTACATCTACCGGCCGACCACGCGCGTCCGAGAGAGGGCGCCTAATCCGCGCGCCTCTCCGCAAGGCAGAATCCCTGCCCGTCCCGCTTCCGTGGCACTTCAGTGCAGCGCTCAGAGCGGGACCCCGGCCTTCGTTCAGGCGCGGATAACTATTTCACTATAGGCTCCACTACCGCGCTGCCATTGCTGCAGCTGTGTGCATCGAGAGAGAGAATGGTGTGGCGACGAAAATCGGCTCTTTCTGGAGCCTCTTCGGCTAGAGCCTGTTATCGAGGACAGCACTTGGCGGGAGATGGAAAACTGAGCTAAATAAAAAAGGGGGGGCATTCGACAGACTCACCGTCTGTCGAATGTATTTTTCTTTCTTTTTTTTTTTCTTGTTCACTTTTCTCGCAATATGGAAAGCGTAAAATATTGCATGTTACGTATTCCAACAGAAAAATAGTTCCTAATAATTGTAAGCGGCTACGCCTTGTATATATAACATTAATTCAGAGAACGTACTAATTTGATTTTGCCAAAATCCGTCTGACTTAATCTACCGTTATTGTATGTCGTCACAATTTTCTCAATACCTCGTGCGCGCAGTTGTTCTTGCACAACTATGCGCCTTTTTCTGCCTGTGGATCTAACACTGGTATAGTCACGTCTAGCCTTTATAAATTTCTGAATACGCTCTGTTCACAGCCATTGACAAGCTTACATAAATTAGTCTAAGTTATCTGGAAGACACGAAAGGTCAACCTTTGGAGTTGTATGAATGCTGTTCATAACCGTACCTCCGGCTTTCATCAACGAAAGTGGACCTGCGTGATTGAGCAAAAAGCAATTTTCGTTGTACATTTGCACGGGGTGGGCAGAATGTTCATGTTGTTCAAGGGAGGCCGAGTAGATGACGGTGTACGGCAACTTCTGATGGTGTCTTGGGGCGACGGAGGGGAGAAGGGTGTTACTATGTATACAATTACTCGTGCGTAACAACTCGAACTGACGAACTGGCCCAGCTGTTCGCATCGCTACGGAGGAAAATTCGCTCTGCTTCCGCTCACGGATGATGGTCATGTCACTTCATTAACAAGACGTATCACGTGTTCGCGCGCGCTCATATACTGCTGTAAATACTGAACGTTTGCAACTCGCACCACTAATACAGAGGCAGCTGCGTATTACGTGAAATGTCAGAGCGTTTCTGTTTCTAACAGTGCCCCATTCCACGCTTGTATTTCTGTTCTCTTCAAGAAGTTGAGCGCGAAAATATGGAGACATAGCTTACGGCCTGTTTTCTGTGGCAATTGGCATGACTTTTATTTTTAGTTTTTTATTTAATCTATCGCGCATCTTCTCCTGGTTTCACGAAAGCTTCCGAACAAGGCGCCAAATTAAATAATAATAATAATAATAATAATAATAATAATAATAATAATAATAATAATAATAATAATAATAATAATAATAATAATAATAATAATAATAATAATAATAAGCAGGGAACAGGCTTGAAGGCGGGTAGCCTTCAAGGAACAGAGGAAACAAGCTGCGTGCGAAAGATGAGAGCCTACACTTGTGCGGTGCAGACGCGAGCTATCACTTATACCTGAAAGAACTCTAGGCTCCCTTTTTCCTGCACAGAATTAGAGACCCGCAACGCAGCCGCTCCAGCGACGCCTCTATCTGTCTTGCGAATCCCGTTCCTTCCCCCGGAACACAACGGTAGCACTGGCGTACGGCTGTGCCTGCAGTTGGGCACGACTGAAGAGCACGCGCTGAGGTCAATATCCGTGTACACCTACACGAATGAGACACGAGCGTGAGCATGTAATAGCGGCTGCAGGACGGCACACGCAGGCTTTGTCCGGCTAGGTCAACATGCAGTGGCCATGAAAGGCTTTGTTCACATTGGGTCAACACCCGGTGGACGCCGCTTTGTGTGAGTGATATGCTGTACCGGCTGCGCGGACGTATAGCAATCTGACAATAATAGGACTGTCGCACACTGGGTGCGATAGTCAAATCGAGGACTCGGAAACGCCAAGAACCTCAGCACTACATCACTAATCTTCCTTGGTTGAAAATACAGGAGCAGACGCCTGCGACAAACGGTAAGCTTGCTGACGCTCCCACTTTAGGTATACGGTCGTGATCAGGTGCGTACCGTTAATTTAAGATCAACAGAACAATAGAGGCAGCGCCATGGTCCGGAAGAGTTAGATATTTGTGGTTAATGTCTCCTTGTGAGAAACACACTAGTTTGTCTAATGAACAATTGGTTCTCGCATCAGAACCGACCCCGGCTTGGTTATTCAAGACTGGACGATGCGCTTCCCCGCTCTGTGCCTTCTGTAATGATATCGACAACATTGAACCTTTCATTTGGCTATACCCGCAGTTCGACACAGAAAGAAAAGCGATGGTCGACAGCCTGCAAAAGAATCGTCTTTCGCACAGGACCTTTGAAGGCGCCGTTTTCCCCTTAGGGCCCGCAGCCCTCAGGAAGAGAGTGCAACGACTGCTGATTGTCTTCGTGCGAGACACGGGGCTCTTCGACACCTGGTGACACACCCTGATCTCCACTCACAGGCGGCTCAGGCGGAAAAATTGCCGGCTGTGCATGTCAGGCTAACCCCGCCTGCTGTAACACCGCCACCACCACCACCGTGTTTCGTTCGCATAAACCGCCCTTCGTTTTGCCTTTCATCGTACTATTCTAAGTCTGGGGAAGGCAGCGTGACATATCAACACGATATATTGCGGGGAAGGGCATCTTACGACTCCTATTTTACATCTTCTTAGGTTATGTTTATATCCCAAACCACTGCTGAGTATTGCCCTCTATCAAGGAATAGTGCTTGATTCTTAGACCTTGTTTGTATATCGTCAACACTTTGAGTGATATAACACGTGATCACGGCGCCGCATGCCACTCATGAGAATGTACTGAAACTAAAGAGCAGATCTCGTGCCACTGTACTTCCTTCAACCCTCAACAATATGCCCTGCGTACTATAGTCTCAGCCGCTTAGACGACAGAATGTTCTCAGAAGCAAAGATCGTGGGACCTTGGCCTAAGAGTTCTAAAGTATACACAAGACTAACAAAGCACTAATCTTGAAGAAAACTGGACCATACGAGTGCTTTTGACTACATACGTGAGTACATACATACACCGCGGGTGGGAGGCACACTGACTCTGCTTCTTATCTTGCTTTCCCTCTCCCCGCGTGAAGGGCAGCCGACCAGACGCGTCCATGGTTAAGCTCCCTGTATTTCCTTCTTTACCTCCATCTCTTTATATACATATACAGGGTGTCCTAGTTAACTTGGACCGAGATTTTAAAAATACCCAAGAGCTCTAGAGAAATCGTACTGACTGCATAGTAGCCGTAGTCATATGTACTTAAGGCCAGTATTTTTTTCATCACGAAGTGTTACTTAATTAATTACTTTTAATTAGAGAACTTTTTAATTATTGCTTGAATCGCAAGCATATCAATTGCAAAGTTGTAGGGCACCTCAAATAACCTCCGAATCAAGCATTTGTTTAGTGCTCAGCTTTGCCTCGTTGGTTTTTCCGAGAAAAAACAAAAACGTGCGAAACATCCAAAATACGAAATAGATACGCGCTCGCGCGCCGCTACTCAAGCGCTCCCTAGCGAATAGCCACGGATACACGGCTGTACTAGCGGCGGCAGCTCGATACAGGACTTCACCCTATGTGATGGTCGCGGCATCAAGAGAACACGCCGCTGACGCATTGATACACTCTAAGAACAGTTTACACCCTTTGGCTTGCCCCTTCTGCCACACAAAAATAATCGTCATCTGCCTTGATGCGTTTCCTTTCTTTATCGCTGCGAGCCCAGAACTTTCCAGTAACGAATGGCACGCGCGTTATCAGCATAGAACAGTTTACACCCTTTGGAGTGCCCCTTCTGATAACGCGCGTGCCGTTTGTCACTGGAAAGTTCCGGGCTTGCAGCGATAAAGAAAGGAAATGCATCAAGGCAGATGACGATTATCTTTGTGTGGCAGAAGGGGCAAGCCAAAGGGTGTAAACTGTTCTTAGAGTGTAAGCGTAGCGGAGCCTTGTAAGATGCGGCGATAAGAGAATGCAGCCGTATATCTTTCAATGGTTGCTTGTAGGCGCTTGAGTAGCCGCGTGCGAGTGCGCGTCTATTTCGTATTTCACGTATTTCGCGGGCTTTTGTTTTTTCTTGGAAAAACAACCAGGACCACTTCAGCTCGAAATAAATGCTTGATAGGGAGGTTATTTAAGGTGCCATACAACATTGTAATTAATATGCTTGCGATTCAACCGATAATTAAAAAGTTCACTAATCAAAAGCAATTAACTAATTAATACTTCGTGATGAAAAAAATACTGGCTGTAAGTACATATGACTGCCGCTACTATGCAGTCGGTGCGATTTCTCTAGAGCTCTTGGGTTTTTTAAAAATCTTGGTCCAAGTTAACTGGAACATCCTGTATAATCGCTGCTTTTTTTTTCCTATATCCGTTAGGTCGATACAGGGTTTCAAAAAAATTATCTTTGGTCAATGCCACAATTCTGCTACTTCGGTTGAATAATACTATGAGGAGATCGTGAGATCACTTGCACGACAAATCACATTGTAAAATCAACTAATGAATGTAATTAATTGTGCTAATTAAATGTAGTCATTCGAACCTTGTCATTGAGGTATAATCGAAGACTGCGATATGTCGTTCAACTGTTACCGCTTTTTTCATGTAATTCACCAAAAATGACGCACAAGGCTATGCTATACTGATAAGAACGATAATCAGTCAATGTATCAATGTTAATTATAGTGAGCAGGAATAACCTCTCGATCTTTGTACATTAATCACACGAGATACGGGAAATAAAAAGGAGGAGCATTTAGCACCGACACGGTCTTGTCTTCTCGAAATCCACCCGTTATATCCGTGAATCATACCATGCGCGTATTCTTTTTAAAGCATTTGGCAACGTGTGAGGTGCAAGTATGGCGGTGTGGAGGTCGCTGTACAGCGTCCAGACTGGTAGTTTGGATTCTGTCCTGCCGCCGTTGTTACTGTCGGCATTGTCCGCTTCTGCCTCGCGTTGCGCTCTTACAGAGAGTGAAGGAAATAATGTAGTCCTGGAACGCTATAACGTAAAGCTATTCCTGTGTGTCTGTGTGCTGAGTACAGTGAGGTATAGACGAGTCTCAGGGCGAGTTAACGCAATATTTTGCCATAAACGTGTGCCTGCTGTTTTCACGCAATGTGCGACAATTTGTTGACTGGAGTATAGGCCAGGGGCCGAATTCACAAAGCTTTTCGTTAGTAAGTGCTGTGTGACATTGGCTGATCGCCTGCGCTAATAATATGTCCTACATCACTATTGGCTGGCACGAACGCTTTTAGCGTAAGAACGTTTTGTGAATGTGGGCCCTGATGATGTAGTTAGACGCAGCCTCGCATGCACCCGCAATGACGGAATGTTGCATATGTGCATGTGAACTGTCCTCTCTGAATACGAGTGCGTGTATATATATTAAAACTGACGGTGGTCTGCTCTGGATCACCGTCAGTTGCACATCGCTGATCGCTTTTAAAGGCAGGACGTGTATCGAATGAGCTCATGAACAACAGTTGGCAATGTGGTCAACGCGGTTCAAATCATTGATCTGGCACCTCAAAGGAGTGCAACGTAATGCTAACGCCTTTATCTCGCATTTGCTGCTAAATCGCCACTGATTTCTTTTCTTTGTACCCTCATTCTAAACACGATGCGCGCCGCTTGGATAAACTTATCTCGTTGCCGACATCACCGCAATTTTAGCAATGGCTTTTCAAGAATAAGCTATCGGAAAGCAGATGGGGCACCTTGATAAGAATGAGTAAGACGTTTTTCTCTACGATGTGAAGTTTACAAATAGGGTGCACAGATACGGAGAAATTTTTCTGAAATATAAAAAAAAACAGACTTAATTAGTGAGAATGCCAGTGTCTACATAGAGTCTGGCACGTGGCACAGGGCGGATTCACATTGTATTACATAAAATATAACCCCAAACTTCCAGTCTGTAGCAAAGAATAAAGCCAGCAAGTGGCATTTGACTTAGTTCAGAGTTATATTGTAGATAAATGCAGGTGAGGACATTAATGCTTCGCAACGATGAACAAGTACAGTTTGCGCAATTGCATGTGACGCAGAGACTTGCGCTCACTACACGCGGAACAAATTGTCCAAATCACGTGATTTCTGTGCCAGGATCGATATTTATATATAGAACAGAGCGTTGTACTCTGCCTGGAGTCTCCATACATGCATTGAACCACGTGACACAACAAAGCAAATTTCTTGCGCCGTTTGCAACCGTTACCGCGCACTGAGAAGATAGCATCCAGTAGCGACCTCTGTGTTATTGTTACAAGAAGCCGAGCTGATAAACTAGTTTGTTTTCCTATTTTCTGTTGTCTCTGTGTGTACTGGCTTGCGCGTATTGCTGTTTCTCTAGTAACAGTGGCGAGCGGGCCTAACGGCAGAAGTGGGAGTATCATCGGAAACGGCGGTTCTGCGGTACCCCTGAACAACGTTTTGGCTGCAGAACACAACTATGTCATGACCGAGTTCAGAAGTGCGAGCGTCTCTGCCGAGGTGGCCGTATAGTATCATCGAACATCTATCTTCTATTCCCATGCTCGTTCATAGCGCAACTCGTGAGCCATAACGATGTTCCCGCGCGGTGCGCTGACTGAAAAGTACTTACTTCGAAGAATCGCCTATGTATTTAGTACTTGTTTGCGTCCTATATCCTTGAACCGTTTCGTGTCAAACCAGTAACCATTATTATTTTTTTAAGCTAAGGTTCGGTTAGGGTTCAGGCACGTCCTATGAATATCGGTTCCGATTCGGCTTCAGTTCCGTCTAGAATTCCAGTTCGGGTACGGTTTTCAGTTCAGGTTCGACACCCTGAGCAACTGCCCACGATTCTAGTCTCGTTACCGGACACCAGTTGCTTTCAATAAAGTCCTATACGAAAAGCAACATAAAGTCTCACCAAGGCCCAGAAGGTTGCCACAGCTGTCTCCAGAGACCGGACGCTCAGCTGGCGTTTATGCTTCTCCCCAAAATTCAGTGCAAGCTTAGGTTATGTGTGGCGTATACGCGTCGGTACAGTCTACTACACTCTACATGCAATGCACTGAGTCTCCAGACCGTGACCGATGCCCCCCATGAGCCTGAAATTGTGGACCATACAATATATATTATGTGCATGTCCAGAATACGAAACACGATCGTATGACGTTGGCTGCAGCAGTCTGTTATTTTGGGCCCCAAATTGACGTAACTGTGAATCGAATTTTCAGACCATTCTGGGCTACAGTGTTCTTTTTCTTTTTTTTTTTTTTATGACCACGGTCTTGGACTCAAACTTGCTCGTCATCCACTTCATGTCTTCCGTCTCTGCCCTCATTGTCGACCATCATGTACATTCGCGTGCAATATAACTTGCAACACCCTTGTTCGTGGCCAAAGGAGCTCCAGGGCTGTGCGGCAGCTCTCACATGCGAAATAGCGGTTTAATAAATACCTCTAAATGAATCTGTGTTTAGGCCTGGAACTTACCCGACATCTGCGCAGTCGTACAGTCTTGGAGCCCCTTCGACCACAGGCACCGGTGTTGCAGCTTATATTGCACGTGACTTTACCTCTTCGTACCTATTGCACGTGACGTACCTCTTTCCCTATAGCACAGAATAGAACGTACCGAAACAAAAAAAGAAAGAACGTACCTTAGGCCGACCTCCCTGCCCTTCTCTCAATACCTCTTCTCTGTCCAACATAACGGCCAACAAAAAACGGCCAACGTAATTTGAATACTTAAATTCTACTTAAATTGGGTTCTACTTAAATTTAGGACGGCGCAACGAGCTATGGAAAGAAGAATGGTGGGTGTAACGTAAAGGGATAAGAAAAGAGCAAATTGGGTGAGGGAACAAACGCGAGTTAATGACACCTTAGTTGAAATCAAGAAAAATAAATGGGGCATGGGCAGGACATGTAATGAGGAGGGAAGATAACCGATGGTCATTAAGGGTTACGGACTGGATTCCAAGGGAAGGGAAGCGTAGCAGGGGGCGGCAGAAAGTTAGGTGGGCGGATGAAATTAAGAAGTTTGCAGGGACGACATGGCCACAATTAGTACATGACCGGGGTAGTTGGAGAAGTATGGGAGAGGCCTTTGCCCTCCAGTGGGCGTAACCAGGCTGATGATGATGATGATGATGATTATGATGATGATGATGACGCTGATTTGAATTATTTACACATTCTAATTCGTACAATTGTCGACGTCACAGCGTTCGACTTGTGAAAAAAGAGCAGCATGAATGCAATCGTCCTGGTTACCCCAAACATGGTTTCTCGTAGTCACTCTTCCGTGGGTAAAGACATATACGAAGGAGAGGACCTGGCTGGTTTTGTAACTCATCGGGGCGCGCGCATAATGCGCCGGTCGCATCACTCCAACTGGATGTTTCAGATTAAGCAAGTTATTCGTCAAATTAATGGACAATGCATACAAGTAGCGGACTTGTAGTTCGCCTAGGCCGGAACTGTCTCAGGCCTTTTTACCCATTTTTTTTTATTTTGTAGAAGATTCGACATCAGGTTTGAGACACTATTTTTATGTAATGGACGGTCCACTATTCTTCAAAAAGTAACAAATGCAGAAAAGAAAATGACTTGCACAACGTTGGAGGATAAATGCGCATGCCCCGTAGCTTTTGCGATAAGAAGAAAAAAGTACGTAAGGTAATGTGGGCTGGGTACGTGTGGGCGTCTGCTTCAATCAACCGCACCGGCCTGCTAGCAACGAGAAGTGTTGTGTGCAGGATGTGTTGGGCTTGCGTGTAAAATTGCTAAAGGCGCTTTGCTGGAGAACAAGGCTTGTGATTTATAGCGAAGTCAGTCAACACTGAGGCTCTCTCTTTATTTTTTAAGGTTTTTTTTTAGTTTACGAAACAGCGACCAGAGCTGTGCGGTCGTCGGTGACTGTGTCTCACCATTCTCCATGTCAACTTTTTTTTTTTTTTTTTTACCGTGCGAGTTTACCTCCTGCACTTCGGGTCGTTTTCCGGGGGTTACTAGTTTGATTTTTTTTTTCGTCCCATAAATGCAGCAATTCCTCGAACGCATAAAAACCTCGTCGAAGAATGCGAACCCCGCGTCGTCTGCGCAGCCACTGGGCACCGAAGCGGGGGAAACGCGTCACTGAGGGGACGAAAAACGCCTGTAACGTAACACCGGAAGCCCATACGCTTGGGTTGTGCGGGCTCGACTGAAAACGGCAGGCGGCGCAAGGAGTAGACAACCAGAGGAAAAAGAAGCGAAAAGAAAGAAAAGCGCCGTCTAATATGTCAAAGAAGAAAGAAAAGGGAGCGCGCCATCCACACGACGACGGAAGATGCGCGACGGCGAAACGGGCACCAGTGATCTCCGTGCTTGCACCTCTCTACGTCTGTGACCCGTGCTCGGTGCGATGAGGGGTGAGCTCCCGGCTTCGCATGGCGCAGGATGACCGTGCCAGAGGCAGTCGAGTTCGGCAAGGCGGACTCTTCAAGGGGGACGGCGACGTGTACCACGGCAGGGCATCGTTCCCAGAGAAGCGCCTGACGGCGTTGCCGAGGATGCCTGTCTGTGTGGCCAAACTGGACCGGCGGTCGTGGCGTCTCGTGTGTCACGTATTGCTGCGAACGCGATGCGCCCCTTGCTCCGCCGTATGGGCAGGTTGTTGCGCACGGGACCACCATCGCCGACAGGCAACGTCGCTGCTGTGTTGCCGTATGGTGCTCCAGAAGGTAACGGACATCAGTGGAATGCTGCACTGAAGACCGATGTGCATCGAAGGAATATTCCGATACGATGAAGCAAAAATTAACACGAACCAAGCCGTTTATTTTAACAGGACTGTGTTGTGTCCCACGTACGCCTGCCCGTGTCACGCCTAACTACTCTATGCGTGACACCAACAAACGCACTTCTTTTGCTGCTGCCATGCACTTCCCGCATATAAAGGAACCATCGTAACCACCTAGCAGTCGGCACCGTCAATAATTTCTGGTGTTCCGGCTAGCATTTTTTTTATTCCTTCTTTCCTATCTCCTTCTCTCTTTTCTCAACCAAACACAATTAGATTTGAGCGACCCTCCGACTATAGAGACCTCTTTTCAAGTTGCCGACGGAAGCGCAGAACAAAAGAAGACGTCCACTCTACGTATCCGCAAGGCAAGTCGAAGCGTGGCCAGAGGCGGCTTCCCCACCGCGTGTTTTGACGGTGTTTCTTTCGGACGAAGCGGGACAAGGGGAGCAGCAACGAGGGGAGAAGACAGGAAAGAAAGGGGGGCAGGACCGAAGGAAGGACCCCTCCGGCGGCGCTACGGGCCAGCGAGGTGTACACTGTGTGCACCGCGCGCGTCTTCATTCAGTACCCTGCATGCCAGCGGGCGAGTGTGCGCGGACTGGCCAGGCGCCACTGCTTTCGGTTCGGACGTTCCCAGGAAGAAGCGTGAGAGCGGGAAGCGCGGTGTTCATTCAGTCCGCACGGCCCCCTCAGTAAAAGCAGTGGTCCCGCATTCCGACCCAGCCTTCGCTCCAACACGAGCTGCAGCGGACACCGGTCATCAGGGCTGTACGCACGCGAGCAGCGAGAACCAAATAACGGTAAGCGCACGCATTTGCTCATTCCGGGCCATTGTTGCTATGCGGACCAGACGAACGTCATCTGCTTGGCTATTTTCTTTTGAGTCGACATTGAAGAATATGCATTATAGAAGCGCAATATCGCGGCCCATATGGTAAAACGTCACGCTAAGAAGTGCCTAAGCACAACGCAGATGGTACAGGGACAATACGATACACACTTGCATGACGCTCTTCGCGTGTCTCCTCCATGCCGTTGTGTTGGGCTAAGGTTATCCTTACTTTCAGTGCTATTCATGGCCGTGTTACGATGCGTTTTCATTGTCTTGTTTCTGTTTCTTTCATTTTTTTTTTTATTTTGCGAATCTTCACTGGTGCACTAGAGGTCAAGCTTGGCAGAAAGACATATACTGTCGCTGTTCTAACCTTTACCGTGTGTCCCAGCTAATGTGAGCCTAGCTGCACAAAATAAAAAAAGAAAGAAACGTGTTCAAACATGCTGCAAAATGCAATTATAAGATTTACGGCGTTCGGTCGGCAGCTTAACACAGGTCTCAAAATCGCATCCGGCACCATGTTTCTGTAATCTTTGTTGTTGTTGTTGTTGTTGTTGTTGTTGTTGTTGTTGTTGTTGTTGTTGTTGTTGTTGTTGTTGTTGTTGTTGTTGTTGTTGTTGTTGTTGTTGAATAGCTTGGCTTAAAGTGAGTTGGACACCCTATATACCAAGCTGCTCCGCACACGCGCTTGCAAAGCGGAAACACTTCCATCAGAAGTGATAAACCATTAACCACAGGGAAAAAATATGCAAACCTTTCCCTAATGGTCCCACATATTTCGCTGTATTTTTGTGTGGTGGCATATCCTGCTATGAGGTTTTATCGTATAATGTAACTGTATGTTTCTTTTGACTTGATGGTGTAGTGTGACTTGGATACAGTTCTATATTTCTCACGCGAAAGGCAATCGCCGGTATCATATGTTGGTGCCAGCGTCTTCTTACTTGTTCGTATCAATAGACACGAAATCCTACGGAGAATGAGTATTAAAGATTTACCGCGCGATGTCATTCCCGCAGAGTTATAATGAATTTTGATAACGAAGTTGAATTTCTTTTCCAGTGTTTTCGCCTAACGCCCGAGCTCTTTCGTTTAGAATGCCCAGCGTCGCTCTTTGCTGCTAAGCAAGTTCCAGCAGCTTGATCTTTCGCAAACTGCGCTCAGTGATTTCTGATTTCCGAAAGGTTCGCAAAGCGAAGCTCCACAAAACTCTCCTAAAGTTCTTTCAGCTACGCGAGTCGATTCTCCTCTGTAGTGTCCACACTCTCTCTGTGTGTGCGACGCGCTCGCTTTCCTCTCCCTCTCTCTTCTTTTTCTAACTTGTTTCAGCGAAAGGGGGGAGGGCGTGGTGTCCTTCTTTTGTTGATTTACAGGATTAATAATAAATCAATTGTATTAACGTACCCAGGAACAACCTGGTGGTCTTAATAATAATAATAATAATAATAATAATAATAATAATAATAATAATAATAATAATAATAATAATAATAATAATAATAATAATAATAATAATAATAATAACAGCAGCATAGAGAGTCTATGACAACCGCTGCTCAAGGACAGCGCCCAAAAGACGTGCAGTGCTGCAAAAGCTGCATGCGCTTATAATCTAACACTAGATGCAACATTTTCAGACATGTTCTATTGAAAGGAAGGAAAGTTGTTTGTTCGTCTGACAGATTCATGTCCTTCATTTTGAACCATTAGTGACCAGTGAGCCCTCCTGAAAATCCTGTTTAATAACATGAGCATTGTGCTCATGTTATTGTGATTATGCCACCAGATGCCCATATGCGCAAGTCGTCGGCGCAGCAAGTATAGATGCAGGAAAGATATGGGCGGCAAGATGGTCATAACAATGTCGAGAAGAAATGGAATTCACCAAATACACTTCTTGCTGAACACACTGGCTGTCTTGATGTTTCTTGCTTTCGGCATCAGCTGCATCATTAAATACTCCCTGGTCCCTTCAATAATCTGGCGATCCGCCTCAGTGTTCGCCTAGCTATGCCTAGTTCGAGCAAGTACTGATGAAACATGTGCGAGTGGCTCGTTGTCCGAAATGCCCTCTTAATGCCTAGAAAATATGGAAACAGTGATTCTACCGCCAGCTTCGTTCGCGCTTCACATACGTTGCGAGATCCAGTACAGCATGCACACCTGAGTGCGCGGAAGGCTGCTTTACTTTCAGGTAGTATTTAGCTGCATTCCGACTACCACTGCAGCCAGGAATAGGCAATTTTTGTTCATCGGTTTACACAGGCAGCTCGTAAGGCTCGCACGGCGAAAGAATTTAGGCAAGGCGGATCCAGGTTTAATTACGGCGATAATCCTCGCAATCTTCCGGGGCGAGAAACGTGCATATTGATACACGCTCCCTCCCCTATCCCTTCTTAGCGACCGGAAGTCGGTCTGATTGCACTCTTTCGTAAACAAAGCCAGAAAGAAGTGCGAGGTTACGTGTGCGCGGGTCTTCCTCCCATCGGCTGTGCGCATTGTGTGTAAGATGCCCTTATATTGCGTAAAGGCGCCTGCACGGTCCATACGGGTATTGCCTTAACTTTATATACGTACATATGCTCCGCTTGCTCTAATCAGGCTTCGTAGTGCAAGGCTTTTGTTCGCGTACCTGTATTCATTAGGTCAGCCATAATGTTTACTCATAAAACCCATCCGTGGTGTCCGCATTCTGGCGTGATTGATCATTTCAATTTTGTTACAGGTACTTTGAAACTACATTCTGATGCAGGCAGAATGCAGAAACTTCGGTGTCCTTTGATATAGGCATACACGTTAAAGAGCCCCAGGTGTCTTGGGGCATTGAACCCAAAAATTAGATTTGATTTTAATCATGAGACCCCTATAAGCAACCAGGCAGAAACTTTGCACATCCGCGAAGGAGAAATGCGCAACTTAGTAATTCATTAAGATAACACACTAGTTGCTCCGTTGCATCTGTTGAATCCTTGCGTGTACCTCATTACCTTGAATACAGCCATACTTTGCGTAAACAAATTCATAGAGGAAAAGAAAAATAGCCGGCGCTTCTGATGTTAGGTATGCCTTCTGTTCAGTCTATCTGCCCGCTGTGAAGACGTATTAAGGGCAATCATAAATTGATGTTTTCTAATACATGAGTATTAGTCGATTTTGTCACCTAACCGTGGCGCCAACAAGGCCGCACTGTATAATGTCCCCAAAAATATAACAACGGTCACAAAAATACGCATGAAATCATGTCACATACACCTATTTCGAGATCACATAGAGTCGCCCGGAGTCAGGTTACATAAAAACAGTCCGGCCGCTAAAAATTGAAACACAAAAACAAACACATGCATAAATGTTAGGAGAGTTGCAACTTGAGCTAAGTAGTATGGCATTTTTGAAAATGGAAGCATACCAGAGCAATAATACAGGACACAGCAAGAGGAGACACACGCAGTGCTGTGTGTGTGTCCGCTTACTGTGTTTTGTCGTTTATATATTACCGTTTCCAAAAACTCATGCATATAAAGTCAGCCAGCCCACAACGAGTGATGTGCACTAATATATTGTTTCTTAAGTCAGCCTACGTGTCTATAATTGGTACACTGTAACGTATTATATACATCTGTGATCAATATTTTCCTATAATGGTGCTGAATTCGAGAAATTTCTGAAGGGCCACAAACTCTCGCCTTTGCACTGTGCCTGTTGGCCATGGACCTGAGGCGAAGAGGCCTGCGGTCTGGTGGCATTAGACCCCGTATCATCAGGGGCCTTTCAGAATCGTGTGGCTGACATTTTTGTAATGGATGTTGAACACCCTCCCCTGCGGGGCCACGTGTGCATTGCTAAGTATCAGCGCTTAGGTTTAACGCAGAATGCATTTCCTGGAAGCGGAACCTAGCCTCAAATGGCGAAAAAGTGTCTCAAAATATTTTTTCATATTCATTGTGCACGGGATATTAAATTTAAGTCACTAGCCTATTTAAAATGATTCCGAAGGTCTGAATTATTTTGCTTTTTCAAACCACATTTCTGTACAACCAGCTAAAGTCCGCCTTAACGAACAGCGCATTTCGCCTTGCCACCCAGGAGGACCCGACGCCATGACGTCTTCATGCAGTTGCCGTGCCACCTCATGAGCTTCTACATGCATTGAAAGTTTAGTGTCGAGGAGAAAGCCCATCATTTATTACTTAACGCATAAAGCATCGGATAACTTAAAGGAGGGGTGAGGTTCAAGGGGCACCGCCTACCGGGGATGCCAAGAGCCCTAAGTTTTTGGCCCATTGTTCTAAGGTTTGCGATACTGTGTGAAGTCGTATATGTAGTAATCTTTTGACTAAGCATGCTTTGCTAAACGATTCTACTAAAAAAAAAATTCAGTACACTGACTTCGAACGTTGTCTTTTTTAATGTTGATAAGTAAGGCTATGCGTGCACGCACCAAGCTGGAAAGACGCCTTTCAGACGCTTTCCCGTGTAGACCGTTTTATTGAGAACGCCGCCATTTTGCGATCACAGCGCCGTCTATCCTCCAGCGCCATGCTGGTATATGGGAGCGCGCTGGAGGGTGCACAGCAAACGTGCTGTTGACGACGTGTGAAAAGCGATCGGGTAACTTCTTGGCGTGTTGTCGCTTAGCTTTGAGCTTCGATATAGCCGCGATATTGAACGATGACGGGCCCAGAGGTGCTGCCACAGCTCTGCCCGCGATCGAAATAGGAGGCGAGTGGAGTCTGAACATTGTCGATATGTAACGTATGTGCAGCGTGTTATTATTGTATGTCTAGCCTTGGACTCTATTGTCGTATCACTCAGGTGCCAACAATCAGAGGCGTCTCCGTGTGCCATGCGGTGCAACTGCACCAGCGTACATCACAATCCAGGTAACTAGCGAAACTCCGAAAAAACAAGTTCTGCTGTAGCTGTTGCTGCTCCTAAAACTTTGGCGGTACGATTTTCTGAGCATTGTTTACCTAGAAACCGGTTATCAAGCTTTACAAAATAAAGAAGTGTAACGTAACTTGACCGGAAGGGACGCTAACATGAATGAAACGACTTGATGACAGTGGCCGCGAATGTACTGCGATCAACCAGACGCACGCAACGCGTTGAAAGAATATGCGCACTCTCAGGTCCCGAGTGGTGCCCGTGCAAGGGCACGTCGCCGACTCTAGAGGGCTGAAAAACGAAAGACCACTCTTTATAACAGCAACTTTATTTTCTGGCGTAATACAGCGGGCGATGCACGGCGTCGGTCAGACAGCTTGCTGGCGAGATGCGGAAGCACAGGAGAGCCCTTGTGAACCAGGGGTGAATGGTACGCGGTAGGCATTGCTTCGGTTGCAAAATGATAAAGAACGCACCTTCATTTTCTTAGTCGGCGCGTACTGTTTTCATGATACGTCCCCGGTCAACTTCCGCCAGAACGTTGGTTGTCAAGGGCGATAATCTTAGAACCCATTTGAAGATAACTTCAATTTGCATGCATGAAGAAATAGTAGACTTCGTACATTGGCACTATAGTTGATCGACTCGAATACGCACCGTTCTTTCATATCCCATTTTAGTCATGCTTGCCGAATTCATCGCCGTGCGCTCACTGGAACCAAGATCTTCTGAACATGCACGCGACGAAACTGATGGTGTCAAGTCCTTTCTGTTAATGCTAGCAATCAAAAGCGGAAGCTTGTCTGCAACTGCAGCGGCGGAGTCCACGGAGTCGCCGTGGCTGAAGATGCCCTTCGCATTCGCTTCCGAAAATTATTTTTGCAGCCGAATACAGCACAGCGGCGGCCCGTTGACCTTGAGTCATGTGACGTCGCAACAATCACATGCGGAAAACGTTAGAATTGCACTAATTCGCAGTGACACAGCTATACTGTTCCGAGCTGCCACTGGGAGAAACGGCGATCCGCACACACCAGTGCGAGGAGGAGAGCGGCGCGGCGCGCTCGTTCGAGGCTATGTTCCTCCTCACCAATAAAACGGTCTATAGTAACTAACTATTCTAAGATTTCGAGTTTTAGCAGCCTGCTGTTACTGCACTATTAATGTCTATCGACTTGAAGTTCAAATCCTGGGTGTAATGTGAAAGCAGGCACGCGAAAACACAAGGTGATGCGGCGGGCTGTTAGTGGAGAAATAATATTGAGATCTTACTGCGGCAGAGGACACGAACAACGAAGTGTATAATCGTGACAACCAATCTGTCCCTTCTGTGTTATAATGAATGTAGATAGGGCAATGTTGCTTTCAAGTTGAGGTGTCCGCGCTTTGCTACACCAAAGAAGAGTGAAACAAAGTATTCCAGCAGGAGCGATCCGATTCACACTAAAAGGCACGCATTTTGAGAGACGCACACAACGTTCTCCTTATTTGGCTTTGTCCTCCCGCAGATCTCGGGTCAAGGACACACAAAACTATTGCGCTTTTCAGTCAGTTGCGTTCTTATCACTAAGAAGGCGTCCCTGGCACGAGTCCTTCGCTTTGATTGATGTTCTGTGTCGAGCAGCTGTAGATAGCATGCTGCGCGCTTTGGCGCTCCCAAACAACCTACGAGGAGTGTGCTTAATAGCTGGCAAGCGGTTGCACCAAGTGAAACAGGAAGCAAATTAGAACTATGTGTTTTGTGTTTTTCTAACTATCAATAACGAAGAGTTTGGCCACTATACGTCACTACTCGACAGATCGCAGCCGAAAAGTACCGGGCCAGGCGTACCCGCCCTTTCCTTACTTAATTTGTGAGAGGAGAGGAAAGGACACTTGTTTTGTACGTAACCGTATTCTAGAAGTGCCTCCGAAGCACGTTGCCAAAAGTTACACGTGAAAGCTGCCAAACAGCTGTTACATATTTAATTTCTGACAGCACTGCTTAGCGGCACGTGCCAACGACTATATACGAGCGCAAGATAGATTAGTCTGCACGCGCACAATCATGGTCTTTGCAAGCACTTTAGCGTGACCAGCACAGATCAATGGCACTGATTTGGCTGCCGACGCTGAAGACAAATTGCGGCAGCAAAATAGCGCGATAAAAAAGCAAAGTCGTCAATTACGGTTGAACGCAAGGGCGTGACTATAGGAGAGAGTTGTTTCGGAGCTTTCTGCTGTGCGCCGCCTACCCTTTGGCCTCCGAGCTGTCTTTCGAATGTTCAGCAGTCATAGCTCTCTTTCTCTCTTGTTAATTAATAGCTGCGCACAGTGCATAGACCGCCCTAACACGGTCCTTTGCTCTAACGCCTCTGTTCTGGGCAGCAATGTAGGGAAGGTGGCCAAGGATATGGACTCCTAGCTTCTGACAATCGTGTGAACAGCGGGGCGCTGTATCTTTCAAGGTCTCGGTGAGAACCCCATCATATATGTATTATTTGCAAAATGGCTAAGAACAAGAACATGCCTTTCGTGTCGCGGCTATTTGGTCCGCCGCCACAAGTGCTCCCTACTTTTCTGAAAGCACGAGGCCTGCGCATATGGCCGGCAGTTCTGGCGTGGAGATGAATTCAAGTGGCCCGCATGCTTGTCCGGCCGTCCCAACAACTACTTTTGCTGGATTGGGGTACTGCACCAGAGCCCTGTATATTGACAAAGCCTTTTCGTTATAGCGCACGTAGACAAGACCATAATTTCCAACTGCAGGACTAAAATGCTATTTAACGTTATTAAACATAGGCCGAATCTACTAAGTGTTTTTGAAATAACTATAGCAGTAATATTTTATTCGAGCCATCGTTGGCCCATTTCAATTTTACCCCAGTGGTCAAAGTCAACCTTGTACCTCGCTACCCAGAGTCTCATCATTCAATTAACAACAGCAACATCAACAAACAAATTTGGTAGCTTCTTTTTTTTTACGTAGTTTCAAATTGATCGTATAACAAAAAAAATAATGGAAACAAAGCTTCTCTATGAAAAGCGGGTGCGAAATACGGAAGTATTTGGCCAATGGCGCCGGAGAATTTTTGGGCACAAACGATTTAACCACGGTAATGTTGCACATAATTTGCTGGTGTGAAGTGCACAGGTTTATTCCCAATTAATGAGTAACCGTTAATTATTTGTTATGTAGAAACCATCTCACAGTTTTTATTTACATTATTGCAGAATTGAGGGGGATCGTTAGTTTAGGAAACTCATTTTGCAGAGTTCTTTTATTGGTTTCAAAAGGAGGAAATACTGTTTCAGCTAGGTGTGTTTCATTTACCAAACGACGCATCGCTTGATTCACCCGCCGAGGTATACCCCGGTGGCTATGGTGTCATGCTGCTGAGCTCGAGGTCGCATATTCGATCCCAGCCGCGGTGGTCGCAATTATATGCGGGCGAAATGCAAAAAGAAAGAAAACGCTCGTGTACTTAGATTTAGGTTCACGTTAAAGAACTCTAAGAGGTCAAAATTAATCGGGAGTCCCCTACTACGACATGCATCATAATCAGATTGTGGTGTGGCGCGTAAACCCAATAAAAACAATTAATTTAATTAGTGGATTGATGCGGCAGAAATGTACACGTATGGGCACACGTATTTGGTGGTGGTGTCCCTGCGTGTATTTCGGAGTAGGCGATACTCTAGCACACGAAACGACTTTGTATGCGTCGCAAAGGAGAAGTAGGTGTTTGAGAATTGATGGAGGTGTCTCACGTGTGAGTATGCTGCTATCCCAGCAAATGACTTCAGATCCGCAGGAATCGCCGAAGTATGCAGATTTTTTTTTTTTTTTTTTTTTTTTTTTTTTTTATGCACACGCATGGCGCCATCGATCGTATTTTGTCGCCGTTCCTTCCGCAGGTCCTGACGCATGGCTCATCCCGAGAAAAACAGAACTTTGTCGCCTTACTTTGCTCTTGCGACTGAAGCGCTAAGGAAATGCAAGACCACCTTTTTCACCTTCGACTCGCCAACATAAGAAGGACGCACACACAAACACTCTGTGTTGAAAGGCTCGGAACAGGTCCATAACGCCAGCATGCATGGTGCTTCGAACGGGCGCCGCGGCCTTCCGCCGCACCCGCTTGCATCTGTCGGCTTTGTTGTCGTTGTTGTTGCTGCTGCTTTCCTTTAAGCGGCACCCCCCCCCCCCCCCCCCGGAGTCTCGCACCTGCCGCCGCGGGCTCAAGTGACTGCCAAGAATCGCCGTGCGTCCCTGCACGCAGACGTGTGAACGCGCACAGTTTTGGCTGCCGTCGCAGACAGCCTGGTGCTGAGGCCTTGCACAAGACCCGTGGCTTCCTCCTCTGACGCACCCTTCACCTGCGGCTCGACTGTTCCGAGCATCCTTTCCTCTCGCCAAGTTTGCCGGGTGCAGCATTTGTCAGTACGCCAAGAATGCATCGCAGCCAATGCCAGCAGGCGTGCATCAGCCTCAATAACGGGTCCCTGCACGACCGTGGTTTTTCGGCAGACACAGAACGACGTAGCAGGTGTAGAGACTCGTTACACACGTAACGGGTGCATGCATTACATCTGGCTGCGCGGCGCAAAACTTGGCGCTCTGCAACAGGTAAAAGGACATAAAAAGAGGCGGCACTTTTTTTTTATTGAAATGAAAATAAAAAGAAAGAGATGTAGTCACCCAATAATGGTGACGGCTAAATTGCTATTGTTATCTTGAGTTCCTTCTTGAGCTATCCTATTCGCGAAGGCCCACCGTTTGTTGTCTGAAATTTCGATATCACGGAATATTAGAGCATAATTCCATCTCACGTGCACTATCATGATCTGTACGAAAGGGAACACGCGAAAGCGGGGCAAATAGCCTCGTCGACCACATGTTGCCCGGCACCGTGGCAAGGTGCGAAAGCAAAAGGAGAGAGCGGTGTCGCTCCTTCCTCAGCAACCGCCCCCGTCCGCGGAGCACTGCTTTCTTTTTTTTTTTTCCTATATCTTTCTTGTGCCACGCCCGCGAACAATAACTGTTTCATACGAATTTCACATGGACGCACTGTATCTATTGCAGCTTCAGAGGCAGTCGGCGTAAACGAAGAGTATGACAGTAGTATGACCACCCCATCGGATTCTTCCGTTCTTCTCGGCTGGCGTCTAGTATCAAAAGAGAAAGAAGAAAACGTGCAAAAAGGGGTGCAAGCAGTAGGAGGAACAGCGCGAGTTTCTTTATTTTCCCATCTCGCTGCGGTGCCGCGCAACATGTGGCTGACGAGGCTATTTGGCACGCATTACCGTGTTCGCTTTCATAACGATGACAATAGTAACAATAGCGTTTTCTTTCTCACTTAAATTTATTGCTTTCTTTCCTTCTTTCTTTCCTTCCTTCTTTCTTTCTTTCTTTACTTCTTGGGGGCCGGGGGGGAGGGAGGGGGCTGTGCCTGATTTCGCTAGAAAATGGACGTTTGATGTAAATATTGGGATATTCTTTCCAGAAAAAAATTTGTTGCCGTGAGCGGTGCTTGAACTTGGAAAAAAAAGAGCAATAAAGCAGCTGCATTAATGTTTGAAAATACATTTTCCTTTCCCAGACCACCATGAAATAAGCTCGCCCTGTCATAAGGTTTGCACAAATTGATTGGATCTTGATTTGCTTCTGCACATAAGAAAAAGTCGCAGTATATTTCTCATAAAAAAATGAACTCTTTCGTGTGCACTACCTCTATGCTGTAAGCTCTTCAAGAGCGCATTTTAGGTACTTCATTTATTATTATTTTTCTTTCACAGCTAATGAACTGATAAACTGCGAAGGAAATTTACGTTTTCGCTCGTTTTTGGGCATGAAATGCCGCAGTACAAGTAAAGGTGGACACCTTAGCGAATATAAAGTCTACTTTGTTAGCATTTAATTTTAAAAAATTATTGTAAATTTCTTTTAATATGAGAAAAAAAATATGAAGGATTCACAACGTTTTTTAGATCTCTTTATTTGATTCGCTGCATAGCATGCACTTAATGCATGAAATTGACTTGCATAACGCATAATATGAAGCTTTCGACGTTGGCGATGTAGTAATGATGGTAAAATGTTTTGTTTGATTAATTTTTTTCCTTTGGTGGAGAAAATAAAAGGAGAGAGTGGTGGCCCGCAACGGTTGATTTTCGAGCTCTTTTTAGGATACAGTAATTTTTCATCGATCAATAAATGCTGTAACGGTGACGTACTGTGTGGTGCTGGAATATACTACGGGGTGTTTCTGCGAAGACTTTAACAATATTAAAAAATCACCTCTGGCAGACAGCACAATTATAATCTTTAATATGGATTGATCAAACAGGCAGAGATTATTTACACGAAAAGTCAGAATTCGCGGTCCACTAATTCACAACAATTCACTAGTCAGGTTTTAATTACCATGCGGCACATATTGCAATTTACAAATTGCACCCGGGGAGTTCGCGACGCGGGTTCACTTGGGATGAATCCTCAAGATGAGACCAGTTTCGAGATATTCATTTCTGAATTTTGAGAGGAACTATATTTACGGTCCAGTTACTCCTGTGCTTCAAGGCTAAAAAGACGTTTTCTTCTTCTTCTTCTTCTTCTTCTTCTTCTTCTTCTTCTTCTTCTTCTTCTTCTTCTTCTTCTTCTTCTTCTTCTTCTTCTTCTTCATCAGCTTTTATGTCCACTGCAGCACGAAGGCCACTCCCTGCGATCTCTAGTTACCCCTGTCCTGCGCCAACCGATTGCAACTAGCACCCGCCAATTTCCTAATTTCATCGCACCACCTAGTCTTCTGCCACCCTCTACTGCACTTCCCTTCTCTAGGTTCTTATTCTGTAACCCTAATGGCCCAACGGTTATTTAACCTGCGCATTGCATGACCTGCCCAGCGCAATTTCGACTACACCCGTTTGCTCTCTGATCCAAACCGCTCTCTTTTTGTTTCTTAACGTTATGCCTAGCATTATTCGTTCCATCGCTCCTTGCGTGGTCCTTAACTTGTTTTCAAGCTTCTTTGTCAGTCTCCAAGTATCTGCCCCATATGTCAGCACCGGCAAAATGCACTGATTGTATACCTTCCTTTTCAATGATAATGGTAGGCTTCCAGTCAAGAGCTGGCAATGTCTGCCGTATGTGCTCCAACCCATTCTTATTCTTCTGTGATTTTTTTTCTGATGATCAGGGTTCCCTGTGGTTAACTGACCTAGGTAACTGTACTACTTCACAGACTATAGAGGCTGACTGGCGATCCTGAACTCTTGTGCCATTGCCCGGTTATTGATCATTATATTTGTGTTCTGCATATAAAATCTTCAACCCCACTATTATGCTCCCTCTGTTCAGGTCATCAACCATTTGTTGTAACTCGTCCCCAGTGTTGCTGAACTGGACAATGTCATCTGCAAATCTAAGGCTGCTGAGGTATTCGCCGTCGATCCTTACTCCTAAGCCTTCCCAGTTTAATAGCTTGAATACTCCTTCCAAGAACGCAGTGAATAGCATTGGAGAGACTGTGTCTCCTTGTCTGACCCCTTTCTTTATAGGTATCTTCCTACTTTTCTAGTGTAGAATTAAGGTAGCTGTGGAATCTCTGTAGATATTTTCCAATATATTTACCTAAGCCTCCCGTACTCCTTGATTACTTAATGCCTCTAGGACTGCTAGTATCTCTACTGAATCAAATGCTTTTTCGTAATCTATGAAAGCCATATAGAGAGGTTGATTGTACTCTGCGCATTTCTCGATTACCTGATTGATGACATGGATGTGATCCATTGTAGAGTAACCCTTCCTGAAACCTGCCTGTTCCCTTGGTTGACAAAAGTCCAATGTTGTCCTTATTCTATTGGAGATTATCTTGGTGATTATTTTATATAATACTGAGAGTAAGCTAACGGGCCTACAATTTTTCAAATCTTTAACGTCTCCCTTTTTGTGGATTAGTATAATGTTCGCATTCTTCCAGTTTTCTGGGACCCTTGCAGTCGATAGACACTTCGTATATACAGCCGCCAGTTTTCCAAGCATTAAGTCTCCTTCATCTTTAATTAAATCGACTGTTATTCCATCTTCTCCTGCCGCTCTTCCCCGGTTCATGTCTTGCAAGGCCCTTCTGACCTCATCGCTAGATATAGGAGGAGTTTCTGTATCCTGTTCATTACTGTTTCGAATGAAGTTATCCTGAGTCCTCCGGGTACTGCACAGGTCAGTATAGAATTATTCCACTGCTTTTACTATACCTTCGAGATTGCTGATGATATTACACTGTTTGTCTTTCAGTGCATACATCTTGGTTTGTCCTATATGACAAGTTTCCTTCTCCCTGATTTCAGGCTACGTCCATTTCTTACAGCTTCTTCAGTCTTTCTCACGTTATACTTTCGAATATCGCTTATTTTCGCCTTGTTGAAGACTTTTGACAGTTCTGCAAGTTCTATCTGATCTGTTGAGTTGGACATTTTCATTCTTTGTCGTTTCTTTATTGGGTCCTCTGTTACTTGGAAGAGCATGCCTAGTGGTTGCCTTGGTGCCTTGCCTCCCACTTCAATTACTGCCTCTGAAGTCAGCCTAGTTACGGTTTCATCTATTACCTCTACGTCATCTTCATCTCTCTGTTCTAAGGCTGCATATTTGTTTGCAAGTACCAGCCTGAATTTGTCTGCTTTTACACTTACTGCCCCTAGTTTGACCTGTTTCTTCTTGACCAATTTTATGCTTTCTCTCTTCAAATTGAGGTGAATCCTAGACCTCACTAACCTATGATCACTGCACTTTACCATACCTATCACTTCTACATCCTGCACTGTGATAAGATCGGCAGAAAGTATGAAATGAATTTCATTTCTTGTTTCACCATTAGGGCTTTTCCAGTTACACTTTCTGTTCCTACGCTTCCTAAAAAAGGTGTTCATTATTCTCAGCTTATTCGTTTCGACGAATTATACCAGCATCTCTGCTCTAGCATTCCTAGAACGACGCCGTAGTTGCCAATTGCTTGTTCACCAGCCTGCTTCTTGCCCACTTTTGCATTGCAGTCGCCAATTACTACGGCATACTGATTTTGCACTTTTATCATGGATAATTGAATGTCTTCATAAAACTGATCCTAATTCATCATCATTGAGACTGTATGTTGGAGCGTAGGCTTGTACTACCTTTAATCTATACCTTTTATTAAGTTTGAAGACGAAGAAGACGAGTTCTTGATCAGCTGCTAGTCCTGCTTCGCGTTTTTCAGCTAAATTTGTCCGCACCGACGACCCCATGGCGGGTATGGTATCAAAAACAATGACGGACGTTTCGCACCCTCTGCCGCCAAGGTTGGGGGCTGGCCTCCAAGCTGCTAGTCGGTCTGCGGCGCCCGACCACTTGAACGTCACTCTGCCAAGGTCACCGAGCTGCTCAGACGTCGACGACATGGATTCTCACGATGGATATACCGAGGCCACAAATCGCCGGTTGAAGAGGAAACTTCGTAGGACATCTAGCGTGAGTGAGCTTATCTACAATAAGCCGCCCTCACTGCAAGCGTACACAATTGCCTACATCCCCGTTGCTGCTACAGGCAACTTTAATTCCCTCAATAGGCAAACTCTCACTGCCTATCTCGAGAGGCTGGCTCCAGGGTAAATCAGAAAGGGCTGAATTAATCCCAGAAGAAGCAAACATACTGTTGATGTGACTGCACGAACCATCATCGACACTTTGAAAGCTGTAACTCAGCTAGGAAATATACTTGTCCGCTCATTCATTGTACATGGAGGCAGCACCACCGCCAATGTTATCTACGATGTGGATACAGATATTGATAATGGCGATATGCCAACGCTAATCTCCTCAACTGTCCATATCACAGACATACACCGTGATGGACGGTCGAGGTGCATAAAGTTCATTTTTGAGGGAGAGACCTTACCAACACATGTAGAAGTGGGTTATGTGAGGCACCCTGTCCGCCCATACATCCGTAGGCAATTGCAGTGCGGTAAATGCTAGAAAATCGGGAATGTGTGCGTGAACAAGATGAAATGCCCCCGGTGTGGTGGTGGTCACGATGAGTTGACGTGTGCTGGCTCTGACTTGAAGTTCCCTAACTGCGATGGGCCGCACGAGGCAACGTCGAAGGGCTGTCCAAAATTAATGACTGAAATGTCCGTGCTAAGGAAAATGGTACGAGATCGATCTACTCACAGAGAAGCGGCTACCAAGGCACCCTGCCGCCAGAGGCGCTCACGTAATCACAGAAGGAGATCAGCATCGACAGCAGGACAACCTGTACTCCCTGAAAAGTCGTCGCGCGCTCCTGCTATTCCTCAAACGCAAGCGCCACCTTTATGCGACGTTTTCATACGCGACGCACTGATTGGGATGCTTTTCAAAACAAGCTGGAAGAATCCTGCAACTGTATAATTTCTCCGAAAGAGATTGAAGACCGCATTACAGCAGCAATGCACGCAACAACACGCATCATCCAAACATTAAATTCAAGAACATCCGTGGACGTTATATATTAAGAGCTGCGGGCAGTCCGACGTCGCGCTGAGAGCAAATACAGGCGAACTAAATTGATATCAGACTTGAGGATGTCACGCCGTGTGCAAAAGAAAGTTCAAAGATACTTAGACAAGCTCGACAGACAACCTTGGAGGTCCTTTTGCACCAGCCTGGACCCAAGAAAAACGTTGTCCACAATATGGCATGTTGTACGAGCACTACCATCTTCTCCACAACCAAGTCCCTTCCGAGCTTTGGCTATCATCCAGACGCGCAGTGAGAAGGAAATCGCGGAAAATTTCTGCATGCACCTCTCCGGATCTACAACAGCGGTAGCTTCCCCACTCATGTGCGCTCCTCCAGCAATGGACGATCGTATCAACCTCCCATTCACGCTGCAAGAGCTACGTGCAGCGATTTCCTCTTCAAGACACTCAAGTGCGCCTGGGCCTGATGGCATTACCTATTCTACCTTGCGCCATCTAGGTCCTCGAGCGATTGAAGAGCGTCTGGCTTTATACAATCTCTCTTGGTCCTTCTAAAATGTGCCTGCAGACTGGAAGACAATCAAAATTGCGGCGTTATTGAAACCAGGTAAGACACCCCATGGTATGCTTTCCTACAGACCTGTGGCGTTTGCCAATTGCATAGGTAAAACCATGGAACGTATGGTTTTGACGCGCCTGGAGTGGTTTTTGGAGTAGCGTAATACATATCCAGACGAAATGACAGGTTTCCGAAAGGGTAGGTCGTCAATCGACAGCGTCATTGACCTAGTAACAACTGTTGAACATCAGAAATGTCGCCGTCGATTAACGGCTGCTGTCTTTCTTGATATCAAGGGTGCTTTTGACAACGTTCTGCATGATGCAGCTTTAAATGCCCTAGAAGAATGTAGCATCGGTAGCCATATGCATCAGTGGGTAGCCAGCTATCTTCAAGAGAGAACGATATTCATGACAACTCCAGACGGTGAAACAAAGAACCACCCCGTCTATCGGGAGGTGCCTCAAGGAGGTGTACTGAACCCAAATTTATTTAATGTCGTACTCATTGGACTGGTCAAAGAACACGCAAGTATTGTCTCGGTCTCTGTGTACGCAGATGACATCTGTATATGGACCACGCGCTTAACGCTCTTGCAAGTGCAAACGAAGCTGGAGCGCGCGGTGTCAATAACGTCGACATACCTTAACAGTCGCGGACTGCAGCTCTCACCGACAAAAAGTGTAACCATGGCATTTACACGGAGGTCAATGGCCTGCTACCCCGTTATCATTGATGGGAAGATTATACCTTCGGTAACCCACTACAAGTTTCTGGGAGTCATCATCGACTGTGACTTATCTTGGTCGAAGCACATCTCTGCATTCAGAAAGAAAGCTGGACAGTTCTACTCAAATCATTCGACATATGTCTGGAAAATCATGGGGGCCATCCAAGTCATCTCTTCTTCAGCTCTACCAGGCACATTATGTTGGCTACTTCCGCTACAGTGCGCCTGTACTTTCTCGGGTTAGTACAACTGCTGTACGCACACTTGAAAGTGTTCGGGCTCGCGCACTGAGAATTTGCCTAGGATTACCACGATGTGCGTCTACTTGGGGCATTATTGCAGAGGCACGTGCGTGCCCAGCTCGAGTTTATCTGCAACATGAGCCATTGCGAGTGCATCTAAGGCTACTGACTAGACACAGGAATCATCCACTGACGACCGTCATAAGCATACGGCCTGTCGCCGCCTACTCAGAAGCCGTGTTGTCGCAGCAAGACTTATTGCCGTCGGACTTCGAACCGCATGACATACCCGAAGTTCCACTCTGGACGATGGCAAAGGCAATGGTGAGACTCTCAATCCCTGGAATAACGAAGAAGTCGAAAATCCGGCTTGCTGGGCTCAAGCATTTCGCGTTATCATACATTGCTTACATGTATGGATATACCGAACTTGTTTTTGCAGATGGTTCTGTGACACAGACCTCTTCCGCGGCGGCCTACACGGTACCAGGAATGGGGATCGCACAACGGTTCAATATAGGACACAGAACGTCGTCTACAGCAGCTGAGTTGACCGGAGTTCGAGAAGCAATTCACTGCATACTGCAACAAAGCTTCGAGAAGTGGACAGTGTTCTGTGACTCAAGACCAGCACTGCAACTCATTAGCAATTATATGAATGACAGAACCGCATATAGTCCTTTGGTTTATGATATCATGTCTCTGCTTGCTGAGGCGTCTCATTCCGGGCACACCATCGTGCTGCAGTGGACTCCTAGCCATTGTGGAATAGCTGGAAATGAACAGGCTGACGCAGAAGCAGAAAAGGCGCACACTGAAACATTATAAAAAGGCGCACGGAAACATTATCAAATTTATATTTAACAAGATTTTTTACTGAAAGTATTCTGTTGTTGAGAAGCATATCAGAAATTTATTCCGGAGTTCCCCACTACGGCGTGCGTCACAATCAAATCGTGGTTTTGGCACGTAAAACCCCGGAATTCAAATCAAGTGCGGCCGCCACGGCCGGGATTCGATCCCGCGCCCTCAGGCTTAGTAGCGCAACGCCACGGCCATTACGCCACCACGGCGTGTCTTCACAAAAAATCAGCTCGCAGCAGTCGGTAACATTTAACATTTCCTTTTAAGCTCAACAAAATGCACCTCTAAAAGTGCGTATGCTAATTAATTAATTAATTAATTTGTTCGTTCGTTCGTTCATTCATTCATGGATTTGTTCTTCAAAGGTCGCAATGGGACATGATAGGAAGGGTAATGTCCCAAAAGGATCAAAAGGATTTCCCCGCTTCCATCTATTTGTACAAAAGCTCTCGACATGAAGCGTTTGTCTGAAATACAGAGTCAAAGTGGTTTTTCCCATTGCAGGCGTTTGCAAGGCTCTGTACACATTCAGACCTGCGTAACTTCTCTCGAGTATTATGCAACTATAATCGGCGTGGCCGCTGTTGCGGTGTGAAACGCAAACATGGCATCAGCGGCATACATTGTGGAGCCAGCAATAACAAGGAAAAGCTTTTCGTCGCATTTTGTTCAGCAAAGAACGAGCACGTGCAGCGAGCGAGTCGCTGACACGCCGGCCATTGAGAGTAAAATACGCAGAAACTGTGCGCAATGTTGTTATTCTTCAGTTCAAAGTCTTCTTGCGGTACCCCTGCGAATTGTTTCCACATACCCTCGTTCCAAATAATGCAGAAACTTTGTTATAGGCAGCGTTTGTGCACTGTGCATTACAAAAATAAATTTCATGTTGGTGTGCGTTGGAGGAATATTTTAGCGAAACTTTCACGCAACACGTATCTTTTCTCTGTGCTTCATGTTCAAACAGAACTCTCGGCATCAAAACTGTTTCATCGTCAAAAATCTTCGTAGATTCTTAATTTTACGCCGCCAAAGTAAACATGCATGATTTCTCCGCGGAGGAATTACGCATAGTTTTAAAGCACCTCGTTTGCTTGACATGGAATGACCCTGTAGTAAAAACTGAAGGCGGTGTCATCGGCAACAACTCATGCGAGTTGCATGAGGCCATCGGTAGGGTTCAGGTTGTTTGGCATGCCCGCAAGATAATAATAATAATAATAATAATAATAATAATAATAATAATAATAATAATAATAATAATAATAATAATAATAATAATAATAATAATAGACGGGCGGATTGTGAAGGTCCTTCCGGTATTTAAGAAAGGTAACCGGTCATCACTAACCGACTATCGTCCCATATCCACCACTAGTGTATGCTGCAAAATAATGGAACAGATTGTGTATTCTGGGTTCTTTGCAGGATGCGCCAAGTTTCTCGTTCGCACGAGTTTTACCAGAGTTTGCTTGATGGCAGTCAGTGAACGGAGATAGTATGGAACGCGCAAAAACAGCAGGCAAACAAAAGAAAATGTCGAGAAAAAGCCACGTATGACAACATGAGCGCACCCTGCGCGGTACACTGCTTCCGCGTATCAAGCGCAGAAGGCTGCGCAAGGAAACGCGCCAGCACCGTGTATTGCTGTCGACGTATTATTGCAATTAAGCAATACCGTGACTGTCCGCCTGCCTATCTGCACACTTGCCGTGAGCCGCTTGCCACGCCTTTCTCGGGCGAGTCAAAGACGTGCCCCCTCTTTCGGGCATTATCGTTATATCCTCCGTCAAATGCGAACATGCGGCGCATTCTTGCACCTACACTTCGCGCCAGTCGAATGCATTAGGATACAACAAATAAAATAACGAATATTTTATTTCTTAAAGTATCTCTTTTCCGTTTTGAATGCTATAAATTTCTGATGGCAGACGAATATCGACTGAATTATTAAATTTTTCACTTTTTGCCGCCAGTGGCGACAGTGAGGGACAGCTTACAAGCGGATACATTCTAAAGGGTCGCACGCACGAGGAGTTCATACGGGGAACAGTTGTCAGGGGCGCTGTAGTGGTATTCTCGATAAAGCCAGTCTTGACGATGATCGGACAATTCCCTCTCCATTATAGGGGATGGCAACGCAGCGCTGTGGCATGGCTGGTCGCCGCAGGCGCTTCACAAATAGTGGTGCGCAGCACATCACCGATTACAGTGCGTTGTGCGTGTTTCATTTCGGCGGTGAAGATTGTTAATGCCTCTCAGCTGTGCACCGCGTCGCTGTTGCCGAAAAATAAGTTTGGCGTGGCCCAAGCGGGGTGGGTGCGCGCACAAGGGTTGCATGCCTCGCGCGGGTCGTCACCTATGCTTTTGATTAATAGACGAACTCGTGCCAAACTCTTACATGGCGAAACCCTCCCGAGTTGAACTCGGGAACATGGCCGCAGCAGCAGCAGCCCGCCATGGCCGACTGGAGGAACCGTACACAGTTCCTCCAGTCCAGCCCGTGAGGTCGTGCAGGACGAGCTGCTGGTGTGACCTCCGCTCGGTGGCGCCGGGACGATAACGCAAACTGACGAGTGCCTTCCTCGCGGCAAGCGAAATCATAATTGAGGGCAACTGAGGACAGGCGACAACGCTCCGCCGAGCCGCCAAAATTGCGGCGGCGTTGCAGATCGTGGACCATGCGTCTTCGGCATGGTCTCCGCGACCAGAGGGAAGCGACGACTTTTCAAGGTCGACCGACTAGACGCGGCGACGCTGGGCCCCATTATTGCAGCCAATGTTCAACCGTTGACCATTATTCACAGCGTCGAATGGGCCGCATACAACTGTACCCCAGATTTAGTGGATGCTAACTGGGCGTGCCTCAATCTGCATTGAGAGACAGTCAACCACGGCCTGAACTTTGCGGACCCCATCACGGGCGCTCACACGTAAAAAAATATAAAGTTAGTGTCAAAAAGCGAAGCGCCATCTCGTCAGGGGTGGGTATAGGATAACTGCACCGCTGCTGGAGTCCCACCTGACATGGATGTGGTGGCAGTTTTTTAACGGCCACGTGCGCTGCAAAGACCCTTTCTTGCGTTTGCTAGAAGTCATGGATCGCCAGGCGCTACCCAGTATGAAGGTGCATCACAAAGCAAAAGTAAATAAAGCGTAGTTTTCTGACCCTTCGCTTGTATGAGTGTTATCCGGCATTCCTGCGTGCTTACAAGGTAAGCGCGCGCAAACCACTTCTGCGCTAGCCGACGCTCACTTCGTCTCGCAGCCTTACTTTAGCACGCGCGACGAGCGATTTGTTGAAATCCCAGTAAGGAAACCAGACGCACACCAAACGCAAATGCGAGCGCAAGCACTTAGAGAGCCGCACCAATTCAATCCAGAGGAAGGAGAAGGAGCATCGAATGCTCTGTTGAAAGCCCAGTGCGAAAAGCAGGCGCACACCAGTCTGTGCTCGGCATAGAGTTTCCTACAATATACTCGAGAGAACTCTGGCGCTGCAATCCTTCAGCCACCACCTGAATGATGGGAAGCACGTGGATTTGTCTGATCTTCGTTCTTGTGGAGTCAGACGTTCTTGTGTATCCGTTTATTATACGCTTTATATGCCTTCATTGTCGTAAATTTGAGAGCAATCTATAGTCTTCGAAGTGCAGAAGACGCTGTGAACACGCACAATCTCTGCCAATTGAAACGATGGAGCTTGTCGAGGTGGCCAAATCGAAACGCCCCAAGCGTCTCAAGGCACTGGCTTGCCCGCGATAAATTCATAAGGGTGTTATATGTCGCTTGTCGACGCATGCGTACGTGGCGTAAAGATTTTAATATGGAGCTTCTGTGCTAGAGGCCCTGTGTTCAAATCCTGCCGTCGGACAATTTTAATAATGTCTACACGATTATCTCTTACGCATTACACTCTTGACATTCTTGTACATTCTATTACGCAGTACATTCATTGCAACATCACCGTGCGAAACTATAAACGACATTCTTTTATCTTTCAGCCAGAGCCCTCTAGCGAAGGCAGGCGATGAGGTCAGGATGAGATAAGTAGAATATGAAAGGTCATTGCAGCCTTATCTGCTCTCCGTATACACTATGCGTCACAAAAAAAAATGTTGCTACCAGCGTTGTTGCTGCTGTACACACGTCCGGTTATCCGGTATTGCGCAAACGGCAGTACGTTTACGGACAAGGTAAAACGCCGCAGCGGTAATTGCACCATCGTAAAGAGATTTCTTATTGACGTACTTGAATATATATGGTGACCCGCTAGCTCGTCGGCAAGCAGAGCGGAAGCGAAAAGCAAAAACCGCTGACAGTGCCGCGTATAAAGAGCTTTCATGTTAAGCACCTAAAGCAACCGCAATAAGTTGTTTCGGAATGAAAATATTATACTTTGAGCAAAGGTTATAAACAGGGATAAGGTGCCTCAAAAAGGCTGGCTAACGTTTCAATAAGAGGACCTATCTTCGTCAAAGTCCTGCAGTCGAAACGTTGCCCAGCCTTTCTGAGAGACCTTATCCCTGTTTATAACCTTTATATCACAGTGTGTTACTCCGTCTGTCAGCCGCATTCTTGATTTTATACTTTGAGCAAGCGTGCAGACAAAGACTTGGAGGACGCGTAAGCTTCTCCTTTAAGCGTGGAAGGCGATGACATTCAAAGATCTCTGACGGCTTTTCACGGTTCCCGGCAACAGCAACTTATGTAACTGTAATGATTGCCGGGAAACGTTGGTGGCGAACGCTATGCACGAAGGCGAGCTTTCTGATAGAAACGCGGTCTCTTGCGTGGGCCGATCCCGGAGGTTGTGCACAGCTGAGCCCAATTGAAAATTACATCCCTTCAAATTCCTGTTATTGTTTCGCACTTTTAATATTTCAGTCTGAGAAGATTTAACATAAAAGGCATGCGCTGTCGGTGTTTTCTTTCATGGCATTTCTTTGTGGGCTGTCATTCTCAAAATTCCGAGGAAAAACTTTGTCGAGAAAGGGGGGGGGGTGGGGGGTAAGACAAGGTATGAGCAACTTTCGGGATAGTATGGTGTGGCAATATAACCCGCATACACTGCATGTCATTAGCAAGGCGTGGCATATACATATACCTAAATGCAACGGAAATTTTCGCACACGGAAAACTCTGCCGACACCGACACTAGATTTTCTGCGACACGGGGCCCTTAACGCTATCGCGTAAAAAAGTTCTCAGATACCAAGAGACAGAAGGGTTTCACAGAAAAGCGAAAATCGGGTTCCCTACGTTATATAGGGTTCCCGACGATATAACCTCTAAGAAAAACCTGATATTTGTTCCAAGTGCACATTATTGTGGGTTGTGTTGTGGGAGAGCCAAGACTGCTTATGGAAAGCTAGCTCTAAAAAAGGTCTACGTGCGTTTGCCCCGCCACATTTGAGGCCAAGCCACGTTCAAGATGAGCCGAACATTCCATATCATGCAGTGTTTACACGGTGTCATATGGTGCAACTTAAGAAACGCGCATACAAGGCGTCACCAGAGAACCTTTCCTTGAGGCCACCCTCTCTCGCCCCCATCTCTCTGTGCTTCTCTGTGCTTGTCAGAGACAGTGGCCACGTCTAGCCGATCGATGATACTTAACCGGTTGTAAAGTTTTTTTTTAATTGACGCATTAGAGTTGAAAATAAACTAACTTTTTCCTGTACTACATTAAGACGTTTCCTGCGCGAAAAGAACCCAAATGAATGAAAATATTGAAAAATCTATGACTTGAAACATGAAGTTAGATGCGCTATATTTTGTGTTCAAATCAGCATAAATATTTTATGGCGCTCTATCCTACGGCTAATACGTACGCCGAGAACCGAAACAAGAGCTCCGAACTCTGCAATATACATTAGAAAAGAGTGTACCGTGCGCAAATATCGAAGGCAGACTTCAGCGATTCATCAGGTTTTGACCTTATTTGCTGCCGTAGCGGCGTGCTCTTACACAGCGCACACTGCTGTCTTCTCATGAACAGTTACGTTGCGAAGTGGCCGACACCGTCTTCCTCCGCTAAAGCATTGCCTGTTGTGGCCTACGAAATAGAGACCGAAATAGTGAAGCGGTCACTCTTTTCTTTTTTTTTTTTTTGTGCAGAAGGAACGCACAAGTTACGAAGCGCCGAAGAAGCGCAGTGGTGCCAGCGCGTCCGACTCTCAACTGTACATTCAAGAGGTGCAAGAAGGCGTGTGCGTGTTGAATCCCCAGTGGGAAAATTTGCTTTTTCTTCCACACATGGAGAAGCTTAAGCAGAGGATTTATAGGCGGCCTGACAGGTAACAAGCCGGAAAGGATGCACGGACGTAGTAAGCCCAGTTTCAAACCTTTAATGGATGTCACAGTAATATAGAGCGAATGTTGCAGCCTGCGCTCATAATGCAAATTGGGGGAGTGTCTTCATCTGCTGCAATTACCAGATCTGAGTGATGTTCGCGCGATGTAATGAAATATGTCACAGGAGAAGCACGCTTGCACATACCTATAGCCATAAGATATAGACAAAGCTTTACGCATATATAGAGAAGCGGGATTTCGTAAAGAGCCTGTCAGACAAAATTAACGAATAGTAGGAGACACTTTCTCGACACCGCGCCTAAGTTGCCTTGGCGTACACCAGAGGACCGCCTTCGCCTAAATTGAAATGACTCTTTCGATGCTATCATTCAGAAGATATATATACGTTCACCGCTATAGTAGGCACTACGCGAAGAGGCGAGGTGTCGCACAATTGCTCTGAATACGGCACACGGTTGGCACGTTTGCTGGTATATAAATATTTGGGGTGAGTTTGTGTGCGCACTTGTATGACGATACTTGCCCTGACTTGAGCTTTTTGAAACCGTGCGTAGCTTACTGCTGCTCGGGTTGAAATATGCGCACCAGGCACGATTTTTGGTTTCTGCTCGTAACATGAAGAACGTGAAGAAATAGTGCATAATATTTCAAGACTCTAAAGCAAAAACTGATTTACACCCTTAAGTGTCCTTAAGGGTGCAACGCGGCCTGCTAGTCACGCGCTAAGAGCCGTAAAACATGTAAAGGTGTCAGTTATAGACAGAAGACAGAAATTGGTTTACAGTGAACGATACAACAGACGAGAACTTCATTTTATTTGCGCACGCAATAGCTTTGTCCTGTAAGCGCTCGTTACGGAAAACGCGTCGCGAAAGCGATAACCATTCCTGCTGTTCTGCCTCTATTTTTCGCGCACGCGATAGCAATAAGCTTCAACTTGCCGATCCTAGAGCCACGAAGCTTGGATTTCTTTTCTTTATCACGCAGCACCTGTTTCCTTTTCTGTTCCTTATGTGTCCGGAGTTCGGGTTCCTTAAATTTAGCCAATCACAGAGGGCTATAGCATATGTGATCCATTGGCATGGCGCCTTAAGTACAGGCGCGCCTAATAATTAAAGCACCTCTGCTCTGTCCGAGCAGAACACTCGGCCAGAACTCTGTTCAGCGAGTGGTCGAGTCCTTGAGCCCCAATGACCCGCTCGAGTAAAACACGGTCCTTTCGTAGAGTTGAGACGTATAGAGTGCGGTTCCCCACGCACGCGCGTGCGCACCTGCCGGCCGTCATCTGGCTGCGGCGCGCTGGCTGCGGCTTTGCGCTGCTTAGCGCGTTTCCGAAGGAGCCGGAATGCGAACATGCTCGCGTATCGTATCTTGCGTGCTCGTGAAAGTGCACATCGGTCGATATTAATCCGGAGCCCTCCATTGCGGCGTCCCTCGTAAACCACTGGGCAGCTTCGGGAAGTCCCACAATTTTCTCTTTCTCTCTGGTACAATTTGTCTCTACTCCACTCCCCTGAGCGCAGGGTAGCAAAGTGGATGCTACTCTGTTCAACGCATACGTATGCACTTTTTTTCTATTATCCGTCTCTCTCTCTCTCTCTCTCTCTCTCTCTCTGGCTGTCATCCGTATCCTTTACGCATATCTACGCACTATAGCATTTGCTGCGTCGTTAAAGGTATGCATATAAATTCCACGGCTTGTACTCGTTCGGAGTGCGGCGAGCGCAGCACGTTCAATAACGAACGCGTGTGCCGCT
The DNA here is from genome assembly GCF_050947875.1 of Dermacentor variabilis. NCBI lineage: Eukaryota > Metazoa > Arthropoda > Arachnida > Ixodida > Ixodidae > Dermacentor > Dermacentor variabilis. Next base: position 78,545,588 of record NC_134568.1, on the reverse strand, counting down.
TCAGTCCGTATGACTCCCAGAGTATTGCGGGTGCTGCATCCGTTGCAGCGGTCCTCATCCGACCCCCTGGCGTTGATCAGAGGGGAAGGAAAGTGAAAGAAAAGCGCAAAAACAGTTGCTTCGGCAAAAGTCCGTTGCAGGATCCCGTTAAGCTTGTTCTTCTCCGGTTTCTTGACCGCGCTACCGCAACGTGCCTTGAGACGCAAGACACGCGCGCTCAAGGGAACCACGCCTACATATTTGGAGACACGCATGCTGGCCTCTCAGACTCCAACACGCCCCCTCCTCGGGCTTTTTCTTGTTTTTGTTTTTGCTTTACTTACCTTTTTTTTTCTATCTCGTCTTTCCACACAACAGAACGATGTGGACGGTAGAGTGGAAGAACGCCGCAGACACCGCGCTGCGTTTTTGCAAGTCAAGTGGTCTCGTTGTGGTCAGTCGCCTGAAATGAAACGTGCAACCTTTCTGGCATTAGTTGCATTCATCCATCCATAAGAGAGCCGGAGTTAACCACCTTAAGCGTTAATATTCATGAATAGTTTCTAGGTTAGCGCCAAGTTCTTTCGGCTCGTGCACGTTTGTGACTTTTCCATTTATTATTTCCGGCTAGATTAATCTCGGCCTACATAACTCTCTGACCGGAAGGCTAATATGCTTCGAAGGTTTTTGCAGGAAACGCCTTCGATAATAAATCAAGCGATAGGCGCTGTGCTGTCGTTTCTTGAAGAGGACAGAGAGAGAAATAATTGATGGGCATATCCTCGAGAAGTCAGTGCACTTGTAACGGGTCAACTATTAGTCAAGCTTCACTAAGCGGAACACTAGTATCTTATCGTGACTTCTGAACATAAGCTCACCAAAAAGAAAATATACAGGTCAAAAGAACAAAGAAGAAGGACAGAACAACCGCAAAGAAAGCGGCTGCCCTCCACTTTCCTTTTTTTTTTTTCTTATTATTTAAAAAAAAAAGGGGGGGGGGAGGCCAGGTGGGGTGCCTCTTGTCTTATGTGTTTAGTGTGCAAAAGTAACAAAAACTCTTTCCATTGTTAGTACGATTAACATTTACAGCTTCTATAAAAGCAGACGTTCATCATACAGATATGTTTGATGGCCTGATTTCGAAATGTCAGACCGCCATCCCCAGTTAGACCCAATTTAACCCTACCCAAGTCACCAAAAGCAACACTAAGCGAAGTTAATTTCCCTTTTCCTAAATTCTTTATGGATGAGTACAATTTAAGCCATCTTGACAAAACCGCGAGCCTCTAAATCAGCCTTTAAATAATACTCAAGCAGACGATGTGTGCACTTAGTGGTCGGTGAATACGATGCAAATCCCAGCATGTCGACTCCGAGATTTTCAGCGCACCGCGTGCCCTGCTGCCCTTTCCAGTGGCCGTGCCGAAGAACCGCGCTGATTCTCAATGTTCTGAGTGGAGAGTCATTTCCAGCAAAGGGGAATGAAGGTGTTTTTTTTTAAGTTTCGGTATCAAATATGTCTTCTAGTTTAGCTATGTTATTGTGACGCATCCACTCGTAGGCTAAACAGATTTTTTTTTATGCACGGATGCGGCCGTATATTTAAACTATTTCAATTTTTACGCGGCCATAAATGCCGCTGCAGTTGGCCTTTAGGATGAAAACAGTATCGATAGTGGAGCTATAAACGAACTAAAACTTCTATATATATGTAGAGTGTTTCAGCGAACACTTTCAAAAATTCTTAAAGGTTGGCTGTGGCAGACTACACAATCGTAGTTTGTGAGGTGGTCTACTCGAAGCGGCAGACACAACCTGCACAAAAAAAATGAAATGCATAACCGACTAATTAATGAAAATTCACTAATTAACTTTTTAAAATTATTACCTTATGACCCATATTGCAATTTACAAATTCTAGCCGTGGAATCCGCAAGGCGGATCCACTTGGAACAGATTCTGAGTATGATACCAATTTCTAGATATTAATTCGCGAACTTTGCGGAGAAATGCATTAGCCTTCCAGTTACTTTTGTGCTTGAATGTATAAAACGACGTTTTCTTAGTAAAATAAATAATAAAACACGCTTGCGAATTACATTGCTTATTTAGGCTTTCAAGACGTGTGTTCCTTTCAGCGCGTTAGCATGAGTGTGACCAAATAAAGCGTTCTACCTCCTGGCATCAGAAACGAAGTAAAGAAATGACACAACCTGTGTTAAATAACCACTTATATGCAGGCCCAGTATTTATCATTTACAGTAGTGAGGCTTCATCTCTGCGAAACTACTCGGTCACGCAGGGCATGTGGTGAAACCCAAAACGATTGAAAGTGGCCATGTATGTCTGCAATATGACAGTAGAGGGTTTGTATGCTAGAGCATCAGCTTCGTCATTTCCTGCAATTACGATGCGAAATGGAAACCAGTGAAACTTGAACGCTAAGTTTTGTTCTGTTATTTCGCCAAGTATAAGGAGTTTCTCTAAAGACTCGCTGGAAGGTAGACCGTGATATAGTTGTTTGCAATGCCAGGCTGGAATCTGTGAGCACCACAACATAATGTTAAGAGAATGTCTTCAGTTAACGTAGAGCTGCAGGTATTGCCGGTTGCTCGAGAACCGAGAACGAGAACAAATTGTGCAGCTGACCAGCCCAACCTGCTTCTCGAAAGGGTGCACAAAACGTAGCCGCGCAGAGGTCTGCGTCCGTTTTGATAGACTCATCACATTTCCCAAATATCATCATCAGATGATATTTGGAAGTGATCTGGGCGAGCCAAATGCTCGAGAGCAAGTGACTTGTGCAGATGGAACGCAACATTTTCAACGGAGCCTTGGCGTACACTTAGGTTGCGAAGGATGTCTTCGAACGTCCACGGTGGGTTTCTCTGTTGCCTCTCTATTGAACAACAGGGGCCAAAGTGGGCGATGACTCATTTAATAGAAATAGGTTAGTCAGGAGAGCCTGGGACGCCTGGGAGGAGTTTTGACTCAGGTTCATTTATTACCTCCTTATTCGAAGCTGATTGAGGAATTCCCAATCAAATGCAAATACTTTTCTTGTTGGCTTCGGCTAAGCACTCGTACTGACGGTTTAATGGTGCGTGCCATCGTCGACGTACCTTGTAAGTTATTCGGCTCGTGACCGATGCTGAGTGCAACTAAAGAATGGAGACGTGCAGTGGGCACCCCAGCGTACGTTAACGACGAGTCTCTGAGAAGCCATTGCCATTGTGATCTGCAGCGCGGCTCCATGGCAGCTTTTAATCCAAAGTGATGCTCGAAAACCGCCCGCTGGTTACCTTGTAGAGAAAATTAGCCACTAAACTCCCCTTCAAACCTTGCGGACTCTTCACGGACCCAAAGCCTGCATTGCAACGATTATGCCGTGCTTTACCGTCTAGCAATTTCATACACAAAGTCACTATCATTTGTGAGACTTCCACAAAGGCCTCACATTGAAGTTTCAGCGGATTGCCTCTCACACTGGGATCGCTGGAAATTACGAAGCTGATGCTCTCGCATACGGATCAAGCTCACGTGCCCCTAATGTAGAAGCTCCAAAGAGCACTTAAATCACGAAATCGGAGATCTGTGCTCCCTTCCATTGCTTTGAATTCCGCCACATGCTCCCTGCGGAACCAGCCGGTTTCGTCGATACTACTTACAGCGGAAGCTGGGCTAATTGGATGTCTGATGATTAATGCACTTCTAGCGCTTATGAAAAAACAAAAATTCAGAGAGTAAAAGAGAACAGGACAGGGAGAGCGCTGCGTCGAAACTTGTTTCATAGACATAAGTGACGAGTGGCTTGGCGAGCGCTCACAAGTGAGCCTGAATGGCAGAAAGTGACCGGGCACTGTGACATTACTGCGGGACAGGAGTCTTGATGACCGCCACCCAATTGAAGGTATTTGCATAGATGGAGATATTCGTGTGTACAACGGCCTATATATATATATATATATATATATATATATATATATATATATATATGCGCGAAAAAGGAATACATTTTAAAAATGGGCACTGAGTTTTCTGACTAATGGGCAATGGCGTGCTATGGTAAAGTATTTCAGTGTATGCACAGTCCTACAATGAAGTGACAGAATTCTCTGCGTGAAAGGTTCATGAGGGTGACAGAGTAGAACTAAAGTTGGTCGAGTTGACCAATGTTTTCGAAGCATGTGAATAAAAAGTTCATCGCACGCCTCTGTTGTGTGAGGCAGGCTAAAGGGCCTAAGACACAGTCAAATGACAAAGGTCTGTATGTAAGCGAATGCATGCAATGTTCATAGAACGCACACTCGTCGGCATACGTTCTACAATCGAACAGGATATGCTCCATGGTTTCAATTGAGCCACAGTTGTTGCAGTGTGGACTTGTCACTTGACCGAATCGGTATCGTAAGCCGTTTCCATAGGCGGAGTTTCAGGCGAAGACAATGATATAGAATTTCCAAATGGCGAGGAATGTTGGATGGGAGTCTGGATCTGAGATTTGGGTCGATTGAGTAAAGGAAAGGGTAATGTTGAGTCGACAAGCTCCACAGCCGGTCCTTTTCTTCAGAAGCAAATCTTTTAGCTAGTTGGGAAGCATCAGATCTAGTGAAATAAATCCACTTATAGTTTTGGTGTTTAAGACCTTTGCGTGCCGCTTCATCTGCTTTTTCGTTGGCCACAATACCACAATGAGCAGGTATCCACTGAAATTTGATACAGTGGCCTGATGGAATGGCCAAGTGATGCAAGTACGCAATGTCGAAAGAAACAGGCTGATGATTGGTGTTTTTTTTTAATAGACTGCACAATGTTTGTAGTGCTCCTTTAGAGTAACTGAAAATCACCCATTGATCAGGCGCTCGGCGCAATATATAGAGGACAGCTTCTTTGATGCCGTGAAACTCTGCTGTCGTTGAGGATGTCCTCCGCTGCAGCTGATAAGAAAGCATTTGTCTTGTTGAGGGCTCATAAAGACCACAGGAGGAAGTCTCCCGAGTGGTTGAGGCACCAGTGTAGATGTGGGTGTGCTGCTTATATTTCTCGGCTAAGTAGAGGAGAGTGATCTGCTGCATCGCGGCCTGTGGCATGCGACTCTTTGTCCCATTTACACCGAGTACAAACTAGTTTATATTTAGAGGCGAAAGTGTCCAGGGGGGAAAAGTCGGAGGCAGTAACTTCTGTGACTGAATAATCGGAGGAAGGTGCAAGATCTGCACAGCTTGGTCAAAGCCAGACTTACTGTGGGTTACGTGGACGCGGTACATGCATGAAGTGCTTCTTCCCTTGGAGCACTTGCTGAAGATGGGTACTCATTGTTTCTTGGGAAGCGATGACATCTAGCGGCTGACATCCTGCTTCCGCTACTGTTCCTGACGCTGAAGAGCCCTTCGGGAGGCCCAGGCAAATCCGCAGGCAGTTGTTCCGCGCGGCTTCCAGAATCCTCTTGTTGGCTGGTGATAATCTCTATAGCGCACCTGTAAGCAATAGCGCAATGTGCCTTCAATAAAGGCTTTTTCAGTAGTACCATTGAGCGGCAGTACGGCCTAAAGACGGCGGGAGAATAGACATAGCCACGTTAAATTGCGAGGGACATAGGACACTTCCCTGCCGAGAGCTGCGAAAGATGCGCACTAAAGCTTCGTCCTAGAATTTTAACTATGCCTGCACTCTTTAATGCAGGTCACAGTGTACTAGGGAGATGTTCTGAAGAGATAGGAAGAGGAGATGCACAAAAAACAGTAAACAACACATGTGCATAAAGGCAAAGAAGTGCGCAACGATTGTTATGCCCGCTACGCAATCAGTACGACCTTAAGAAGCTGAGTACTCAGCAGGGAATACGCGCAGCCTTGTTTAGGCGACAGCACATTTATTATATAGTTAAGACGCGACCTATGATAAAGGGTGCATGTAGGTGCGTTTATTCCTTTTCCTTTCCCATAGGTACCCCTTCACGCTCAGACATTAATCTTGTGCAATAGACAGCTTGCGCGTTAACCTCGAGAAGTAAATAAATGGGCTGCGCTTAACGGTATTGAAGTATGAGAGAAAATATATCGCGATGGACATAATTATTCTAGCTCGTAACGTCGGCGAACAATGGAGTGAGAGACGAATATGACAGGAGATCGCCGAAATGGAAATGATGGGGGCGGCCTGGACGGTCCCGTCGAGAAAAGCGCGCGGCCGCCGAGCGTGCATGTCATCCATGTGGGGCCGCGACTTTAAACGCGAGAACGCGCTTCCCGTTGCTCGCGCTGAGGTCGGCACCGCTTTTCTCGGGCAAAAAGGTCACGATTCTCAGGATTCAAGAATTCCAGCCGCTCTGGCAAAAGCAGCACGGCTCTCACGGGCGCTTGCGATATCGAAACCGGTATGGGCGACCAGTCCACGCGCTAGATAGCGCTGCTGCCGGAAGCTGCTGCCGGCGGTATGTCACCGCGCGCGCGACAGTCGAAATGGGCCTCCGCTCGTAGGTCTTCAAACAGAATGCTCGCGGCGCGTCTTCTGCCCTGACGACGTCGTGCCGTAGTTGAGGCAGGCCCGTCACAGCGGCCGACATCGTGAGCCCTCGGGTGATGTCATCAACGTTGCTAGTCCGTCACTTCAGCTCCAAGAGTGCACCGCCGTGCAGAAGCACTTTTAGACCTCCAGGGGTGCGCTGTTCTCGGTTTGACCATGTACGGTGCGAGACATTCCGCCTGCCTTGTAGCAGCAGCCTCCCACCTTATACGGCGTTACGAAAAAGAAAACGAAGTCGTTCTAAATAGCTCGGGGAATCACTGAAAATTAGTGCTTATCGGATGCGACGAGGATGGAGAAATAAATGGACGAGTTGGTAGGACATTAGCAACCACACGAAACAGACAAAGACGGTAAGCAAGAACACATGGACATGGTATCTTCAGCTAGAAGGCTAGCGCTGTCTCGTGTATTCTTCCTGTACCCTACTCGTTTGTTTCGCGGTGTTCGTAATGAATTATGGGTTGCATTTTCACCTGTTACTAGTAAACAACCTTGTTGCAGAATTGTTGCTGGCCTCCGCATGCGCTCCCTGCACAGCAGCTATTGTGCTGGTAGCACTTTGTCTCTCTTCGCAGTTTTGTTGACCATAGGGGCTGTATACCTTGTGTCGTACCCGCACATTCTTTTTTTGCGTGCTTTACCTCTTAGAGGTATTAATTAATGCGGTTGCGCAATCGCACCTAGGTTCCAGGCGGAGCGGCATGATAAACTATTGTGCGAGTATTAAACAACCAGTCAAATTGCTTATGTTATGAAAGGCAGTACGTATTATAAGTTACATAGGCACTTCGAGTTGCTAGTAATGTATGTAAGGTATTTAGATTTTAGTGTAGCCTCAATTCTTGTGTTGCGGGAGGAATTGCCTGTCGCGAGATCTTGAACCAGCAAAGGGCCGATTATATGACAGTTAATCTAGAACGCGGCACCAAGAGGAGAATAAAAAAAAAAGAGGGGGGGTGACTATAATTACAGTTACTTGTAGGCGGTCTTGACTAAGGGCTCTCCCTTCTCTGATTGATGGTGAAAAGAAAGATGCAGAAGCTATACCGTCGCTTCATCGAAATAGGTTGCGCTCCAAGAATCTGGTGCTGAATTCACAAATCTTTTTTCTTGGCAATAGCTGTAAATCATTGGCCGGTGGCCTTCGCTAATGTGTACAACATCGCGAGTGGCCGACACCTGCTGGTACGAACACTCCTAGGGCAAGAGAGAGAGAGACAGAAGAAAGGGGAATAACAGGGAGGTTAACCAGATGGGAAGATCCGGTTTGCTACCCTACGCTTGAGAGAGAGGAGAGGGGGAGGTAAAGTGATAGCAAAGCAGAGAGAAAGAAAGAAGCATAGACATACAATCACAGTCGGTCACTGTCACCGCATACTGTCACCGCACAGCACAGTACCACTTGCAGCACTGTAAACATCTGTTCAGGGGCCCTATAACGTAAAACTATTCCAATATGTTTCTATTCCAATCTCCTGACGTCAAATTTGCGTAACCGCCGATGCAAGCATCGGGCGGTCCCCCGCAGGGTTGTCTGAACAAACCAATCAAATGCTCCCCTCGTTCATAGGAGATCACTTTTGTTTGCTTGAAAAACGAATGGCATTGCCTGCTCTGAGCGGCTTGTCTTACCTAATTGGCTCACAAGAGGCGAGGAGCATGCTCAAGTGGGGAGGGATTCGATGGGGTCGAGCCACTGCACTGAATATCGATAACCGGATGAAGAGGGTGATGCCGGCGCCTGCGATTGGTCCGCTTTCTCTTACTTAGCTTGCGGTGGCTCGTCGACAATAGCGGCGGCATGCAACGGAAGCTTAAGAATGACGCTAACACGGATCGTCAGCAAAGAAGGGTTGGCAGAACGAGGTCGTAAACGTGCCTAAAGTGCTCGAAAGTGTTACACGGCCAGACAAAACGTTTTATTATACGCGAATAAACCCATGCTCCCCGGCAGGTGCGAGTAGTCAGTGCCTGAGTGATCGGCGGCAGCCATCTTTTATTCCTTTCGGAACGGGGCAGCCTGTGGCTATCCCGAAGAAAATTCAGTTTTGTTCAGCATATTAATGCATCTTTAACGCGTACACGTCACTTTGACGCAGTGAGTTTTTGCGGTTTTGTGACGTCGCATGACAGGCAGGTGAAGTGGGTGCAGCCCGGAAACTTTTGACCAATAGCCGAGGGCTAACGGTGCAAAGGCGTCAAATCAGAAATAACTATTTTTGTTTTGTTTGGTCAAATTACGCATAATCAGTGTGTACACGTCATGTCAGATGGGGAGCTATCGCGGTTTTCGTGGCGTCGCGTGACAGACAGGTGAAGTGGGGGTGATCCAAAAATGTTTTTGACCTATCGCGGTGGGCTGATTGCTGAATTGGAATAGAAAAGTTTGGAATAGTTTTACGTTATAGCGCCCCAGGCTACAGCCGCTTATCCAGTTCTGTTGCCCTTAAAGACTGCAGCAGTGCCCTCGTCGCCCTCCGCTGCGATGGCTTCTGATGTCGGCATTCTAAAATAAGTTCCTCTGTTAGAGGTCTTTGGTCAAAGCGCGCTATCTCGATTGCGGGCTATCGTCTCTGTAAAGTGTAACGAGGAAAGTCACAGAGAAGGTGTTGAAGAGGCTCCTCGCTGCGACAGTCATCACACGAGGCGTCGTCGGACCATCCTATTCGGAATGGAAGAACCTCTTCGTGGTTGCGTGCCCTGGCGAATGACGCTCACAGCTTTCTCGCAGTTCGTGCGTGCAGCTGAACGCGTCTAATTCCCGTTTCTTTTTTTTTTTGCCTTTCCTTGGCAGCGCTCAAGCCATGCCGTGGCTGGCGCTGCTAGTGTGCCTTCTGCTGCGTGGGGAGGCTGCCGTGGCGGTGGACCTGCGGCGGCCGTCGTCGCCGTCCAGGCCAGAGTCGCAGAGGCCCTTCCACTTCGCTAAGCACAGGCCCGAGCTTTTCTACGACAACAACGTGGTGCCTGAGAACGGCGAGGTCAACGTGTTCGTCTTCAAGGATCAAATAAGAAGGTATGCGTGCCTGCAACTTCAGTTTGTCCCCACGTGGCGGCCCTTGTCAAACGTTCCATTGCGTGCTTGGCGGAAGCTAGAATTACTGTATATGCTACCAAAGGTAGCATATACAGTAACTCTAGCGGAAGCAAGTGCTGACCCCCACGTGGCGGCGGTGTTGTGGCGCCCTGAGCGCTATACAAACACAGGAGGGATACAAAGACAACCTACAGGAGCTGAGCGTATCCTTCCTGGCGGTGGCCGGCGAACGCACTCCTGCGAGGCTTTAATGCAACGACGTTCGAGCGCCGATCTTTCAGTGCACAGCACGCCTCAAGTGCTAAAACATTTATTCTGAGCTCTCAACTACAGCGTCTCCAATACCCATGCAAGGTGTCACTAATGGATGTTACGCTATCAGCTAGCTCTTTTAGTTAAATAAATTCGTATTTAAGAGGTGCGAGCTGTTCGTTTTTTTTTTTTCCTTTCTCCATATTTACAACAATGCATGATGCACTTAGCCGCCGGAACGTTTTCAGTGCCCTGTGATAGCATATATGTGCAGGGCTTCTTTTATGACGCTCTCGGTGACTTGGAAACGACAATTAACATTTCAATACTTCTTGCAGTTTACAGTTTCGTACAGAAAAATATTTCCGTTTATGCAAAGTGAGCCTGCTGAGCCTGAAACCTGTGTGTGGAGTAAAATGATTCCGCACTACACCAGTTATGCAGTTAATCTGAACGCGAAGCACTTCAGCAGGTCGAATTTTACTCACTGTGCATGTCAGGCCGTCGAAAGAATATTAGAACTGTCGACGCAGATTTCGCGCAATGCTAGCACACAGTGTCCACTTTAGGGATGAGCGTGTTGCTGCGCAGGCAACCGTGCTGCACTAAACAGCAGTTCGTGCACCACGGCCGCTCACTGCAGCTAAGAGTAACGCCTCTAGTCTCAACAGGTGTAGGCGTTTAAGTTCACTTTGTCTTTTCTGTGTATTTCTACAGAAGGCCCAAACTGTGCGACTTTCGCCTTACTTTCGTTAATACAGTATAATGAATATGGCTCACATCTAGACTAAGTCACACAGATCACTTGGATGTGAGGCAGTTCGGGATTTAGGTGGGAAATTAGAGGGCCATACATTAAGGCCAGCCAGTTTCCGAGTCCCTGAAGCTAAAGGAAAAGGGTTTCTCCAACGCTTTTCAGTAGTTATGACGAAACGTTTCTGTGACCCTTGCGTAACCAACAGTGCGCACTTCGCGGCGGAAATCTAGAGCCATTTAAGGAGGCGAATGTTGTATATATGAATGCGCCATGCGTTGTTCGGTCGCTATTCAACGATTTCGCACAATCAGAAGGCAACGTGGGCCGTCGCTTACATAATGCATTACCCAATCGTCGTTGCTTTTTTGTTAAGGGCCGGTATAATGATTCTTTTTCCCCCTGAATGATAGTCTATCCAGACCATCCACCACATCGAAGCAACCGGTCCTGGATGCTGCGTAGGTTGGGTGCCACGTGTAGTATATATAATATACTACAAGGCAATATCGCCGGTTTGTTCTAAGACGTTTATCGCCCGAGTTACGCAATATCTTGTATTAAGAGGCGACCTTCTCAAGTGAAATTTCCCGACCAGTATCTTTAAGAGACTGTTAGGTGCAAAGCGGCGGTGATCTAGGGAGCGTATAATAACGTGTTTTTAAAATCGTTATTATTTACGTTATTAAATGTTCGAACTAGCCGCCCCTGGTCCATGAATGCGAGTAGCGAGTACAAAGATCACTACCAACGTGTCTGATTTCACAGCTGGAGTTTGATAAGCACAACTGTAGCTGGGAGGAGGAGAAAAGGCAAGGAAACGCAGGCAGGTAGGCTACCCTACCCAGGGGTAGCCAGGCTGACGCGGGTTGTCATGATCACGCCACCCGCACATTTTGGTTCTTTTTGTTTCATTCTTATCTACTTTTTGTTACTTTCTAGAGCACCTGAGCCTACAAAATTTTTTTTTCTTTACAAATGAAGGGTATTTAACCTTATACTTGTATGTGGGCCTCCTTGGCTACGTAGTTCGTTGTTTCTATGTCGTCTGTCTGCTTGGTAACGAAACAATTTATTTTTTCCATTCATCCCCAGGGCTTACTCCTGTGTGGCGCATATATATATATATATATATATATATATATATATATATATTCTTTCGCTATTTTTGACGCGTTTCCCGAGGCTGCCGAACGGGATTATCTGAGCAAACAGCAGCCATGTCGACGCCTGGCACGGAGGCGTGGCAGCAGGCTCCCCTTCTCTTTCACGGGCGCCGCGACATTTTACGTGCGCGTGACAACAGACAAAAGCGTGCAACACGAAAGCAGCACTGCCACGGGGCGGCGTATTTTAAGCCTCTATTCAAGAACCGGTTGAGAAATAGGCGAGATTCTAGTCCACGGACCAACAAGGCTTTCGGGTTTCAACTTTTGCGCTTTCAATTCAGGGAAGACATCCAAACGAGGCGCCTTTCAAGACGCAGAAAGAAAAAATTAGGAAGAGAAAGAGATCCGGGAAAATGGCTTTTCCTTCATTTCGTTTCCCTGCCCAAGCGCCAAAGTTGTGCAAGAGTAGCAGTTTTTCGTTTACAGCTCGGCTCCTGCTGTCGCCGACGCAGTCAGACACACCTGACAGCACGTTTTCGCGCTCTCGAAGAGAGAGAGAAACGAAGTGGGCTAGGTTAGGAACGTAAACTCGCGCTGTGCACGCGTGAGCTCCTTGAGCGCAAAAAAAAAATAAACATGAAGATAAATGCCGAGGGAACGAAAGGAAATGAAGAGGCATGAAAAAGTCCAACGACCTAATATAACGCCAAATATTTCTGATCGATTATGCTTATACAGTACATAGCTGGCAATTTTCGTTCGTGTTCAAGCCGTCGCACTGATTAGAGCGAAGTAAATGAATATAGTCGGTTCTATACGTCTTTCAGATTAGATTAGTCAAGCAAGGACTGAACGCTTTCCTATTTCTCTTCGTAGTTCGTTGCAAAGGGCTGTTCGTCGTTTAATCTATGAGCAAATAGGCGATTCGCTCGACGCTTAACTCCAATTACTTGTCGATGTGAGCATGCGCCCTTGCTCTAAAGAAAGTTCAACGTCTCTAGCTCGGTCTGCCTCCTTCTTATATTTATTTTTTTATATCTTCCAGTATGTTACGCTGACAGCGTGTGCGAGTGACAGATAATGCGTCACGGAATCGTCTTAGCAGATCTATGTCTGCACTGAGTGTGGGTAAGCGCGGCTGAATGCTTGGATGACGTTGACGACTGTGCGCTGTGTTCCCGTCTCGGAGCTTCGAGCAGCGGTGCATGTGTGCAGCACCTGCCGAGAGAGCGTTCGGTGGGAGCCGCGATCCCAAGCAATCTGCCGAGAAAAAAGCGAATGCAAAAATTACGGCATTATAGGGAGCTAGAGACGAGCATTATTCAAGGCCAGCTTCATTCAGGTGCCCAGCAAAACAGGTTCTACACCGAGCCACAAAACTATATATTCCAAGAGACAGGCGTGGTAAAAAGATAGAAAGCGGGCTAAGTCCTGATAACAGTAAGTGAAATATGCGTTGTGCGGAAATGATAAAGTGAAAGTTATATTACCAGCAGACGCGGAAACTGTAGACGCAGGCGAAATTTCTTTCTGTCGTACTTGGTAGCCATCCGTTTAGATGAATTCGACGCGGGAAGTAAGAGGAAGGAGCCTGAGAAAAGTGCCGGTCCCGCCATTATTCGTTATTTACGCTAGAAAAAGTCGAACAGCACGAGCGTGAACAAGCGCGCAGATTGGACGGCCGGCGTCTTCGCGATGGTGAGGCTAATCTCCTGCTCGCTCCTCGTCACGGCGAGCCGTTCTGACGGTATACGTTCGAACCGGTATTCATTCGGTGTAGAATATACATATCCGTAGTGCATATTTAACGCTGCGTGCGAGTATATGGCGGCCATGGTTTGGCGACAATTCGGCTAAGAGCTCCATTATAAGCGTCCATGGACTGCATATCGAGGGTAATAACGAGGATAACTGCGTAATCGCAATCGAACAATGTGCTAAAATTGCGTGTTGATGAGGGTTTATGTATAACGGACGAAAATGTCGGAGCTTGAAATCAAATTATGCAAATGTCGATCCTGAAGCGCCTATATCGCACGCTGAACACCTCGACGTTTCGGTTCAGAAATTTTCACTTTTCGTTTCTTTTTTTTTTTTTTGCATTGCTTCATTAGCTGCATGCTCATCAGATTTGGTGCTTGACGGTAGCAATTGCAAGCTGGTTCATATGTATACCTATGTGCCGGCTGGGCTGCAGCGTTGCTTTCCTTCCTTTCTTTCTTCCTTCATCGAAAGCACCCACCTCTGGGGAGCTCGTTCCATATTCCTGCAACGAAACAAAGGACAGCCGGGCCTGCGCTACGCGCCAAAGAATGCGCCGTGCGAAATGCCTTGGCGGCTCGTAAAAATTGGCACGTATATCAGCCGTCTCTGCGCGCCGTGCGCCGGCCGCGCAGCCTGCGGGGCAGCTGCTGAGCTGGACCAACGACACCACTGAATCGGGCCATGATATACGAGTCACCGGCCATCCAGCACGATAGAACGAGCGAGCGCGATAAAATGGGACCCCGAGCCTCTTAACCACGGACGGGCTGGAAGCCCCTCGTAGCCAATGACTTGGCAATTGGGCTGGCTTAGCCGCATACCGGAGTGGACGCTCGCCGCCATCCCGAGAAGGAGCCCATCCACACACGTCGTACCGATGATGGTTGCATCGCGCCATACGGCTCCATACACGCGGCCGGCCACGACACCTGCTGACCCGGTGATATGGGGCATATAGGGCGAAATGATAGTGATTTAGAGCGGGTTGCCGTGCCAGCACCTCGAGATCGGACACGGCCGCGAAGACAAAGAGAAGCAAGCCGAGGATCAATCGATGTTGAGAGAAGAGAAAAGCAAGTCGAAGAAGGCAGAGGGAAGACCGTGTGCCCTGGTACGACGACTGTGAAAGAGCCGTGCGGCACCTCCCTCCCTCTCCTTACACACACACACACACACACACATGCAAACACCGCTCGCTTTTTCTTCCCCTGTAAAATGTGATGGGCTCAGTTTTTCTCTGCCACATTACCCACTCGTCCAAGAGCGGTACACACCTGAGCTGTCCGCTTTCAGAAAGGCTTTTTTTCCTCCCTCACTGGCTTCAAGAGAGTAAGGTAACACCCGGGGAGAGGTATGGAGAGAAAAAGCGAAACGCGCGTTGTAATCTGCAGCGGAGAAACGGCGCATAACTCTCGCTCGTGACCTGCAAGAAAGGGAGGGAGAAAAGGACAGAGGATATGTGCGATGCATATCATTCTTCAGTATAAATCAAGACCCACCGTGGGGACTTTGTGAATGTGACGTCTTGCTGCTGAGAGGTCGCAGGTTCAATTACTGCGGCCGCATAGCTACGCGGGTGGTATGCAAGAGCGTTCATGTGCAAAGCTTTTGTTCGAAGAGCCTCGGGTGGGCAAAGCTAATACGGAACCTGGAACTACTGGAGGCGTGAGGGGACACCGTAGTGAAATAACTTTGACAACTTGAAGTTCTTAACATGCGCCCAAAGCAACAGAGGGAATATGGTTCGAAGAAAGTTTCCAGTGGGTGTGCAGGGGGACTCCAGAAAATAATGGCATAATATACGATGCCTATACAACCACGAGTGTTTTGTTTTCTGTCATTTGGATCACGCGCTAAGTTTTTTTGCCGGCTTAGTTAGTTCGTGTCTCCTGCAATGGCCTCGCGCGACCGTTCTTTGCGGCCCACAAAAAAGGCTGATTGCACGCGGGCCGTTCTGTGGTATAAACCTCGCCGACGACAAAGGAAATAAAAGCTGCAGAAGTGTGCAAGTTGGTAATTCCGTAGTAAAACACTTATTGTGAAAGCTGTAAACGTACAAAGTTTACACCCACATTACAACTTCCTAACTGTGTTTTTCTTGAGGCCTTTCTTTTTTCTTTTCTTTTTTCGGGAGGATCTGTCGCAAGGCATATGGGGTATAAAAGAAAATAAATAAAGGCTTCGAACTCGCCATCGTGCAGGAACTGCCAGCACATGAAACCTACTCATTTTACCATCATATATATTCTAACATCTAAGAAATAGATGTTGCTGGAAATTCGCAGGACATATACAGGGTGTTTCACGTAACACAAACCAAGGATTTTAAAAACGTGGTTAACCGCAGCTGAATGAAACTAGCGGCGCGTCGTTTGCCGTCATGTGACACTCCTTAGTGTATTTTTTTATATTCCGCTTAATTAGTTAATTAACTAAGATGAATTAGGTAACATTTTTAATATTCACTTTAGGGCCAAGTGCGTTTCGTTGCTTTGCAGAAGGGATTCAGCAACGACCGATTCAATTTTTTGTGGCAACGTACATGCTACCCGCCGTGGTTGCTTAGTGGCTATGGTGTTGGGCTGATAAGCTCGATACCCGCCGTGGTTGCTCAGTGGCTATGGTGTTGGGCTGCTGAGCACAAGGTCGCGGGATCGAATCCCGGCCACGGCGGCCGCATTGCGATTGGGGCGAAACACCCGTGTACTTAGATTCAGGTGCACGTTAAAGAACCCCAGGTGGTCGAAATTTCCGGAGTCCTCCACTACGGCGTGCCTCATAATCAGAAAGTTGTTTCGGCACGTAAAATCTCATAACTTGATTTATGCGTACGTGCTGCGTGGCGATTTTTTTCGGCGTTTAAGGAAAGCCCGCCAAATATGAAACAAAACCACGCAGCGTTCTCAACCGTGCTTCGTGTAACAGAACGGTGAGCGCGGACCGTGGCGAAGTGGGCGGCCGCGGCTCTAGGAATCGGCTTCACAGGGCTTCGGCATCTATGGCGGTGGCACACGGAAAGGAAGCGCCGTCGTCCATAATAAGTGATAGGTTCGACGCACGGTTGAGAGCGCACTCCCGTGGTTTTAGTTCATATTTCGTGGGCTTTCTTCAAACGCCGAAAACAATCGCCACGCAGCATGTACGTTGCCACAAAAATTGGATCGGTCATTTCTGAATCCCCTCTACAACGCAACGAAAGACACTTTGCCCGGTAGGGAATATTAATATTTTTGCATAATTCATCTTAGTTAATTAACTAGTTAAGCTGAATACAAAAGATACTCTAAGGAGCGCCACATGCCGGCAAACCTTATGCCGTTGGTTTCATTCAGCTGCGGCACTTCTTTAAAATCCTTGGTTCATGTTACGTGAAACACTCTGTATAGATCGTCTCTTGGATGAGTAGATAAGATCACGCAGGTTTAAGAAAGATTACTGAAACAAAATGTTATTCTCACTGTACTACGAGTGCGCGGTCTTCATATAGTCGCTCAGACATACACGCGTGCTGCAGCAGTAGTGCGCCTACGAACCCGTCGATTGTGACGCGAATACGCGTACATCTGACACTGAAGACCTCTCGCAGGTACCCCTTCATTGAGCTCATGATTGTCAGTCCGCATAAATTTTGATCCAGAGAGTTTGTGTCAGCTGATCAAGTAAGTATGAGAGTGCGCCTGTGATGGGTCCCTTCGAGATTCCATAAGTTTGGGGGAGCATGAGCCCGTGATTTCATTAGACTGAGCTGACCCGGTAGGCGTGAGTCCGTGATCCCGCAAGTCTGCAGGAGCCTTTCTGCGTCTGATTTTGGCGAGTCTGAGTCCGACTGGGTCTGCCTGTAGTGATTTCTAGTCCCAGTGACCCCGGCTGAGTCCGAGTTGCTCAGTCTCAGTTTGAGTCAGCCGGGAGTTAAAAATATACTTTATGAGTAAGCCTGAATGAGCTCTGTTTATTTAAGCCGCCCACCTGCGCCTGCGTCTACTGCACTTCCCTCGCTGTCCTCGTACGACAGCCTCCGAAACTATAGTTCTGTGCTTACGGCACTGGCGACCGCATTCTGCCTGTGCACCTGAAATTCCACTTCACTTTATGCTAAGATCAACGAAAAGTCTGCGCGAAGTGAACTGCGCCTGTGTTCAAAGCTGCCAATTTCGTAGGGTAGCAAAATTGCTCAATCTACGCTTTAGAGTCAAAAACGCCAAACCATGCATAAAACGGTGCCGGGACATTCTCGTAAGAATAATGTTTTTTATAAGTTTGAAGATAACGCAATTCTTGCAGTTTCAGGTAACTTTCAAATTTCGAATACCAGTTGCTCGTGCGCTGCGCGCCGCAGGGCTGATAGCAAAGACTAGAGGTTAGAGAACTAATTCACACCTTGGCTGAGAAAGGGCACGTGACATTTCAGTGGCTTCCAAGGTACTACGGCGTTAAAGGTAACGAACACGCCGACAAAGCTGCTTGGTCGGCTCTTCAACGAGACGAAGATGAGTCGATGCCGTTATGAAGGACAGAAAACTTCGAATGCTCATCCGGGATACGATGTACTCCATGTGGAACACACGAAGATTGCAAAGCAACCGCCTGCACCACACAAACTCTTCTCTCCGCCTTCGCATCCCAGCTGGAGACTGCCGAGGCGAAGCTACCCTGCTTTGTCGAATATGGCTAGGAATGGCGTTTATGAAATCTTTTGCTTTCCGAATCGGATGGGGCGAC
Source organism: Dermacentor variabilis (assembly GCF_050947875.1). Taxonomy (NCBI): domain Eukaryota; kingdom Metazoa; phylum Arthropoda; class Arachnida; order Ixodida; family Ixodidae; genus Dermacentor; species Dermacentor variabilis. The sequence goes on along the minus strand of NC_134568.1, from coordinate 78,527,449 downwards.
GATGCATCGTGTGAGGACTCGTGGTAGCGAGGAGACTCGTCAACACCATCTCTGTGACTGTCCTCGCTACAATTTACAGAGACGATCGCTCGCAATCGCGATAGCGCGCTTTGACCAAAGACCTTGAACTGAGGAAGTAATTTTAGAATGCCGACATCACAAGCCATCGCAGCGGAGGGCGACGAGGGCACTGCTGCAGTTTTTAAGGACAACAGACTTGAACAAGCGGCTGTAGCCTGAACAGATGTTTATAGTGCTACAAGTGCTACAGTGCTGTGCGGTGATAGTATACGGGGACAGTAACCGACCGTGATTATGTATCTGGGCTTCCTTTCTTTCTCGCTCTCCACTTTCCTGTTACCTTACCTTCCCCTCCCCTCTTTCCCCAACGTAGGATAGCAAACCGGATCTCCCGTCTTGTTAACCTCCCTGCCTTTCCCCTTTCTTCTGTCTCTTTCAAATCTAGAAAAATATCTCTAAGCTATTTTCAAGATTCTACAGGCGTAGTTGCAGTGATGACAAGCGATTCAATGAAAAAGTGCCTTCTTATCTCTCTTTCAAATAAGGAAATCTCCGTATCCCTGCAAAGTTGCACTTTATCTAAACAAGATCGTTAAATATTGACACGAGTGTTGCCTAAGGGGTCCTGTATGTGTTCGTTTTCGTTATTTGAACAGACAGCAAAGCAAAAGACAAACAAGAGAGAGAAAGGAAGAAAATCCGCACTTCTGGGCCATTTCTTCCGGGGGCTCCAACCAACTCTCAGAGCAGTGCACTGGAGTCATCGCACGGCTTAGAATCGTTGATTCATTCACACTGGCTTATGCAGCGTCTTCATTGCGTCCATGTCTTATCCCACTGTCAGAGGTGGATCATCAATTTCCCGCTGCACGTGCGCCCGGTGTAGGGCCCCGGCCGAAGGTGAGGCGAACGCATTCAGGCCAGTTATCTCTTCGAGCGTTCCTCAGCCCGCAGCGGGCCTTGGCTCCGACTATACGTTGTCTCCAACGCACACGCGTTCCATCATTGTTCCCAGCCTTCGCGCGCATTCAGAACCCTGCGGCCAAAAGGGAAACACAGCCGCGGGACACGAAACGGCGTCGCTCTCGTCTTCCGCTCACGCGAACTGCAGCAGGCCGCGTCGCTTCGACGCGGGTCTGCGACGAGTCGCTCCCGATTGTGCAAAAAAACCTGTAGTGTGGCTGCTGCGAGACAAATGCAGGCATTCTGCCACATGACAGGCCGATAGTGAAGGCGTGCTTTGAAACCAGCTGCGTCTGCGTGCGCGCGCGCACGCGTGCAAAGCGGAGCCGGCGGAGCAAATTATTCCTGCTTTATACAATACGGAGAGATACGAGAGCGACGCAGCGAGTGAAATCGACCAAGAAAATTCCGGAGGAACTCGAAGAAAGAAAGAAATCAAACGAGAGATGCAACGAGGAAAGATTAAATGGGAGGGGGGAGTAATCTCGGTTACATGCGTACACAGGGAAAGTTGTATACCGCGTGCATACGCAAGAAACCCTTTAAGAGGCCACGCACGTCCTGCATGAGTCGTAATAAAAAACGACCCTAGCGTAGCGGCACGTATCTCTGGGCGCGCACAGGTCGCCGCGCGGCTGGCTGGTTGGGGCCGCCGCACGCAGTGTGGGGAGCTCGAAACCCCGTCACCGCGCATTGTCTAAGGGAAATGCGGGAGGCTACGCGGCGCACGTAGCCGTCGGCTGCACCACCAGGTGGGCCTTGCTCGGGGCGTTCGCTGCCATCCGAAATTAAGACGGGTCCCGACCGTGGGGAACGGAGTCTGATTAGTTGATAGCCAAATCTCCCGATCAAGCGAAAAAGCTGACATTTGTGCTCGAAGTCGGGCCACAGCAGGGTCCTTCGCGTACCGGTTTTGGATTGAACTGAGAGCCTGTATTCTGTCTTAACTTTTATGTCAAGCCTTTCGTCCTGTCTGGAGCACCGATTAAGGTATAAGGCAAGCATTATAGCCTTTCTGACATTTAGAGTTTTAAGAACTTAGGTGGGTACGAATGAACCAGCAAAGCGTGCATAGGTTCTTTCCAGCACCCAGTTTTCTCACGTTTTCATCTCATGAAAGCCTTTTGTCCATGTGTTTCAGCCACTGCTGCTGAATCGGGTATTCCTGTTTGCTCTACACGGCAGTAAAAACAAACTGATGTTGTATGTCCGAACGGTATGTCTGATTCTGAACGTGTTTTTCGCACACTCATAGCAAGAATTTTGGCAAGGAGGTGGTAATAGCATCATTTTCTAACTCTCTCTATCATTTTAACACATTACAGTACATTATTCTAACTTTGACAGGCCCATAATCGACGCGGATGTTGGGTTAGTAAACGCAAATACCTGCTACCCTGAATGCACCGACCTTAGGTCTGTTATTCCATGTGATGACAATACTAAGGCGATATTGTTAGAGGTATCATTAATTGATTGAGGCGCAGTTAAGATCCGCATTCCGCTTTCCCGAACCCATAATCGTAAAGAATTGGTGAGACAAATTTAATACATATTTGTATTCGTGCGAGAACCCTTACGTGCTTTCTTTCAGTTGATGTTCTCGAGATGACAGTTACAAATATCGATACGCGGCACTAACAACGTCCCGAAATGCGGCCATCTTGCAAAGATAAAGCAAGCAGAAACACGAGTAGTTCTTGGAAATAAAAATAAGGAAATAAAAAAATAATGGTCGTCACCATCGTACGCTGTTTGTTCCTGCGATTACCTATAATGTCGTATTGCGATGACGTATGTCGGCTTTCGTGTACTCACGAGGGATTCGGCGATCGTATTATGAAATATAGCGCGCTGTGGAAGCACTTAGTATCAGCACTTAACAAGCACTTAACGAAGCCTACACTTGCTTATGTAACGAGCTTGCTAACCCAGTTAGTTTAAATTGCCTTGCTATTACCACCTTCGCATTGCCAAAGACCTAGCAACATATACGACAGTGAGTTACTAACCTTACCTTAATGGCTGTTTCCGTTTTTTTATTAATATTATTGTACCTCTCAGTGGGGAGACCTACATTTTCAGCTTTTATTGTAACACGACGCCTAACGAACGTTTCTATGATTATTATAATTATATCGATCCAATTTGGTCACTGTATCTATATATCGGCACAACTAATCATCGTCGTGGACATTATAAAGAAAAAGGGCAGAATTTACGATAGCGTCTACCTTGACGAAAATAAAATATATGGGTTGGGACGAAGCGCTAGTCTTCGACGGTACTTCGAAAATGCCAGGTGGATGCGACATATATAAAGAATGCATACGCAGAACACGCGGCCGTGCCGCTCGAGAAGCAAGTCGTGAGGGTCCAGTTGGCGGCCTACTTACCTTGAGCTGTGTAGTGAGGTAAACGTACTGAGCTTGCTACGAACCCTGCACTGCGCCTTAGGATCTTGAAAAAGCAAAGATTTGATGCTTTTAAAGGTAGCGACGCGCGTTTATTCCCAGCATCGTTTCTGTTCCAGCTGATCTATAGCCACTATATTGAGATGCCTCCCGCCTCGCCGTATAGCACTTGCGTGTAAGTGCGACGCACGTCTCAGCGCCGTTATCGAAGCTGCACAGTGGTGCTGGTGGGCGTTCGCCTACCCGCTGTACCTTTTCTTTTTTTCTCTGCTCGGAACCGCCTATCACGGACTCCATCCCGAGTAATGGGCTCTGATGCGCGTTTTAGCGCTAGCAAACTACGCCGGCGCATCACGCCGACAGCGTATGCCGGCAGCCGACCGGGCACGATCCATTTGCTAAGCTCTTTCTTCTCTTCCCACCGACGGGTCCGCAGGGTGTTCTTCCTGGTGGAGAAGGAGCGCAATTCGCTGCTGCTGACAGCGAGTCCCTGCTCGGCGCCTATCGAGTGGCACATCTTCAGGAAGCCCCTGGCGCCGTCCGACTACTCCGAGGAGTCCAACGGTGGGTCGCCGCCGGCAACGCCGCGTGCCTGCCTCTCACCGCGCGCGCACGACGCGCGGAGAGATTGGGCCGTTGTTTCTCAATGCCCGCAGAAGCCCGACTGCCGAGTAGACGGCACGCCAGGCGCTGTAACTCGTGTCAGTTGCCCCGATAGTCTCGACCGGCTGTAACGCTACACAGCGACTAACTGAAGGGACGGCACTGAGCCGCTACTCACAGGTGCATGCCAAGAGTAACGTTTTCCTGCGTGAGTCGATCGCCTGGCTTTTAAGGCAGCTTACATGCTACGGCATTACCTTCTGTAAATCAGATGCCACCATTTCGAGGTAGCTTCGCAAGATTTGCATGCCACGAAGAGGTGAAATTTTAAAGAAAAACAGAAAGCACGGCGATGTTGAGAGCGCACTGACTGTCGAGAATTCCTCCTTATCAACGAGCTGATGGTTGAGACCAGAAAACCCAGAACCAGCACTCGAGCGCATGCACTCTCGTGCGTTTAATATAAATGCGTGCTGACCAACCTGCCCGGCGTTCTCTCGGGTGTAAGGATAAATGACATCTTAGGATAGTGCGCTTCCAAAATGACGCACTTCATTGCATACGTGCAATGAAGTGCGTCATACGTCTATTCACAAATCGTCACGAATACGTCTATTCACAAATCGCGCTGCATATGTATGGCACTGACCTGTGTGAGGGGAGAGAGAAGAGTGGCAGGGTCGGTCAACATTGATGTGTGCGCTTGTTCGTGCGTTTCATTTGCAATGCCAAGGTATGGTGCATGCACCGCCACTTTCTTCAAGTGGCGGTCGGTTCGCTTTATGTCTGGAACCACGGAACAAGATAGCGGCAAATGGATGATAAAACTTGGAATAATTATTGCGACCGGACAACTTTTTCTCGTAAATTCTACTTTTCTGCCCTTGTGTGTTTTTTTCGGTAATGAGAGACAACGAAGAGGCTTTCCTGGTCCTTTCGTCTTCTGGGATATCCTGGAAAATTTCTTACTGTAATAAACGCGTTATAACTAGCTTTCATTGACTTTAAATGGAAGTTGGGAGTTGTTCAGCAGTGTTAATTCACCTGTAGTCACTGGGTGATGGCGCTTATGACCATGTCAGATTATAATGCGCGTTTCTAGTCCCCGCAGAGCCGCAGTTCTGGCTGCGTATTGAGCCCTAGTGACGCTATTCTGTGTCTCCTTAAAGTTGAAATAAGCAAGCGCGTCGCTCCGTGGTCATCTGGATAATTGCAGTATTTGTTAAGATTAATTAACTAACTTCGGAACTATTAACTTCAGCGCAAAATTTCAAATGAAAAATTTGTTGATCGTTCCAGGAAACATCTAATTCGGCACCTTCTAACTTCAACTGTTTAGGTATTCGTTTTTTCTACGTCCTAAAGAAAACCAGCAAAATATGAAAAAAAAAAGCAGGTGACAAGCCTCTTTGTGCGCCATGATTTTAGTGCTCCCAAACGTGTAGCGTATGAACGAACACTATATTTAGCCTGGTGCGCTGACGCATAAAAAGTGACAGGGCAGCGACGCAGGCAATGGCCGCGCCATTTATGCCAGTGACATGCCTCCCTCGTGGCAGTTCATGATAGCGATAAACGGATCAGGCGGCACGCCAGTCCGTCTAAATGCGCTGTTCGTATCATAAGTGGCACGTTTGAGAGCACTGCAATCGCGGTGCGCTATAGCAAGCATGTCATATGCGTTTTTTTTTTCTCGTCCGGTTCGATTGTTCCGATGCAGATGGGCGTATCCATGAGAGCGCTGATGAATGCAAAGCGTACGTTGACTGATGTGCATGACGTCGAGGTTATTGCGTGATCTTCGCGACGCGGACGGCGTATTTTGAGGGTGGTCGACACTGTGCACTTGTCTCCGGAAGAAACACAGAAGCGCAATATTTCGTTCAAAGCTGCAGGGAAGCGGGGGATGAAAGAGCGCCTTTAATTTCATTTTTAATAGATTGGTAATGATATTTCTGCAGGAGAATTATGCGGCCCCATTTTAGGCTGACTGGCATTTGTGGTAACAGACCGGATTGAATATGTCTATGCGATATACCTGTTGGCGAATTAAGCGTTTCGAAAGCAAGTTTGTGAATGTTAGTGGAATGATTGCATTGATCATGGCGCAAGCTCTGCAATAAATTCGAGAGATTCTCCGCTGCGCCTGTAGTGTGAGGTGTAGAGCAGAGAGAAAGAACGGCGCCTACATAATTTAAAGATTTAACTCTAGGCACTGTATGGTCGTGAATAAATTACGGTAAATGATAATGAAGACGGGTGTGTGACTGAAGATAATACGTTTGCGTTTTGATTATATTAGATATTAGCAAAGTGCTAATAATCGTGAACAAACTTCAGGTCATGTCTGCGTTCTGCAGTTCTTCTACATACATGCATACAGCTACACCTTTTACAGCCCCCGTCATTTCTGCCTAGAGGAATTGGAGCGCTGTGCTGGCCGAACGAACAGGCGCATATTTGAAGGCAGACATCAGGTTTGAAAGACAGTGGCAGAACTCCCGAGCTCAAGGAAAATCCTACGAATCTCCTACCTTACCTTGAACTTAAGATGTTGAGAAATCACGCTTTTTGTTTTTTACAGCACAAGGCCATACAGCGCTCTGTACAGCCCCGACGGAGGCCGAATCGGAGCGTTTTAGCAAAGTCATCGTCCGAACGCTTTGAAACCACGTGAATGCCATCACACGAACGCAGCAGAGTGAAATAAACGGACAAATGAGGCCTCAGAACTTTCAACAAAAATCTGTACACGCATATACTCCCAGTTTCCTCTTGAGACGTGGCTTATGGAACGCGTCAACTTAGGGCGAGCCCTGCGACCGCTCTGTGCTGTAGCATGCATGCGTCAGCGACCGCATTGAATCGTTTATTAACGAAACGTCCAGCGCTCGTCAGAACCCTCTGTATACAGGGCGCGGCTAACTTCCCTCAAATAGCCCTCGACATGTTCAGCTTCTGCAGAAGCCATGCAGCCCTTCGCACTGTTTCTTTCTCTTTGATTCGGACCGCCTGCTCGTTTTACCAACGGAAAATGGGGTTTTGCTTCTTGGGCAGGACTCATTTTGAACTTTCTTTATTGGTACACCGGAGGGGTAAAACCGTCTCTAAAGAAGACGTCGAGTCGAGCTGTCACGTTTTAACATAGCTAACAGGCCACTTTTATCTAGAACAGAGGTTCAACGTAATACGTCTTTAGTAAAGTATATATGTCTGCAGAAAAGCACGAAAGGCGAACGTACGTGATGACACCACTTCAAAATCCCTGAGACGGTGATTTGTGCTTTCACATAATGCAACAATAACTACGAGAGGTCACTTTAAGTAGTTTATTAGGGAAAACTACAGTGTATGTGAAAATAAAAGAAAATTAGAGCTGCTAACATTCAGAAGAATTTATCGCACTTGTCAGAAATAAATAAAAAGCAAGAATGAAAATTTGCGAGGAGACTGTGAAATATGTGACTAGACACAGTAACGTCTTTTGTGCTGCAGTTTGTGTAAGAGGAAAAAATCCCCCTTCCCGTAAATCTTTCTTTTCGGCCTTGGGCTCTTTTCTTCCCCTACAGAAAATCGTCTCCTGTTGCACCGATCGAACGCCGAGTATTGCAGAATAACAATACAAAAAGCTGACCTGATTTATTGCTTGTCTCTATAGTGCGCCTTTAAGGTATGAAGTTCGCACAGATTAAATACAGCCTATGGGAAACGCTGTTGCCAAAACGCAGTTGACGCGCAGTCACCTTTCAGCGAGCCCGGGATAGAAGCGACACCGTTTCTTTGTTTAAGCTTTTTCCTAGACACTAGAGCTATACAATATCCGCGCAACCTTGAGCGATCGGAAAGCGCGTTTTCCACCCTGGGCCGGCGGAGAGGGGAGATTTCGTTCCGGCCGCGAAGCTCTCTACATCTCAGTAAGGTGCCTCGCGGTGGTCTCGTGCTGAAGATGCCCTCTCGGTGAGCGCATATTTCCCCCCTCATCTTTTAAGAGATTCAATACATACAAGCATTTGTCTCGCAAACCAGATTTATTTCAAGGGAATTTCCCACGTCTCAATAATTTCTCTCGTCGTATACGAGTGCTGATTGCCGTGTTATAGTTTGTTAACGAAGCTTCCCCTCAAGTCTAAATATTTTAAGGCAGTTTTCCTAGTCTATAAAGCCGCTCGAGTTCACGCTGCTCCTCTGGCGGCCATTTTTCAAAGAAATTATGCCTTCCAACCACTCAGAATCAGCAAAAATCGACTGCCGCGGACAACATCAGTCCCTTTCCACATAAGTATGAGGCTCGGAGCAGGAGCTTTGGCGCTTGAAAGTAACCGTTGGCTTGACGAACCAACCGACTGAGCTACCTTTCCGGGCTACATTGAAGGATCACGAGTTCAAATCACATGTTATGTTCCTTTTTTTTCCTTTTTTTTCTTTTAATGTATTTTCCTTCCTTTTATCACTGTACGAAAACCCTCCTAAAAAAAAAAATTATATATCCTCAATTATGTGTGGCCACACATGTGCAGGTCATAAATACCAGGTTCTCTAGCCGAGTGCCATCCATGCGGTATAACCGAGCTCAGATTGGTCCACCTTGACTGATCAAATAGGGCACCACTGTAGGTTAAATGAGGCGTACAACTCCTGCGGGACCCGCCGTGGTTGCTCAGTGGTCATGGTGTTAGACTGCTGAGCACGAGGTCGCGGGATCGGACCCGGGCCACGGCGGCCGCATTTCGATGGGGGCGAAATGCGAAAACACCCGTGTACTTAGAATTAGGTGCACGTTAAAGAACCCCAGGTGGTCGAAATTTTCGGAGTCCTCCACTACGGCGTGCATAATCAGAAAGTGGTTTTGTCACGCAAAACACCATAATTCAATTTTTAATTTAACTCCTGCGGGGACGGTAGAGTATCCGTCTCCAGTGCAAGAGGACCGTGATTCAAATCCCGGTGCCGCGCAATTCTCCACCGGGAAATACAAAAAAAAAAACCGTGTGTTGAGAAAATTGCACAAACAGGCCTGGAGTGCGGCCTGATCCCGGTGACCAGAACCGGTAACGCACTCTCTCACCAGAGCAGGATTGGCCACCCTGGTGCAGTACTTGGCCACAACCTCCTATATGAATACAACATTCAAACCCCGGCCCTCAGTCCCCAGCAGCCGCGAAGCAACTGACCACGGCGGCGGTCAGATCTGTAACGCTGCAGAGGGTGCTAAGAATACCTGGCTCCGGACAGGCCGCCATTGGAATCTGAACCTGGCAACGTTTAACGTTAGAACGCTATCTAGTGAGGCGAGTCTAGCAGTGTTATTGGAGGAATTAGAGGGTAGTAAATGGGATATAATAGGGCTCAGTGAGGTTAGGAGGACAAAAGAAGCATATACAGTGCTAAAAAGCGGGCACGTACTGTGTTACCGGGGCTTAGCGGAGAGACGAGAACTAGGAGTCGGATTCCTGATTAATAAGGAAATAGCTGGTAACATACAGGAATTCTATAGCATTAACGAGAGGGTGGCAGGTCTTGTTGTGAAACTTAATAAGAGGTACAAATTGAAGGTGGTACAAGTCTATGCCCCTACATGCAGTCATGATGACCAGGAAGTCGAAAGCTTTTATGAAGACGTGGAATCGGCGATGGGTAAAGTCAAAACAAAATACACTATACTGATGGGCGACTTCAATGCCAGGGTAGGCAAGAAGCAGGCTGGAGACAAGTCAGTGGGGGAATATGGCATAGGCTCTAGGAATAGCAGAGGAGAATTATTAGTAGAGTTTGCAGAACAGAATAATATGCGGATAATGAACACCTTTTTCCGCAAGCGGGTTAGTCGAAAGTGGACGTGGAGGAGCCCGAATGGTGAGACTAGAAATGAAATCGACTTCATACTCTGCGCGAACCCTGGCATCATACAAGATGTAGACGTACTCGGCAAGGTACGCTGCAGTGACCATAGGATGGTAAGAACTCGAATTAGCCTAGACTTGAGGAGGGAACGGAAGAAACTGGTACACAAGAAGCCAATCAATGAGTTAGCGGTAAGAGGCAAACTAGAGGAATTCCGGATCAAGCTACAGAACAGGTATTCGGCTTTAGCTCAGGAAGAGGACCTTAGTGTTGAAGCAATGAACGACTATCTCATGGGAACCATTAAGGAGTGCGCAATAGAAGTCGGTGGTAACTCCGTTAGACAGGAAACCAGTAAGCTATCGCAGGAGACGAAAGATCTGATCAAGAAACGCCAATGTATGAAAGCCTCTAACCCTACAGCTAGAATAGAACTGGCAGAACTTTCTAAGTTAATCAACAAGCGTAAGACCGCGGATATCAGGAACTATAATATGGATAGAATTGAACAGGCTCTCAGGAACGGAGGAAGCCTAAAAACAGTGAAGAAGAAACTAGGAATAGGCAAGAATCAGATGTGTGCGTTAAGAGACAAAGCCGGCAATATCGTTACTAATATGGATGAGATAGTTCAAGTGGCTGAGGAGTTCTATAGAGATTTATACAGTACCAGTGGCACCCACGACGATAGTGGAAGAGAGAATAGCCTAGAGGAATTCGAAATCCCACAGGTAACGCCAGAAGAAGTAAAGAAAGCCTTAGGAGCTATGCAAAGGGGGAAGGCAGCTGGGGAGGATCAGGTAACAGCAGATTTGTTGAAGGATGGTGGTCAGATTGTTCTAGAGAAACTGGCCACCCTGTATACGCAATGCCTCATAACCTCGAGCGTACCGGAATCTTGGAAGAACGCTAACATAATCCTAATCCATAAGAAAGGGGACGCCAAAGACTTGAAAAATTATAGACCGATCAGCTTACTGTCCGTTGCCTACAAAGTATTTACTAAGGTAATCGCAAATAGAATCAGGAACACCTTAGACTTCTGTCAACCAAAGGACCAGGCAGGATTCCGTAAAGGCTACTCAACAATAGACCATATTCACACTATCAATCAAGTGATAGAGAAATGTGCAGAATATAACCAACCGTTATATATAGCTTTCATTGATTACGAGAAAGCGTTTGATTCAGTCGAAACCTCAGCAGTCATGGAGGCATTACGGAATCAGGGTGTAGATGAGCCATATGTAAAGATACTGGAAGATATCTATAGCGGCTCCACAGCCACCGTAGTCCTCCACAAAGAAAGCAACAAAATCCCTATAAAGAAAGGCGTCAGACAGGGAGATACGATATCTCCAATGCTATTCACAGCATGTTTACAGGAAGTATTCAGAGGCCTGGAGTGGGAAGAATTGGGGATAAAAGTTGATGGAGAATACCTTAGCAACTTGCGATTCGCTGATGATATTGCCTTGCTTAGTAACTCAGGAGACCAATTGCAATGCATGCTCACTGACCTGGAGAGGCAAAGCAGAAGGGTGGGTCTGAAAATTAATCTGCAGAAAACTAAAGTAATGTTTAACAGGCTCGGAAGAGAACAGCAGTTTACGATAGGTAGCGAAGCACTGGAAGGGGTAAGGGACTACATCTACTTAGGGCAGGTAGTGACCACGGATCCGGATCATGAGACTGAAATAACCAGAAGAATAAGAATGGACTGGGGTGCGTTTGGCAGGCATTCTCAAATCATGAACAGCAGGATGCCACTATCCCTCAAAAGGAAAGTGTATAACAGCTGTGTGTTACCAGTACTCACATATGGGGCAGAAACCTGGAGACTTACGAAAAGGGTTCTGCTGAAATTGAGGACGACGCAACGAGCTATGGAAAGAAGAATGATGGGTGTGACATTAAGGGATAAGAAAAGAGCAGATTGGGTGAGGCAACAAACGCGGGTAAACGACATCTTAGTTGAAATCAAGAAAAAGAAATGGGCATGGGCCGGACATGTAATGAGGAGGGAAGATAACCGATGGTCACTAAGGGTTACGGACTGGATTCCAAGGGAAGGGATGCGTAGCAGGGGGCGGCAGAAAGTTAGGTGGGCGGATGACATTAAGACGTTTGCAGGGACAACATGGCCACAATTAGTACATGACCGGGGTAGTTGGAGAAGTATGGGAGAGGCCTTTGCCCTGCAGTGGGCGTAACTAGGCTGATGATGATGATGATGATGATGAAAAGGGCGGAGGATATGCCGCCGCTAAGGCGCGCGCTGTAGTGTACCGGCTTAAATGACGGAATCTTAATCTTTCTGCGTCAACAGATTTTATAGCTACCCGTAAATTGTCTCATCTGAGCCGCGCGAATCTCAATTTGTTCACTTTTCCTGAACTTCCATAAAAGAAGGATGTCTTCTTTTGATAACTAAAACCCCTGGTAGGCTTCTTTCTTTGACCTATAGGTGCCTATGGCAATAGCATCGTAAATAACTTCTTAAACGCCGCTATGTAATGGCGGCATGGCCTAGCCTTTCATAACGGAAGTATTTCGAACGCGCCCTTCTGTGTCTGCCGTATTTATCACCGAGGGGTCTTGTTCTTCATTATTCTAGTAGCTGCTTGCCTTCTTAATATAAGGATAGCGCTATATTTCAAATTCATAACTCTCTAAAAAAATTCTACGTTGTGATTGGTTGCTTCCGACCGACAAGAGTGTGGTTCATTTATTTCATCGCACTCCTGAGCCGCTTCAAATCGGTGGATATCCAGTGGCCGGGCCCTCACGGTGTCCTCGCCACCGCAACAGCTATAGATGTCTCAGAGCAGACCATTCTATGAGACCTGGGCGTAGCAAAACGTAACGGCTGAACAATTATGCCGCTAGTTTGCTCATCGTTATTAATGTTGTCTGTACCATATTTTGTTGAATCATGTATAATATGCGTGTTTATTTTACAGACATCAACATTTCTTGTGTACTTTTTAGTCCCCTCGTTAACACATTTTCTTGCCGCCTTTAAAGGCGGCAAGAATTCTCAGCAAAAGTGGTAAAAAAAAAATTGTTTTGCTTTCGTTGCACTAGCATTTAAGGTGCATTGTTGGCGCACTCAAGGGGCACTCTTGGAGCATTCATCACGATAATGAAGCTACAAAGGAAAGCGCAGGTGGACGAATATGGAAGCTGCAAAGTTCTGTCCGCCTCATGCACCGCGGAAGCGCCAGCGCTCGTGACGTGTGAAGCTGGTGCTGCCCCCTTTCCGTCACGTCAGTATTCAACGAAGAGGAGACACCATTGCTTTAGTGTCTGCCACAGCGCAGAAATTAAGCGCAGTGTGCCGTTACACCATGTGACCCACGTAACTTGTGCCAAAATTTTAAAATATGCAAGTGCCAAGTGGCTAGCTAGAATTTTGTTTACCGTCACTTCGAGCTAATCAATATATTTGTTGTATTTCGCCTAATTACATAATCAGTTATTAATTAGTCACCTTAATTAAATATGGTATTCAGAGCAAAAGCGTCCATGAGAAAACTGTAGGCCATGTTCAAAAATTCCCGATCAAGCTTTCTGTTGATCACTACGTGCGAGGCGGCCCGGCTCAGTGGAGCCCTGGACTAGGGGCCCATCCATGGCTGAAGAGGACCCAAGCTTCAAGAATGAAGACTTCGGCCTCGACCCGCTAAAACCTTAAAAGAGTCAATAAAGTTTTCCATTCCATTCCATTTCTCCAAGCATAAAGAGAGCCCGCAAAACACGAAAAAAGTGCCGCTAGTCACGCTGGTCATATTTTCGCACAGGTTACGTGGGACACATGGTATAATGTCACTTGCCTTGCTGACTTGCCAACAATCCATAAAAATACAAAAATACGCTTGCAGAACTTGCGAAAACTCGAGGATAGTTGTGTCAGTCGTATTTCAAAAGCACTTGGTATCGGCTGATGTTGATGTGCAGACGGACAGCAAAATAGGCTACATTACAGCCCGCTACCCCAAGGCAAAATAAAAAACTGAAGCTACCCCTTTCCCCATGTGACACGGACGCACATTCCTGTACGTTGAAAAAGGTTCACTGGGAAGAACGATGTGCTGAGGATGTTTTTAGTTTAAACAGGGCCTTCATAATAGTATATTTAGTAGACGTGCCTATCCCTCGTTCTGCTGCCCATCGCCAGGTCGAGTGGCGCAGCTCGCTGCAGAAAGCGTCTGCCGTGCGAGTGAATGACTCGAATTTTGCCATCCGCCGCCATAGTCGTAGCAAGCATGGAAGCGCTTGCGAAATCAGTCACTTTCCGAGAGCATAGACGCATTTCGCCGATGACGGGTCGCCTCACGCACGCGAATCCGATCGAGAGATGAGTATATGTGCCGCGCACTTGACGTCGCCTTGACATGACTGATGAGCGGACTAACAGTGCGCGCGGAGCGATTTCACTCTATAAATATGTTCCGCGCCGCGCGGTAACGTCGCCATGATGGAATTGATGTTCGCCCCGCGAGTGCCGAGTTGGCGCATTTCTACGGCAATTAGACGACGCTGAAGAGCGCACGCCCGCGCGCACGGGAGGGGCGGATACGGGATGGAGGAGGCAGGCCGCCGTCTATTTTGGGCGGTCAACCCCGGCGCGGGCACGACCCGTCTTCCGCGCGGCGCTGCTCGTCCGATGCTGTTGCTGCCGCCGGTGTGGCGGCCGTGAACCCTGCGGCTGGGCGCAGGGGACGCTGCGCCGAAATAGGCGCCACGTTTGTCGTCGTCTCAGGTCTGCGGCAGGAACCGCCGTAAACATTAAAAAAACATAAAGAAGGTCCGTTGGCTGTCCCGGCTCGTCGCCATGTGAGCGTCCTATAGCACAGTGGTATAGCGAGGCAGCAACGAAGGACGAGCGCCTAAAAGTCGTCGATATATCCTGTAAACAAGAAAACACAGAAAAGTCAAACTGTAAGCTGTGCGTTCGCACAAGTGCAACGCGCTGTTTTGAATATTAAACGACCCTGCTTGCAGTGGGCTGCGCTGTAACAACGGCGGCTCCGCTTACGCAACGCCTGAACCCAAGCGTTCGTGTCTTGAAACGCGCCTGTATGTTCGGAGCTGATTCTCGCACAGTCAAACTGGAGCTCACCCGTTTTCGGGCGCTTCTGCGCTGTTGCTTATTGTCTACAAAATTAACATAATCCGCAGAGAACGCAGTAATCTTCTTTCTAGATGTAGGCGTTGCGTCGTGATTTATCACTCAAAACGAATGCCAGCTAGCTGTAATGCTAGAAAAAACGTCATGCTATGTAGAAATATGTCTGGACACTTTGATAACGCGGCGCCGTGTGAGCATACCACTGTGAAGAACAGAGTAACAAACGCGAACAAGAATTAGAAGTCGATGAACACAGCGACTGTGTTCGTCGTCTGCTCCTGACTGCATTCGATCTGGTCTGCGCGTGATTCAGCTAGTGGTCACCCGTCGCCGATGTGGTCAAGTATCGGGCTGCGGTATCATACCCGTTCGTTTCGCATTTTCGTAGTTCTTTTGACTTGTATGGCGTTTCATTTTATTTTTTTACCTTTCCATTTAGTGCGTCGAGAGTTTAAGGCAGTCAGACTAACCTGATGTCTCTTTCTTCTCCCGGTCACGGGCATTCCCATTGGCTAGCTTCTATCCCTGCCCGAGAGGGGCCGATAGACACATTTTTATGCAGTGGTATCAATAATGTCCCTGTGGCTCTAGTGCCTACCAATGGGGGATCGATACAGATGAAGAACCCAAAAGCCATCCAGGTGGAACTTCGTGAGGCCACTTCCCTATTCCAGAAGTTCACCGAGGTCCCTCATTTTGGTCGCGGTGGTACTCTGTGCTGTTCGTCAGACCAGGAGTGCTTTCGGGACCTCCTCAAATGTTCCGAGTTTGCATCGAATTGGGTCAGCCCGTTTATTCCAGCACACCTTGCTTGCTCAAAAGGCTTAGTTTGCGGGCTAGACGCGAGCCTGGACTCCTCAGGAGTCTTAGACGTGTTTTCAGTTGCTGGTGCTGTTTCTGTATAGCGACGTAGCCGAATTATTGAGAACAAGAAGTCACCTACAGAATCTGTGATTGTTGCACTCGCGGGAACAGTCCGCCCAGCTGAAATCAAGGCATGGCCCCTCATGTATAGAGTACAGCCACTTTCCCCACGACCACTACAGTGCTTGAAATGTTGACATTACGGGCACAGCATCAAAGGCTGCAGGTCTGTTCCTCGATGTCGACTTTGTGGAGAGAATCAAGACAGCACAGACTGTAAATCTCAGGAAGACAAATGTTGTCTCTGTAATGAAGCTCACGCTGCAGACTATTCGAACTGTTCTGCGAAGGAACGATAATTAATGCTCGAAGTGGTGGAACGCAGGCGACGCTCACGTAAGGAAGCAGTGGCTGCGGTTCAAGGAAGAGCCCAGGGCTATACAGGCGTAACAGTCCATCACACTGCTGGGGTAGATGTTTCTGTATCCAAGGCCATAGCAGACCCAGTACAGAAAGCTACGGAAAAGGCTGTGGAACGTCTTGCGACAACTATTTTTCAGACCTTGGCACAAACGCTGTGTTGTCAGCAGCTGGCGCAGTTCATTAGTGCAGCCTCTACCCAGATTCATGCATTCCAAGTTTCTAATGTCCCAAATCTAGCCCAAAAGCAAACATCGTCACCCAGTCCGTTAGCTTACTCTCCTTGCGCAGGACCTTCTATTCATGTAGAGCAGACAGAACCGGAACCACTAACGGACGATTATGAAGAGTTCCAAGATGTAGACAGACAACAGATCTCCTCCCCAAAAAATTTCCCCTAAATCAAAAGCTAAAAAATATTTAAAAGAGAACCTCTCCAAGAAGGGCTTCTTAAAAGAGAGTATTTTGTATCAGGCAGTTACCGCTGCCGTTCTATCTTCAACGTAGGCTCTCTAAAGATATTACAGTGGAATTGCCGTTCGATTGTTTCTGCTACTACAAATTTATCATAATTTTTGTTCTCAGTTTTCCCCAGACATCATTGTCTTGCAAGAAACCTGGCCTTCTAATGGTCAAAATATTTTCCCTAAAAAATTACCGATTATTTCGTTTGGATCGACCTGCCAGAGATGGTGGCATTGCTTAGTTGATTTAGTCACTTAGTCATTTAGTCTAGTCAAATTTAGTCACAAGGCCACGATATCGTATCAGTGTATGTCTACTGAATGCGAAATATTAGCGTTAAACATAGCATTCCCAGACTGCTCCCCTTTTACCTTAGTTCGTTTATAGTTCTCAGCAGGAGTGCAAAATACCCGATCACATTAGCTTCCTGTAGAAAAGTCGTAGTACTCGCTGGTGACTTTAATTCTCACCATGTGCCTTGGGGTTTTAAAACTCATTTAGGTGGAAAACGCCTGTGGGACTGGACTCTTGATAATATTCCATCCTGTCTAAATTCAAAAGTTGCTACGTTTGTTCGCGGCCAGTCCTTGCCATAGCTCTGACTTTTTGCAGGTCGTCTCTAATTATATTCTCATGGAATACGATAGACTGCGCTACAAACAGTGATCGCCTTCCTATTACCTTTGAGATTGATTTCCCTGTGATTTCTTTCAAAAGAAAGAATATCACATTTGTAAACTATGACCAATTTCAAGAGAACTTGAAGTGTACGATGCTTTCTCGTGTGGATATGCAAGAGGATATCAGGGCTATGCGCCTATGTGCAGTTTGAAAACGTTCCTTGATAGATGCAGCTTTTAATTTAACTTACGACGCAGGTAAACCTTTCAGTCCATGGTGAAATTCAAAGTACACGCAGGCTCACCGAAAACGGAAAGCTGCCTGGAAGAAACTTCTTTGTAATCAATATGTCCAAACAATTGGAGTGATTACTAATTTATTGCTGTACCTTTCAAGTTTACGATAGCTAAAGTCAAAGATGAATATGATATGAATAAATTCACTTATCTCTCTAAATCTAAAAACAAAAGACCCTCTTTAGATTTTCACGCTCTCGAAAGATGATTCCGATTCTAGCAAACATTAACTCTCTTGTCCTTTCGCCATGTGAACTATCCGAATTATTGGAAAATATTAGAAAACTACTAGAAAACAGATTCACTTCAACAGTTCCACCGTACCTATTGAAACCTTTACCGCTAGAGGAATTTAAAGAAGTCATATTACAAGAACATGCGGATGTTGTTCGCTCTCTGCCTTCTTCAGCGCCATGTCCAGATAGAGTTACCACAGCCGTGATAAAAATTCTGTGTGAATTGTCCCCGCAAGAAATTTTAAAAATGGTAAATTACTCTTTAAAATATGCCGGGATACCTCCCCATAATGGAAAATTGCTAAAATAATTCCGATACTTAAAAAAAACTTCTAGTGGATATGATTTAGGTAATATGAGACCAACTTCTTTCACATCCAGTTTGGTTAAACTAATAGAAAGGTATTTGAATGTCCGAATGACCGACCTACTTTCTGAATACTTAATACTGAGCCCCAGTCAAATTGGCTTTAGATCTGGGTGCTCGATATGGTGTGTGCACGTCGACTTTGAGAGCCGCATACAATTTGCTCGTTGCCGAAGAGAAGATTCAGCCTTAGTGACTCTAGATCTAGCTAAACCTTATGATTTTCTGAAGCATGACAGACTGATAAAGCAACTAGAGAATTGCAGGTTTCCGAAATACATCACCGCATAGGTTTCAGAATTTTTAAGAGAAAGAGAATTCTATTGTTTTTGAAGCGGATGTTCATCGGCTAGGTATATGCAGAAATGCGGGGTACCACAAGGGTCAGTGTTATCTCCTGTTTTATTTAATATATTTTTAAACTCCATCCCTTTGCTCCAGTACACTCAGGTATACGTTTATGCCGACGACATTGCTTCTTTCTTTTTTTGCATCGGACGATGATCTACATTCACTTTATCAATCGTTAGAAAATTGCTTATATACTCTTGAAACTTGGATTGAGAACATACATATGTCTCTGAACGTCACTAAAAGTGCATTTCTTCTCTTTCCTTCAGATGTTCCCGTTCACATTTCACTCGTGTATCGTCACGAGTTCATTCCCCAGGTGGATTCTCTTAAATACCTGGGAATCACCTATGATGGGACACTAAACTGGGAAAGCCATATTGAAAAAGTTGCGTCTAAGGCAAATCGTGCCGTGGAATGGTTGCGTAAGATCAGTAACCGACGACATGGGTTGCGAAGTCATACCTTAATTATGATATATAAAATGTATGTCTGACTCATCATGTAATTCGATCGGGTGTGTCTTGTTTTCCGGCAGTCCAGCTTATAATTTGCAGCCTCTGGTTTTATTAGAAAGGGAAGCTCTGCGATTGTGCCTTGGACTCCCTAAGTTTGTTGCAAACACCGTTCTGCATATGGAAGCTCGAATACCATGTTTAAAAAGTAGATTCAGTATCCTTGCAGTTCAAAGGTACCTAAACATTTACGATTCTCCCCCCAAAAATTCAACGTATGTTTTTACTAATAAACCAAGTTCATCTTTAATAATCATTGATCGCGACTACGCAGACCACAGATTGTATTCGCACAGGCACAGCTAAAACAATTGAATGCGCAAATTCAACGTATTAAACCAACAGGTCAATCCAAGATAAGCCTCCAGCTAGAATTTGACGATAGTTTCCCCTAATACGCTAAACTAATGCCATGCCATTATTTGAGGACCAATTACAGGATTACCTTTCTCACCTGGAAACAAGCAATATAATAGCCACTGATGCTTCACTAGTGGTCCGAAGAGAAGGCTGGCGTAGGCATTTCCTCTCCTTCTCTTTGTTGGTCCTTTTCTATTCCCCTTCCAAATTACGCGCCTATTTTCATAGCAGAATTACTGGCTATTGTTCTAGCGCGGCGCAAGCTTCTCCCTATTCAATCATCAGCTGTCGTAGTTACAGATTCCCTATCGGTATGTGTGTCGCTTTCCACGGCAACGACTACGGTTATCTTAAGTAAGTTTCAAAATTTAGGCCCTACAACCTTACAAAAAAATAATTTGTCGTGGGTTCCTGGCCACCGCGGTTTATACTTAAACGAAATGGCAGGTATATTAGCCAGAACGTCCTTAGGTGTAATTTTGATTCCTGTTTTACCGGATACAGCTTACATGCACTGCATCGAGATACAGGAAATTTTGTTTGCAAAATTAGTTAGTCAATTATCGCTGATACCATCTCCAGACTTTCAGCATCTCGGTTTTTGCTGGAATAAACAGTGGTGTCCTTCGCGGCAATGGGAAGTTACATACACCAGACTACGCTGCCGCATCCCGCAATTGAATATTTATTTACATAGAGCTGGTCTGACGATGTCCCCTCTATGTCCACAATTGTAAGAAAATTGAATAATAGACCACTACTCTTTATCATGCAGACGATATCGACACCAGAGAGAGATATTACTCGAAGTTCCACTCTGCAAAATTGAATTAGGGTTAAGTATACCAGTATTATTATCATTTCGGGCCTCGACACTAGGCTATAGCCACAGAGACGCTTGTTCCACAGTATTTTATTATTTGACTGAAACAAAACGATTGCCCTGCTAATTATTGTATCTTTATTAGATATCAACCCTGCATTCATTTCTCCCTAAATTGGTTTCTCTAAATTATTTGCTAGCATTAATGTCTCTTTGATTATAGCCTCTTTTAACATTCACCTTTCAGTTTGACTGCTCGCTCGCATACTACTCTAGTTATTGCCGCGTCTCCTTTTTTTATTTATTTTCTTTGCGTTTATCGCTTCAAATAAGAATTTCCTTTAGCTACCTCCTGCGGCCCGATTCTTGGCCAACCTCTTTAGTGGGTGCGTGCCGTGACAGAGGATCATCATCTACTTCTTCTTCTTCTTCTTCTTCTTCTTCTTCTTCTTCATCATCATCATCATGATCATCATCATCATCATCATCATCATCACCACGACCACTTTCTGGCCCGCGTTTTTTTAGGCTGTTTTTCACATTATGGAATCACACCACCTAGCACAGCTCTCAGTCATGCATGGTGAATACCGCACCGTCTTGAAGGTTAGACCCGCCAGAGAAGCCGCTTTTAACCTTCCTTTCAGACATGAAAACATCGATATATGCTCGCAAGACTGATAAAATATGCATCAATCTGTTGCTCAAATTACAGTCGGCTTAAACGCACCTAAGCTGCCTAACGTTTGGTGAGTCCTTGTAGTAGAAAAAAAAATGTATTTGTCACACTGTAAGGGTCAAACACAAAAGCTGCTATCACCCCAGAGCATTGACTCTGACCTTACGTTGCTCGACCTTCGCTGCTCCTTACTTACAACAGGACCGGCGCCTAAGGCGCCGGTCCTGTTGTTTGTGTTTTTTTCTTTTTTTGAGTCCTGGTCTTCTGCGCCTTGCCTTTACTACGTTTCTCTGTACCTCGCTAACTGAGTCGCAGTGGCAGTCATTTCTTGTCAGTTCAATGCTCACTCTTGGATACTGTATAAACCCTTGGAACATTCGAATCGGCCCCGAAGTTTCTTGGAAAATTGTTTTTGTATGCACAAAAATGCGTCGAGATTTGGAGCTTTCATGTAGATTCCCACTATTTCAAACTTAAAATGCAATTTGAAAGAGATTTCCGGCCACATAAAAGAAAGAGCAGAAGTAAAAGCGGTGCCGGTCATAGGACGTCTGTAACTAGACGCGCGAAATCGATTTCCTCGGTACATATTCAATTGGATGCTTCTGTGTCTACTTATTTGCGAAAAAAAGAAATGAGTTCTCTCTAACAGAAATCGCGCGTACTTTAGCTCGCCAAGGCTAGCTTGAACTGGCATATATAATCGCACTCGATTCGCCGGCGGCGGCGTCGCGAAGCCCTCGGTTAAATTGGCTAAATAATGGCGCTCCGCCACTGGCGACCTTTCTGATTCAAAAACAGCGATATAGTAGGGCATCGCGATCGCCGCCGCGTCTCCCGAGCCTCCGTACTTCAAAAGAGTACCCCGCACGAGGAAGCGTAGGGCGCGATTTTGGCAGCTGTTTCGATAACGAGGGCGCGTCATATGGCTCTCCTCACTCGACCTACCGTAGATATCACAGCAGGGCACATGTGTTTGCGGAGCACGGAGGCAGAAAACGAAAAGTAAGAAATGAAATGAACAGTTTGCTCCTGTTCGTGGGAAAGGAGATTTGGCGATACAGGGTCTCTGCGTATAACCGAATTCATGTTGATAAATGGCAGCTGTGTTCGCCTGACACGTGTAGGCAATTATCACGCGCACTATGTGCGGGAACTTCATCTCGCCAAGGGACAGTTGCGTGACGTCGAAGAGACGCGTGCTCGTGCGTGTTTACAAGGCGTTCCGACAAAGTAAGAAGCTAATCATGCGACAAAGAAGTAAGATGTGATATATAAACATTGCATTTCCGCAAGGGAAGTCGCCGCTTCTGGCACGTTTATTTTTCCAAGTGATGGCAGCTGATGAGAAGTTTCCTAACGTGTTCGCCACATTTCTGTCCCAGAATTTTGATGGCAGAAATGAAACCAGTCTCAAGCCAAGCGACAGTCACTATAAAAAGAAACACGCGGAGGACGAAACGCAAATATGACAGTTTTAGAATTCGCTTGGACAGAAACCGAAGCCGGCGTTCCAACTTTGTCCGTCATACGTTTGATCAGTCGGCGACGGCAAGATGCAAATAAAGTGCCGGGGGCTGGAGTGCTTGTTTTTGTTTCCAATGGAATGGTGCTTGCCTACTAGGGGGAATTGAGCAAAAGGTAGGCGGTTTCAAAATTACTTCAGAAACAATAACTGAAATTATAAATCAAATTACAACTCAAACTATATAAAGGTCACGGCGCGCCTATAGTTGACAGTGAGTCATTAGGTGAGGTTTTAAAGATAACTGTAAGATATTGAAAAATTTCAAAAATAATAATTTCAAAAATGAAATGGAGAACTTTGTGAATTTAGCACTTCAATCATTCTGAGCCTTAGAGAGAGCCAAAATGGCAATATGTGTGTTCCTGCAGCTCAAGCTAAACCTGGAATGTTGCGAAAGAACCGAAAGCAGGCGTTCTTTCTGCTTTGTTATTATTGCAGTAAGCGCAGAAACGCTTCGCTAGACGTAAGCCTGAACCTCATGTCCACATATACGACCCCCCCCCCCCCCCCCCGCTTATTACAATACCCCCTAGGAGTATATGACGGCAAAGTTATTAACTTAGATTGGAAGCATAAGGCAAGGTTCAATAGCACGTACAGAGCATCCAGGGGCGAAAAAAATAAAAAAAGGAAGCTTCATATGAGTAAACAATATTCGAGGAGATGATTGACCGAGGCGTGCTTGCTTTCTTGGTAAGGGAGCATCGTATCGGGGATATATATATATATATATATATATAGTGCACCACGCAGAAGTAAGTAGATGTATTAGTGGAAAATCAAGGAGGGGATTCAGGCGCCATAGCGCAGTTTTGGCGAATTAAGCCAGTCATCTGCTCGCAGAACCGAGGCAAGTTGTATATTACAGACCGAAAGTACGTTTGCTCATGAACGGCAAAATGCCACCGAAACAAACAAGAAAAGCAGCCTAACACTTTGAGAAAATTTATTGAAATGTATTTTTCAAAACATAATGCAGTGCAGGTATCTACAAGCCTTCAGGACCTTTAACAGTTAAAAGTTGTCTGCAGCTGTGACAGCAGGATGTTTCAGTTTCCCTGCCCTGTTGCCCTCTCACAGTGCCCCTGGCATCGCTAACGCACCAGTGATGACTAACCAGAATTAGTAGTGCCAGCATGAAAGAAAATTGAGGAAAGATAAACGCTGTAAGGCAGCATGGCACTGTTCGATTATGCTTTTTATGCGAATACATATTATACTGCAGAGTGTCAGCGCAGTTTGCCACCGCGACCTCGTTTTGCGCAACTTTCCGTTCCAATTGAAAATAATATATTCTGTCTACAGCTCGGAACTTGAAACTGTGAGCTGAACTGCCACTACAGCACGTCGCATTATAGCGCTAAAAGCAAAATAGTGCAGTTGTTGTCCTATCTCAGTAAACATTTATGCCTTTTGAGCACAAATCTATAGGTAAGTGGCGATGCAGCGCGCTCGATGCCCATTTATCATGTTCAGAGGATCGCGTGCGATGAACGGAGAAGACAGCCTGCATGCATAATGTACCCAGAACAAGATATACAATGATGGACCGGTTTGTAGAAACCAACCCCACTGAATCTAGCAGTATTAGCGCATGAAGCGCTGCTGCGTGAAGTATTCACATTGTATCGACACACTGCTTTTCCATCTATTTCTCAACGGTCCACTCTTATCATCTGTGTGCTTTGCGGCGCGCTGTTCCGCCTGCATCGTCAAGTAAGCAATGGCCGTTCTCATTCTTCACTTTGCTCAATCTGCTCGCCCTAAAGGTTTTGCCCTCTCGTCAAACAAACTTCGGGCGAGCCTCGATCGGTGGAGCGCGCTCCCGTTTCATAAGCGCCACTGACACGCGAACGTTTATGCAAAGGCAGGCGCAAACAAATCCTGAAGAGCTCAAGCGCAAAGACCGCTCCGAGCACGCTAAGATCCCGGCAAGCAGCAGTTTGGAGGAGTACACACCGAGAGGCTGGCACCATTTGTTCGCGACCGTTATCCCATAAAAGAGAAAACTATAGTAGTACAGAGAGAAATCGCGTGCGGGCTTCTGGTTTCACGCTGGGTTTGCCGGCTGCGAGGCCTGTGTTTAAACTGCTTTATTTCGGCAGCGCTGCTATGCATCACGCTACGACGGACACCCAACACAGACGAAAGGCTAGCAAACAAAACAGCAGGCCTGGAAGACCAGACCGAGATTTCCACGGTGTACGCAGCATTTCACTCGCGGCCGCTAATGATGCTGCTTCGTCTCAGCTTAGCTTTGTACATGTAACTAACAAAACCTGAAAGCGACGTCGTGCAAATAGCTGTACTTGATTGGCATCTCTGAGGCGGCGGTCAATCACACGGATCACTATTTTCCGTATTTCTAATCCAAAATTCATGCTGAAGGTGTAACGCTACAGTGCAATCCATTATTGTGATCTGAACTCAACGCTATACTTGGGTATATTGATGGAGAAATACAGTATACGCTTTATACGGCGTTCACATGACTGGTCACCTGATTTCTAGAAGGTAAAGTCTTTGAAGCGTTATTTTCATTTGTTGCTTTCGGCAAATCGTATTTTTCGCGATCTCCTTTCTTCTTCTTTTTTTTTTTTTTCTGAATCCCACTCTGCCTACAGCGTAAGGTAAGACTTTCTCGATTAGTTTCGGCGCAGTGACGCCGAAGGAAACCGAAAGAGAGAGAGAAAACAAAAAAACAAAGGAGATGCTGGGGGTTAATCAGAAAAAAAGTCCGATTTGCTACCCTGCACAGGGGGAAATTGAAGCAGAAGCGTAGATAGAGCTATCAGCACAAATTACATATTTTTGATCCCTCAAAATTAAAATAACTGCAGTGCCTCTCAGGTATTTGTTCAAGGAGTATTCTTCGCTCGTGTATTCGTTCGCGAGGCTGATTTCGATATTGGCTTAGACTTTGTTCTCGACTTTGCCTGAGTTCCCTTCCTTAATTTATTAGGAACATGCTCTGTCTCCGGCTCCGCCTTTCGATATTCTTAACGAGATGCCTACGAGAGCTTTTATCGATTAAGGTGGAATGAATGAATGAATAGAATTTATTGATAGGAAAGACAGAGAGGTCGACCTGAGCTAGTGCGCTCTAGTCTGCTACTCTGCACTGGGGAAGAGGGAAGGGGAGTGAAAGTGGCGAGTTAGCCTTGCGCATTAAGTGATTGTACGCTCACTACTGATCGGTCATCGCCAGGCGACACCCTCAGTCAACATCCATTGCCAAGAAGTAAACGCCAGAAGCTGTGCTTCAGGCTTTCACTTTGTTTTCCACCTTTTTCGCCTTCTCCTTGAAGAGAGTATGCCTAACTAGAGTGCATGGATAATGTTTTCTTTTCTAAATGCATTCAGGGACATTCGTCATTGCGAAGAGCACTTTGCTACAAATTTAAGAGGATTGTGGTGCCTATATATGATAGAGAACGTGTTTGCTAAAATTAGGTTGTTTTCCGCTGTAGTCATGTACAATATCATGAACCGTGGAGCACTCACGGTGCTGCCTCAGTGGCTATGGCGTTCTTCTGCTGAGGGTGAGGTAGCGGGTACCATTCCCGGTCGCAGCATCTACATTTTTATCATAGTCTAATGCAGTGCCGTACGATGACTTCAAAGACGTAAAGAGCGCGAAGATGTCGAAAGTAATCCGAAACCGTTCCAATACGGCGTCCCTCATTATTCAAGGTGTATACGCTGCTCGCGTCGTGCAACTGCACCAGCCGTTACTCGATCCTTAATTAACCACACCATTCGCAAATAAACGGCCCCCTGACGCGTAATTTTAGGCCGCAGTCATGGTTTGGCGTGTATAACTGCAATCATGCGAGTATTTTACGAAATAAATACTTTTTTCTACGGTGTTGGAATGCAGCCTTCGCCTCGCCCGACCCTAGCTCGTGTACTGATCGTTGTCACTTATAAGCTGCGGCATAACTGATTTACAACATTTATTGAACTAGAATATGTTCAATCTATTCTTCATGGCCTATTTTGTGCGCCTGCCCCAGTACAGTCCACAGAGGGAATGCCTTCGCCACGAACTTGACCAGCTGGACGACCAACCGCTATCGGAAAAAAGAATTTTACACTATCGAAAGGACCTACCGTCACAGAAGAAGGCCGTGCAAGCACTATTGCGCCTTTTGCGATCTACCGGCTTTAGAGAACGTCTTTAACTGGAACGCCTCTTGTTGTGTGTGTGCCTCCGTGTGTGCGTGTTCTTTTAACGTTTTCCTCACTGTCCTTTTTCTAACCCCTATCTCCCATCCCCAGTGTAGGGTAGCAAACCGGAGACTGATATCTGTTTAACCTCCCTGCCTTTCCTCTTTATCTTTCTCTTATTAAACTAGCGTACAAAGCGTTACGCGTAGGTGCCGTTTTCTCATCCGCTTCCCGGAGTCTTTGAATTTCTTGCGGGTTCGGGGAAACTTCTAACGTTAGCGCCGCTTGGTATCACAATATTTTTTCTTTAGTTTGAACTTCCCACTTCCTTCAGCATCTCTCCTTCGCTCTTTAGCTTGCTTCACAGTTTTTACTTATCACAGATTGTGATTTCCAGCTGCATTATCACTGGGAACACTGTGTTATTTTCGGTAACAGCTGAGTATTGATATTTCAGCTAACTTAGAGTGCTGTCAAGCCGCAAGAAACGGTGCAGTGGCGTTAGAAGATTAATTGACCCAATCTTCTGCTCTTAGCCGAGGTGTATAAACACTTATTTAGTGAATCAAAGAAAGTCCCCCCTTGGAAGCGTATTACTTTATTGTAGGGGAGGGGGGGCGGAATAATCTTTTGGCAGTTTTTTGTCACCTCACCCTACCTTCCCCACACACAAACCCGTGTTATAAGGGGATGGCCTCGCAAGGCCGTTTGTGCGCGCCTCTGGCAAGTGGGGGGTTCTCGCGGCGCCCCGCGGCTGCCTGCAAGTATAGGAGGCGCCCTGTAGAACGTGTATCGCGGTAGCCGCACAGCCGCGGCCATCGCTCAGGCAGCACGCAAGGGCCAACGACATGCTCGGTGCAGGACGGCCCCCTCCACTCCCGGCTGCTCTTTCATCCGTCAGTGGCGTGGCACGCCGGTGTCTCGGTCGTCTTTCGGGGTTCCTCCTAATTTAACGCTCCGTCTGGTCCTGACGCTGACGAATACGCGCCAAAGCGTGCTCCTCAGCAACCCCGCCCGCCGCAGCAGCGACGGCACGCTGCCGCTGTCAGCCCAGCTGCTGCACCACGCGCCCGTATCTTTTAGCCGTCACGCGCGGCCACTGCGACTCCTCCTCGGCACTTCCGCGCAGCAAGCCGGAAAAGCTATAGCGCGTGGCCCCCAAACGACCCAATCAGGGCCACCGAGACGTTCATACGTCGTCGCTAACCCTCGCATTTGCTTGCGAGTCACGCGTGCGGTTTTCCTTCCTTGCGTGAGGACTCACTGACAGTCGGAGTGCTTAGTGTCCCGTGTGTCACTTCGCGTGCACCGCGCAAGCCGTGATTCGACGACCCGGGAGCCATTCAAGCGCAGCGCTACATTTCGTACCGCGGGGAGGCCCTCTCGCGCCTGGCTCGGCTCCAACAGAGCTGCAGCGAACTACCGGGGCGAGAACGGAGGCGTCCTCCCCGACGCACTTCCCGTCAGCTTGGCGTTTGTCAGCGTCCGGCCAGCGGCGTCATTATGGTTGCGACGGCAACTGTGAGCCTTGCCCTTGAAGATCGAGAAGAGCAGCTGGAGACGACGCGGCCGCCTAAACGCCGCTGCAGTCAGGATCATTGACGGGACGCGTCTCGTTCTCGATCCGTAGCTTCTGAGCCCCGACTATAGTCGAGCAAAGTGCTTCGTTGCCGCGCTTAGAGTAGGTGATGGCGATTGTGCTCCCTGGCGCACATAGCCTCACGCAACCGAAAGTTCAGCTGCCTAAAACTGCCTCTGGTGTCAAATGCACCTTGCACTTGCGAAGAAGGTGCACAATAATAGTTTGTAATCAACGCGCCTGCCGTTTTATGAAATTGCTGAGGCACTTCTGGTGACCATGAAAAAGATCAACTTGAATACAAACCCCCCTACTCCCCCCCCCCCCCCGGGCTGCGAGGCAATGCTATATAGAACGCCACACCTCTTCCACGAAATAAAAATATGGAAAAGAAGAAACGCAGCATTACATTACGTGAGGTGTACGAAAGTGATATTTTACAAATGTCGAAAGTACAGTTACTAAACTGGAACTCCGGGCTAGATGAAAAGGGTTCACCCTAACTGCGTAAGCAGGCAGACAGCTACAGTGCCAGCCGACGCTCCCGCTACGCATGCAGAGTTCGCCTTTGCCGGGATAGTGTATGCGCGTGGAAATGACTCGCGATATCTATAGCTACTTTACACGAACTCAACAGAATTGGGTCAAGTCGACATGCATGACCGAAAGCCTGTCGTCGGCTCGTGGAAATATTTTCGGGTAGGGCCGAGCGAGCGGTCGAGTCGAGTTCGGTCAACATGCCTGCAAGGGGTTGGCTGGCTCGCCCAACCCGTCTGGGAAGAGGCATGCAAACGTGGCCGGGCTGGGTCTGCTCGACTTTTGACTCGACCCGCTCGCGTAACCGAAGCTCATGCTACAGTTCGTCGTTCTCTGGTCAAATCATTCTGAACATCGTGGCGCGTGTAAACGTACAATGAAAGCCAGTGTACCAGAGACGGGTCTGCTCGCAAAAGACAGGGGCTCGTTATAGCAAAACACATCAAAGCTATACATCACCCGGTGTTCAAGAGTCGACGGTCCGTGCACCGCTTTATGATTAGTCGAGCCGCCATCCTGGTGCCCAAAGTAGCGATTCACGTCAAAGGCGCCCTGACGCGTGCGAGCGACGCAGGAGATGCTCTATAGATGGAAAAATTGGTGAAGCGCGTTTGTCTGCCTTCTCCCTCTTGTGTCAGCTGGGCGATTTCTTCGCACCTTCTTGTACCCTGGCCCCGACGAGTGTTTTGCCATGATGCTCCACAGTGAGAATATTTAGAGGCTTTGGTTTGATGACAAAGGGGCAGAGACAAATCCTCGTTTTCAGAACTCAAATCAATGAGCAAGTTAAAGCCTTACGCCGTTTTGCAAAGCAGTAAGTGAATGTGATCGCATATTGGGCCTATCTGTACATATTGTAGAACAAATTTATTAGGGAGTTTTAGAATAGGGGCCCCAATAGTTTGGGGCCCCAAAGAGCTTTGCGGGTGTTAGCGTTGGGGCACGTAGGAGTGAAGAGTTTTAGAATAGGGTTTTACGTTTGCGGATAGCGTCTTGCGCTGACAGCGCCACTACGGCGTCAAAGAAAAACTATTAGAAATAATTAAATAAAATATACCATTTTATGATAGGAATAATAATTTTTACTTGCGTGTATTCGCGTTTAAGTACAATTTAGAGGTTATTCTCTGTAAGCAGCAAACAATTAGTTGCGCTTAGTTTTGAGCAAACCAACTTTACTAGCCTTCACCAGCCAAGCTTAGCCGCGTTAGGCCTACGAGCCATAAAATCCACAATCGAATTCAAAATCGGCGGCGTCTAATGAGTCAATCTCCATAACACACGCTAGTTGAGAGAAAGCGATAACCGCACTCACTTCTCCTAGCTTACGAACTTCACGCGTTACCGCGAATCGAACCCAGTTTTGCGCTAGGTTAGAGCCGTCGCTTCGATGGGTGCCGCCATGTTTGCCGACGCAAAGCTTTTGGGGCCGCTATTTGGGCTCCCGCTAAATCGGTGAAATAGCGTTCCCAACGCAAAACCCAAACGGAGTTTGCGTCTTGCGCATGCGCAGTGGCTTCGACGCTATTTCTTTGGGGCCCCAAAACGTTTGGGGCCCCTATTCTAAAACTCTCTATTGGGTGCTCATTCTGTGGCAAGCGGCATTGGTGCTTTGCTGGTACGTTTTACCAGCTATATTGTGCTAAATGACGGCTTCACTTTTAACACATAGCTGCGTGCAAGATATGCTAAATATGCGAAGATGTAAAGAGAAAGATGTCGTGAACGATTACAAGCAAAAAATAAAATTGAAAAAGAAACAAATGTTGATCATCAGCTTGGAGACTTCTGTGGCTGTGAGCACTTCTTTTCTTCTTAATATGCTCCTTAGGCACTCTCACCCTGTTGCTTCGGCGATAGAGCATTGAGTGACTGCGCTCCTCCTCCTGTGGTCCGCTGCGATTACTTTGTGTTTCTTTTCCGGTTTTATTTTCCTCCTGTAATCATTCACGGCATCTCTTTGTTTACATCTTCCTAAGTTTTACCATGTGTGGCATGCCAACTGTGTGTTATATTACCGTGTATACCGACGAGTGAGATGGAACAGCCGGATGCAGGTGATTTCAGCTTCTCCACCATATCCCTGAGCTAAGCCACCTCTCATGCTAATTCTCTCTCTCTCTCTCTCTCTCTCTCTCTCTCTCTCTCTCTCTCTCTCTCTCTCTCTCTCTCTGTTTTATTATTATTATTATTGTTATTATTATTTTAATTGCCGTAGGCATTTTCTTTATGATAGCTGTCTCGTTTCTGCTGTGTATACTTCAGCAAATATTGCACGTCCGTTCTTACTGCGCCGGCAGCAGTCTGAGCGCGGTGTCACTTCTTGGCGCAGAGTCACGAGACCCATCGACACTGCTGTACCGGGACGACGGAGTGTCGACAGAGCCAGTTGTCGGCGGTTCGTTCTATGGCCGGGGCCGGCTCAGCTTCTCGAGACGTGATGCACCCAGAGGAGTGTACATGCTGGAGTTCGACTCAGACTCCGCCGACACCAGAGTGCGTGTGTACGGCACCTCGGACGCCGACACCCACTACCCGTTCCCGCTGCTGCCAATTAAGCCTAAAGTGGAAGTGCTTCAGGTGAATACGTTGGCTTCCCTCTACATATGCACGAAGTACCGCACATCGCTGTTCGGTTGGGCTGGTGCGCGGCCAAGAACGGCCTTGCATGAAAAACTAAGTGACAGATATCTAATGTTATACGCTAGCGATTGTCGTCTAAAATTATGTGAAGGAGCCGCTTTTTCAATGGAAAAGGTCGAGTTCCAGTGGCGTCATGGTGGGGATATGCGCCGCCAGAGTAGTGCTTAACGCGCGTCACTGACGTTACAGTCACGTAAAACTGGCATCGTGGCGACGACAACGAACAAGCTTTGCTCACAGCCACCAGCGGTGATGGAACTAGTGCCACTGTAACAATATCACACTAGGGGCTGAAGACGCTCTACACTTTGCTATGACACCACTTGTGCACATTTTGTTGAGTTCGTATAGTGTTTGCAACGCACGGTCGAACAGTGATGGCGTCTATGCATATATCTTGGAGGCAACAACACACAATACGCTCACGTAGCATAGATCGCGCTGCGGATTACATTTTATGCGACTCTGCGACCCCTCATGTGTCCAAGCAGGAGGTTGATTGGAGTTGCTCATATATAACTGAGAGCCGGATGCGCTAAGCACTCAGCTATCTCTCAGCTTGCGTACAAGACAGTTGTGCGGGGATCGATGCGTTCGCGAGAACGATCGTGATAATGGTGGCGTCTGCGAATACATTTCGGAGGCGACATCTGGCCATATGCTCACGCAACCTAACTCACGCTGTCAAAACCTTGTAAAATCGGAGTTGTTGATGCGTGACGCAGCAGATGCCGGAGAAAGTTATACGCGGCTATAGGTTTCATCAGCGATCAGCCTGCAAAGGCGCACGTATTCACCATGAAGTGAGACAGACGCATACACAATTTTTAGGTCTTTCGGTGGCCTCTGAGTACTGGCGGTGCCATTCACGGTGGTCTTGAGATCCACTGTGCTCCGGAGCTCGGTAGCGACAATTTCCAACGCGTCGAGATAGTGCTCTCTAGCGGAGTGACTGTGTCCCTTTATATAGATGTGGTATCACGTAAAATTCTATTAGGAGCCGGACAATTTCGGGCCTAGTCAACTTCAACTTCTACTTCAACGTCAACTTTATTAATTATTCTAGTGTACACTAGAAACGTCCTCCTGGGCTAAAAGCTGCCATAAGCAGCTTGACTGGACCTCAAGAGGCGTTGTTGTACATGACAGCCCGATAACAGAGAGTACTTTGTAACGTAAGCACTAAACAAACAAAAGCAGTTCAACCCGTACAAAATGAATTTTAACATTTTCATATGTAAGCCTCTTGACAGGATAATTGTCTTGCAATAGAGAAACAGACAACATTCAAGCATATCTGATAAGATTAAGAAAAAAGAATCAAAGGTCGTCGTACAATTAGAATCGTTATACGCAAATATATATGTTTACAATGAACAAAATACATCTTCAATTCCTTGCGAGAAAAATTAGTAGTGTGAACATAATTATTAAGGATTTTTGGCAAATTTTGTTTCATGGATTGTATTTGTATTCCGTGCGAAAGCGTGGGACATACCAAGGATCAGGGTTTCTGAGATGTGCTGGTATTTTATGGCCCTGCAGGGTCGCTATGGATGTAAGCAAATTTCTTAACTCTTCCTTTGGAAAATAAGACATCGCAACTGGGCTTTACGAGTGTATCTACATATCCCAGGCTATGAGCAAGTGGGACCGGGGCAGTTGTTTTAGCCTAAACAAGAATGACAAAAGCTGCTGGTGTGTTTCCGTTTCACTAATTCGCACTTGGCTGTGTCTAATTGCACAGTGCCCTATATTGTATGCAATGTTCTCACGCCAGTATATTTGACCTTAAAGAAAAACTGTACGAAATATCATTTGACAGAAAGTATTCATGAATATATTGATACATTTGTTTTTTTCACTATCTCGCTCTTTTTACTTCTGGGTGACACGCATTTCAGTCGCTAAGCCAACAGAACTTAGCCTGACCACAAAACAATGACTGTGCTGATGTTCGCAGGTACGCAACGGCCGTGTGCTGTTCACGTGGAAGCCAAGCCCGTCTGAGAGCTCAGCGCACCAGGACGTGCAGTACTGTGTGGCCGCCAACCGCAAGGAGAACTTTCATACCAAGTGCGCCGTGGACAGCGCCTTGCGAGGCGACGTACCCAGCCCGCCGCACCCGGACTCGGGCTTCGGCTTTTGGTGGGAAAAGGCGGCCCGCCGCAAGTTAGCACTCAGGTCGCGCGAGATGCAGCGCGCCGTCCGACCACAGCGCGACGTCGTCTTCGAGTGTGTCGGCCGCAGGACTTGGCACAGCTTTGCCGACCTCGAAGTTGACCAGAGATACTACATCGACGTGTTCGCAATCAACGCAAAAACTAACTCAAGTACGGCTTACCCTGGCACCAGCGTTGTCGCCAGAAGCGTGGGGAACCAGCGGATCCAGGACAACCAGCTTGTCCGCATTGTGCTCGACCAGAAGGACAACTTTGTGCACGTGGCCAAATACTCGGTGAATGCCAACGTGCCAACTATGTGGATGTTCGTGCAGTCTTGCTCGGGCCCTGGTCCGATACAGCTCTCGGTCACTTTGCGCAAAGCCAAGGTGCTTACGGCAGAAGTAATGGACACCAGGACGCTCACCCTGAACCATCCATCGAACGGAACGTACGTTATTAAGATATCGTCGACCGTCCCCCAGCTGCGCAGAGTTCACCTTCTCGTTAGCAAGAAGTACCACAAATTCCCGTTCCCCACACTGCCCGATGACAGCGGCGTAAAAGTAATGGGCTCGTTGACCACCTGCAACTCGGTCACTCTGGCATGGAAGGCCGCCCTCGATGAGAAAGTTCGCTACTGCATCTTCAAGCAAGAGGTACGTGGAAGCTATTCGGGCGTGTTCGCAAGACCACAGGACTTCTGCGATGAGACCAAGTTGGCGGAGAAGAGCGGCAAGGTCAGCTGTCGCCGCTACCACCGCTTCAGCAAGCACCGCTTCCAGAACGTCATTATGCAGAAGATTAGAAAGCTACAGCCGGACACGACATATGTTTTCGAAGTTCTGGTCACAAAGGCCAGAGGGCGAACGCTAGCCTACGAGAAAGTTTGGGCCACGACGCACAGAAGCTGTAGTCTGTCCTATAGGAAGGGAAAGCGATGAATAACGCTGCGTTCCTCGTCACAAAAAATGCCTGCGCCGCCGGCAAGGTTGTGTTGAACACTGTGCACAAAGGCAGACTATGATGATCCGCCTCTGGACTGAAGCAGTGTCCGTTATCACAGTGATGAAGTAAAGCGGCCGAATTAGAGGACGCGTGGAAGACCAAACTCGAAGTTGCAACACCGATGCTTGTCTTTATACACCATATGTTGTAGTACCGCGCTTCTGCCAGTGCGACCTGGAAATAATAGGCAATACACGGCGTGTGTAAAGCCCTGCAACTAGAAAGGACAAAAAGCTGCCAAAAACGAAGCAGAAATGAAGGCCTTTTCTGGTTTACCGTAGTAGCAGTAGCATGGCTGACCGTATTTATAGAATCCACCATCTTGTTCCAGCGCCGGGCAATCCACATTAGCGTGCCAGTGTCGAACGATGCCCTTGGGAGGGCTTTGCCGGCGCTAGATATTGTGGCAGGGGGCCGCGCTAGCCATCGCGTTTAAGAATGCAGCATTTACTGTTGTTGAGAGTATGACTGTTTCGATAGCTTCTGGCCAGTTTAACTCCTTCTTAGAGCACGCTGAATAAAATATACAAAGGCCAGGGCGCACACGGGTTATGGGATTGCTAAATTGTTCCATTTTCGTTATTTGTTACAATAAGTGACGTTCATGCAAATACTTTTATTCATTATAAGCATCCTCGCAGCCATTGCGCGTCGACCATGTGTCCACGGTTAAAAGGATATCCCTGGTTTTATTATAGTTTGATCATATAACGTAAGAAAGAAAAATAGAGAAAGTGGGCATGTGCCGGGTAGATATCTTGAACGTGAAGTCCAGCTCTCTGCTTCGACCATTTCATTTTCCTTTTCGAGGTCTTGTGTGGCAACTCGGCATACGCACGAACTTTCAGTAAATCTGAGCGCTCAGGTGACAAGTCTTTCTGAAGGACGTGCCTTTAATCGTTGCATTTGTGCGTTAACTTGCAAATTTAAATATGCTTAGTTGTGTCCGCTTGTTTTTGTGAAAATGACCGTTCGTCCGCGTCTACAGACGAAGGAATAGGACCTTCTAAAGCCAAACCGACACGACTTGAAGCGTTTTGAGCTGAGAAGCGCAAAAAGCTTGCATTTATACTCCGTAAACTGTTCATATCTCTTTCATCTCTTCTCATTACAGTACATAGCATATGTCCGCCTGAGTTGTTCCGTCCTTATTAGAGCTGCGGACTCATGGTGTAGCGCTCCAACGCCTCAAGCGCGGAGTTCACATATGCATACATAAATGTCCACTCTCATATTCGAAAATCAAGTCGAGCGACAGCGGGCCCGGAACGCTTTTCACTCAGTGTTCGCATTCACTGCATCGCGAACTTGGCGTTGTATTTTGCGTTGAAACACCTAGCTTGTCTTTTTTTTTTTATTTGCGTTGTTCCTTGCCACGTGCGTCGACCAAGAACCATGGTCGTCTAAAGACCAAATGGCGAACAGTGACACATCTCCGAGTCATTTGCTTCACCTGTGTCGTCTTCATCATTGGAATCGCCGACGGGCCTCTACATGAACTACGTTCTCCATGAGTTGCTGTGCACTTGCACATTGAACTGTGTCTTGTGAAATCGGCAGCATCAACCCGTCGTGAATGAACAATTTGCTACGCAAGAAGCAAGGAAATGTGTCCATTGTCTTCGCTGATCTTTAAGCTTGATGCTCGGGACGTAGAGATATTGCGCTAGTCAAATACATGCCAAGGGTACACTCCCGGAACTTTTGTTCTTTGTCATTCCTTTCACGCGCCCAACACTCGCCGTCCTAGAGAAGCGAGAACTATTACGCTCTTCATTCTGACAGAATTAATCTGAGAAATTTATCCATGCAGTTATGATATTTCTTTCTCGTGAACTAGGTCGGATGTCAGTAACGTACATCTCCATTCACATCTCCCGCTTCTTATTAAAGACGGCGCCTTTCACCCTCATGTTTCGTATAAACTTATAGTATATCACGCGTTGATGTTGCGCTACTATAAGCACGAGGTCGCGGGATCAAATCCCGGCCACGACGGCCACATTTCGATGGGGGCGAAATGTTAAAACGCCCATGTACTTAGATTCAGGTGCACGTTAAAAAACCTCAGGTGGTCAAAATTAATCGGGAATCCTCCACTACGGCGTTCCCCCGAATCAGATCGTGGTTACAGCACGTGAAACTGAATAATTTGGTTTAATTAAGATCACACGTGATACGCTCTCACATTTTACTTGTACGGGTAATATTTTTAATACTTTTCCGTTAATGGTAAGCTAGTGCGTGTTTGAGAATCATGCATACACTCTACTTTTTTTTTTCATTAGCGGTTTGTTGGCAGCGCTTTACAGTTGTGACTAAAATATAAGGCGTAAAAGTGTAAACTTAAACGCAGGCATTACCTGCATGCAACTTCACACGTTAATGTGACACTGTCAGCCAATAGTCGATGACGTTGTTCAACCGTGACAACGTCGAAAATCAGGGGAACACACTTCTTCGAGGTGCACCTTGTCCAACATTGTGGTACACACTCATGCCATCTTCTTTCTGTTCAAATGTGCCAACATACTGTTAACAATTTCACTCTTTCTCAGTTTTCTTTAACTATCACAATAAGTCAAATACATGTTTGCCACATATGTGTGCGACTGACACAATGTCAAGCACATCTACATCAAGAACCGCAACTCTCACAGCTCACTGGCGAACATATAGCAAACCTATCCAGAGATCGCATCCTTCATATGTGCAGGTATCATTAACGCATGTGCCACATTTCAGATAACTTAATTTTAAACACTCCGCTAGCTTCTTACGAGCGACAATATGGCTTTGAATAGTCTTTGCGGTGATAAGGGCCTATACATGCAGTGCGTATCCATGTGGTCATAACGTTGACCAGGGCCGAACCCACAATTTTTTTTCGGGGGGAAGGAGACTGGTGCTTGCAATGGAGGCCTTTTTGAAATATTTATATTAACTTATTTTCCTTTGTGAATAATCAAGTACGTCCGTGAGGCGGCGTTGAGGCAGGGCCTTGTCGTTCCCCCGTGGGAGACCTGAGCCCGGGTCGCATTACACCTTGCAGGACGTACAATAAAGTTGTATCCATCCATCCATCGCTGACATATAATATAAACATATAATGCATACATTGCCATATACATACAGTATACTGATATATATATAAAAGTTGTGCTGAGCAGTATATAGGTGCAGCAATGTATTTGCGAACTCATTAACTCCCCCTCCCCCTCCCCATCCTCCTCTCTGGTTACAGTACTGACGCTGACATCTCAAGCATAGTGTATCTTTCTACTAAATTGCTGAGGTACAAAATTACAGAGCCCAAGGATACCAGTATCAAAGAAAATATATTGTGGTCGGGTCGAAAGTGTAGTATGACGCTATACTGACTTTCATGGAGCAATCCTATTGGCGACTAAAGATTTGTGGCCAATAGACGGGCAGAACGTCGGCGTACTTCAGGTATGACAAGCTAATTCCCTGAGTATCATTCGGTACTTCAATGACGCTTCAAAGATTTCAGTAGCAGGACTTGTATGGGGGGTCGCTATACCAATACCCGTAATTTGCTTTTAATAGGGGTCAAATTCTTCGCCACTGTTAGTGAAGTGGTGGTTCCGACTAAGCCTTTCGTGATCCGATAAGACAACCCTTCACTCTTGTTTCTTTTTTTCTTTTTTGCCAAAAGCGCGATTTCGTTCGAACATAGCTAAGACCTTGCTCTCAGTTGCGCCTACACCGTGCCCTCTGGTTGCGCTGCGTTTTATCGCATAATAGAAGCTAAGTGTTGATGGCAATGGGTAAAAGGTAGTCCCCTCACACTATAAAATCGTCATTTGTATCCAAACGCACATAGACGCTTAAAGTTACAATGAAGGCCTGCAGGAATGTAGGCCTCCCATAAAGCTCGTATTTTCTTAAATTTGTTTAAGTTCTATCGGACTAAAATCGCGTGCGTTCTTTTTAGAGATATTTTTTTACTTTTGATGGATGATCGTTTTCATTGAAGCATTACGTACTGTTATCGTATTATCACTCTCGCACCAACGCTGTTTCTGTATCGACACATTCTTGAGCATCGTCAATTCGTTAGCGAGACAAGTCGATTATAATTTGATTGTACAAATTTCGCAAATTCTATAGGCTATTCTCGAGCCGTCTCGAGTACCTCAGGCTTCTATGGAAAGTACGATGACACAACTATAGATAGCCGACTAATTGGAGCAGCGTAATTCAAGTCGCCGATCGCCGACCGTGCTCGCCGCTATCGTTGCCGTATGTGTTGCGTTGCATCAGGGGCACATGCCCTGTCCAATAAACACTTTTGTATTGTTCATTCGTTTCGTCTATGATGTTTCAGTTTGTTCACAGTAACAATCCTACAACTTTTCTGAGGTATTCCCGCTGTAACAGGCAGGATCCTGTACGTCACTTATTAATCGGCAGCCTCCATTAGAGTAAAACTTGAAGCCAGCCTACCTATACTTCGTACTTAATCACACCACGAAGAATGTGACTGAAGGCGTCAGGCAGCTACCCTATAGCTCTGGCGTATTTTTTTTTTCTGTTTGAACAGTCACCGCATATGCGCGCGCGCGCGCGCGCGTGTGTGTGTGTGTGCGTGTGCGTGTGTGTGCGTGTGTGTGTGCGTGTGTGTGTGTGTGTGTGTGTGTGTGTTCTGCGACGCCTCTGCTACGAAATAATTTTGGTCGTATTTCTTGCAGTCTAACAAGGTATGATAGTTTCATTAAACATTGTAATCCGGGCTGCCTTGAATAAGATGAGTTGCGATGACGAATATCTCCGTATCGAGCTCGATAACTTCTCTTGCATTTGCTTCCGGCCGCTGCGAGAGAACATCAGCGGCATGTCACGTTTCCCACACCATGTCGCAAGTTCGTAATTCAATTTACAGCAGTCGCAGCAGCTACGCTGCCCCGGAGTCCACTTAAGAGCAAATGTTCGTCTGGCCTACTAAGACGACCAGAAGGCGCTGAACCCACCGTCACACAAGAACGAGCGTGCCATGCCAGTGTCATAAGTTTCTGTATGTATGGATCTCTGTAGCGGGTTAATAAGGGAGGAGCGCGGAGGAAGAATCCTGAACCGACGCAGAATCGACCTGCTGGCCAGCAGCTAGGTTGTAAGGTTTCTTTTTGTGCATTCTTCATTCCAGTGAACCTTGACGCATGTACATATATCTCGGTTTAAGGAGTGCGTCGCGTTACATACATTGTGGGTAGGGGTGTCCAAGTAGCAAAATTTCTTAACCGAATCGAATTCAAATATTTGAGGAAAACGACCTTGGAATATTGAATCGAATGCAGAATATTTTCTCAAATATAAACAATCTGAAATATAGAGTTTGTGGGGAGGTGATTCGGTTAAAGAATGCTTATTTGCATTATTTAATACGTGCTTGTAATGGCGTTCACATAGGAAACCATACGGGTTCCTCGAAAATTTCGTCCTAGTCCGGGACTCGAACCCGGAACCACCGGCTTTCCGGGGCAGCCGCTCTACCATCTGAGCTAACCAGGCGGCTAGCAGATGGCAGGGCAAAGTCGAATTTGTGAACAACTCGGAGCAAAGGTAGGAGTTTGACGTAATAGTTCTGCGGAAACCCACAAGGCGGAGAGAAGTAATTAATAAAGCAATATTTTAATTAATAAAGCAACCTTTGTAGCAATTGCTACGAACGGGTGGATGTCTGATTTTCCCTTCATTAAATATGTATATAATGTTCGTTGAAGAAAAGAATTGTGTTACTACAGCACATTGTTTTCAAAAGTTGCAAACGTGGTGAGACTGGCGAAATAACAACTTACTTTTCCTAAATGGAGGAAGGAAAGTCGTATGTAGGGTGTCTAAAAGTGAGGCATTTTGATTAAGCATCAGGAAATGATTAAACAGAAGTTATCTTTCCAGTGCATTCACTCAGGAACTGGTGCCTCTGTGCAACAACTGCTGCTTTACGGCAGAACAATCATTCTGAAAAGTCTTGACTCGCACCGCTATTTGTCCACAAGACTCAATAAATGTTGTTATCCCCTTATATTCCAACGAAACAAATATTCGACAACTTCGAATAGCGAATTCTTGAATGGAACACGAGTTGAATCGCGAAGAACAGAATACTACTTTATTTGTTTTCGAAATTGCAAATATTCGTACACACCTAATTGAGGGCCACATTCGAAAGAGAAAAACGTTCAGTAGTGCAGGAATATGTGCGTTCTTTGTGTCTGGACAGTAATAGTTGAATAAATTTGGTATAATGCGGGTATTCCGGCACTTATGAGTCATCACATAGCAAATACGCGTGACAACAGCGTGGTATTGTGGCAATCATTTCAAATTATTAGTACTCGTTCTCTAATACACAGCCCGCGTGCGTGCGTGCGTGCGTGCGTGCGTGCGTGTGTGTGTGTGTGTGTGTGTGTGTGTGCTAATGGCAACAGACCTAAGTTGCTGACCTTTCAGGCCACGCTCTGAATGCGCCTCCCCTGCAGAGTGCGATTTCCCGCACTTCCGTTGTCATATGCCTGTCCTTACACTTGGCGGCATCCTTTGTTCGCCGCGTTTGCGCTGCGATCCAGCTGATAATACCATCACGGATGTCTGTCTGCATAAGCAGTAGTATGTTACATGGCAAAGAACATTTTTGTGATGGGCCAACTTAAAGCACGGCTGCTGTGGCACAAAAAAGGGAAGTGCACCCGGCCAATTAAAGGGTCCTGCAAAAGCTTTTTTATGAAAGGCATGGAATAAGAGTTTTTTGAAAGGAATATCCTCACAAATCCGTGCCAACAAAAACAGTTATTTAGGGTTATTTAATTTCTGAAGCAAACTATGTGACCGCAGGAACTCAGGCTGGAGGGCGCCACATGAACAGCGTAACTTGTGAGAACGCTCGACCCTCACCCGTCCCCTGACGTTTTCTCCGCATGGCTCTCGAATCTCCTGTAATTGGGCTTGCCCGCGTAGCTGGCGCCGCCGGCAGTCGGTATAGTTGCAGATTAGTACGAGAAATAGCTATAGGTATTACGTTACTAACGCCACCTAACGGCGGGGTTACTCTGGCGCAAAAGGAAGTATCCTGTTCCTCTTCCGCTTTGGGGTCGGCAGAGTATAGTGTACTAGAGTAAGAGTAGTGGGCCGAGGGGAAGCGCGCGCGCGAGGTGAAAATCCGGAACGCCTTTGCGGCCGCGAGACGGCGCTATGGAGCCTTCCACCTGGGCCACAGAGCTACACGGGGTTCCCGTTAGGCTGATTAATGAACTAGGACCAAAAAGTAAGAAAGCTTTGGTGAATGCAGCGGGGAAAAACTTTAAAAGATAGAAGAATACCAGACAGTTGGCGACAAAGTAGAATGAATTTAGTTGACCATTACATCAGCAATATACAGGTTAGCAATGCAGGCAATTAAAGCTGCAAGCACGGGCAAAGAATAATGGCATTTTGGGAGAACTTCAGAATGGCTTCAGAATAGGTAGGTGTTTGGATGATAACTTATTTGTTCTTACTCAGCGCATTGAAATATCAAAAGTAGAAAGCAGACCGTTATATGTGGCCTTTTTAGACATTACGGGAGCCTATGACGGCGTAAACCGCAACATTTTGTGGGATATTCTGGAAAGGAAAGGCTTAGGTGATGATTGTCTACAGCTTTTGAGAGAGATTTACTTAGAAAATGCCGTTTGCGTTGAATGGGAAGGGATGAGGAGCGAGGAGAAAGTTGATAACAAGGGACTGAGGCAGGGGTGCCCTTTATCCCTACTGCTGTTTATGATCTACATAGTGAGGATGGACAGGGCGCTAGAAGGAAGTAATATCGGGTTTAATCTCTCATACAAACAGGCGGGTACAGTAGTAGAGCAGAAGCTTCCAGGTTTATTT
The DNA here is from genome assembly GCF_050947875.1 of Dermacentor variabilis. NCBI lineage: Eukaryota > Metazoa > Arthropoda > Arachnida > Ixodida > Ixodidae > Dermacentor > Dermacentor variabilis. Next base: position 78,484,959 of record NC_134568.1, on the reverse strand, counting down.
GATGCGGACGACATTGTGTTGCTGTAGCTAACAAGCGAAGTAATTTGCAATGTCTGGCTAATATCTGTGGACAGGAAGGGGAGAATTTAGGTTTTAAATTGAGTGTTAGAAAATCAAGTGCTTTGGTATTCAATGAAAACAGTGAACACACAGTGACAATACAGGGCCAGGAAACACCTCGGGTAAAATAATATAAATACCTTGGTATATGGATAAACGAAGGCAATAGATATATGAAAACACAGGAAAAAACAATAAAAGTAAAGGGGAAGAAAAATGCAGCCATAATGAAGCACAATGCGCTATGGGGATACAAGATGTACGAGGTGCTCCAGGGTATGCGGAAAGGTGTAATGGTTCCAGAACTTACGTTTGGAAATGCGGTTGTTTGCTTGAAATCAGAGGTACAATCGGGACTCGATGGCAACCAAAGGTCAGTGGGACGCCTCGCATTGGGCGCTCAGGGGAAGACGATAAATGAAGCTGTGCAGGGTGATATGGGCTACGCAAGTTTTGAAGTGAGGGAAGCTCACCGTAAAATTGATTATGAAGAACGACTGAGGAATATGGAAAAAAGAAAATGGACTGGGAGAGTGTTGAGGTATTTGTAGAGAAAAAAACGTAGACTCACAATGGGGGAAAAGAACTAGGAAGCGTACCAGCAAGTATGCGGCCTGTAGGTGAGCGACACAGCAACAAAGAACGTCCAGCGGAAAGTCAGAGAGGCTTAAATAATCTCATGGGTGGCGGCAATGGAAAAGAAACCTGCCATGAGTAACTACTTAAGGGGAAAAAAGGAATTCAGGAAAGAAACAATTTATGATAATTCAAAAGGAAGCTCATTACTTTTCGAAGTGAGGTCAGCACGCCTTAGAACACGAACCTATAAAATGAGATGTAAGAAGGAAGAAGAAGCACGTGCTTGCTGCGGTAAAGCTAGGGAAACGATGGAGCATGTTTTATTAGAATGTGAAGACATCTGCCCAGCGGTCAATTTAGGCACCACTGGACTCCTTGAAGCCCTTGGGTTCAGCGAGAGCAGGGAGAAGGTAAACATGTCCATAGTAGAGAATAGTAAAAGGTGATTGGAAGGTTGGTGGAAGAAAAGCATGGGAACGACAAAAAACGGAGACGTACAAAAACAAAGTTCACAATATGGGTTCAGAAAAATTCGTTATAGAAATTCATTTTTTTTCAGATTTTTTTTTCTTTTTTCATCTCGGTAGGACATTAGGCAGTATAATAGCAAGAATATGGTGGCGCAACCCACCACCACGTTCCTAAGGGGACGCTCATAAAATCCGTCCAACCATCCTGGGACCCGTGGTGCCACCGCCGCGCTCGCGCGTTGGACGTCTAGCTCCCCTGCCCTTGTCCACGTATTTGACTTGTTGTTGACCGCTGAGCTGACATCAACTGTGGTGTCATAACGAGGCCTCGTCGGAAGTACTACTGCTTCGCTCCCAGTTGCAGAACTGGATATAGCGGCGTGAAGAACGCGCCGAAATTGTTTGGTGCCCCCGAGGACGCCGAGAGGCGCTATGTTTGGAATCGGAACCTTCACCGTGCTGCTAAGCCCCTGGAACTGACTGACGCTGTGTGTGAGCTACAAGTACGTACTTCCAGACCATGTTCACGTCATTGATGGAAAGGAAGCGCGGATACCACGTGGAAAGCTCTCGCTTTCACGGGGCGCAGTTGCGACTATTCCGCCGAATGTTTCCAAGTACTTGCCGGAGATGCCAGTACGCAAAAGGCCTCCAAAAAAAAAGGTGTGCGCAGAACCTACAGAGTGTGGTTTGTCTAAAAAGCCTTGCTTGCAAGTTGATGAGCTTCAAACGGATGGGCCGGCAATCGACTTGCAGTACATGCCGTTTGACTTATTCAATGTGCCTCAACTGACAGAGCAGTGAGCCGCTCACCAATTTCCCAGCTATTGTGTTGCTGCTTATGTGCAGGCCTCTTTTAACAGTGAGTCTCACCCTGTCGGGATCGAAAAGACTATTCATGAACTCCCGAAGTACACAAGGCGACGTCTGCCGGACGTATCTTTGCCGGACATTAATGTCTGAACCACTCTCGCATACCATGGAAGAGGTGAAACAGCTGCTGGCAAAACTCTTTTCGTCCTGTTTTACAGCGAAGCTGTCTATGGCTAGGATCCCGGGATTTCTTTGTGGCGTAACTTCGATAGAAAACTCAGAAAACTATCGTCATCTATGCCTCACACTTCCGTAAGGCAGAGGATACAAGCACCCAGCAAAGTGAAGCGAACAGTGCATATACGTTCTCTCGAATCGCGCATACAGCATACAGAACAGCAGACGTTTCAATAAAAAACAAGCTCAAAACAAACAACCGAACCACATGCATAATTGATGATAAGACACTCCTGCGCCGTACATGCAATGTGAACCCCGTATCGCTCCCCGCATACGTTTCCCGGTAAAAATTACCGTTGCGCAAGCTGCTGCGGCGACGGCAGCTTGACTGTTGCACACGAAGCAGGGAGTGAAGTAACTGCTCTTTCGTACGTAAAAGAAGAACCCGCCTAGCAACTGATTTGTGTTGTGACACGTGCGTATAATGTGGACTCCTGAAGAGCAGCGTCCATGTGAGGCGCGACGAATTTCTCTTCCCTCTGGTCCACTCTTTATCGGTGCACGAAGTAGCGGTGCAAGCCAAGTTTCAGGCCGTCGAAACGTAATAATTAGGTAAAGTGCATGTGAATGTCGCCACGTGAATAATTTCAACCTGCGTCGCAATGGGTGATCGTTCTAGTTGTCGTTTACAGCTTCGCTGTCCAACCACCATTATAGCATGGATTGGGGCCCATATATTATTTGTTAAATAAAGCGCTTTCTTCTGAACTAGACCTGTGAGTGCGCTGAATGTTTTCTTTTCAGTGCAGCTTCCTATGAGCCAGTCGTGCCACCGGCGCGTGCTTGGACTCGCCTATACCAATAAAATTTTTTTAACTGCGGCCCTTGCAACAAAAAAAAAGAACAAGGAAAGGAAGGAAACAGCTCGTTTTGTTTCCTTTCTTTCTCTTCTGTTAATAGAAAACGTGGTGGAGCGTATTAAAACGCGTTTTTTACCCGGGCGAGCAGACATCCGACGCATATGTATACATGAAGGGCCCAGGTTAACGGTGCAGCAGCGCCACCTGTGCATTTCTGGGTAAACTGCTTCACCGTGGAACCTACCCACGGCCCACTACCCCTAATCTAGTACACTATAGGCACAGCGCGCGGACTTGTCTCGTGCCTGCGGCACGCTCTTTGCGGGACTGTCGAGCACGAGGCTATGGAGCGGGGCACCGGCATGGACGAACTCAATCGTTCGAACGCGCCTCCGTTCGCGTGACTGTACACGCGAATGATTAGGCATTGATGTCCAGCATGGGGGCGAACATATTCACTGGATATCCTGTAGCGGGGAGTCGGACTTACTCGATTCGTCCGCGCCCATCGGCATGTTCTATTGATTGTGATTCGGCTACATGGCATTTGTGTATGAAAGGTGCAATAAGTGAACTTTTGATTGTTTGCGCTACTTTGTTGCCGTTCCTTTGTCCCAAGAGCACGTTTGAGACCTTGCGAATTAAAGACGCTAGTAGGTGACCAATTAAGTAGAGTATGATCGGCGTTATGTCGCCGCCTGCTCGACTATTACGGTCAGAGCGTTCCTTTCTCGTTCATCATCCCATCACGTCATCATGTTTTGATAATTATTTTTAAGTAAGAAGTGCCCAGCTGCCACACCAACTTGTACTTTCATTCGTTCGTGTCGAAGATATCAGAGCGTAATCACCTCCCTGCCTCCATCGCCAGCAGCCCTGATCAGGCGGCGTTCAAAACGTATACATCTGCAACATTGTACGTACCACTAATGTATCACTCGTCTTTGTAGCTCCACAATGGCGCTGAGAGTATCTTAAATAAATAACTGAATAAATAAGTAAATAAATAAATACATTGTTGGTTCTCCCGTAATCGAGAGTAGATGTAAGCATGAAATGGCACCCGGCAAAGCAGATTGGTTGGAGATGATACTAGCCACAATCATAAAATGGGTGTAGTGCATGTTCACTATGGCACACCCCACCGCACCGGACCGCACCACACCGCACCAAGCCATACTGTGCACTCGTCCATATGGACGCTGCCCAGCTAGAAGCATCAAACCAGCTGAAGGCGGCGTGAGAGGCAGTGAAAAACGCTAGGGAGAGAGAGCGCACTGCCAAGATAAAAGAAGAATGAATTGAATTCTGGGGTTTAGCGTGCCAAAACCAGGATTTGATTATGAGGCACGCCGTAGCGGGGAAATCCGGATGAATTTTGACCACCAGGGGATTTTTGACGTGCCCCCTATGCACGGGACACAGGCTTTGCATTTCGCCTCCATCGAAATGCGGCTGCCGCGGCCGGGATTGGATTCCGCGACCTCGTGCCTAGCAGTGCAACACCATAACCGTTAAGCCACCGCGGCGGGTAGAAACACCTGAAGGAGGCGCTACGCAGCGTGGCGTCATCTCTCGATGCGACGAAAAACCCGCGCCGCAGAACTCACGGACCGCTGGCGTTCAAAAGAGCGCTCAGCGCCAAACTATGACAGTGAATTGTATGGTGCCCTATATCTGGCCTTTTGAACGTCACCTCGCCCCCTACTGGACATTACAAATGAAACTTCAGCGTACTAGAAGTTACAGCTTGAGTGATATCGTGAACCAACATTAGGAATAAGTCGGAATCAAATCTTTTTGTAACCTGTTTGGGCAGTAACTAGCCTATGTAATGCGGTCCTACACAAAGGGTTCGGGGTCAGAGACAACATTTTCTTAAGATTTTACTGGTTGCCCGGGTCACGTGGTGCAAATGACGTCAAATGTTCAACTGCGCCACTACGAAGCCAACTTTATGGCCGCGAAGCCGACTCATCGCTTCCGTCGGTGCCATCGACATTGCAATCAGCGGACCGTCGAGCGTGCGCTTCATTCCTCGGCTGCGGGTTGCAGGTACGATATTCGACTATATAAGTCAGGGATCCTGATGAAGTGATACGAAACACATCATATCGGCACTTGTATCCCAGTATTACGGGGTGCAGCGCACCAAACTGCACAAACCGCACGGGAGGTATAGCAAAGCTTGTTACGCAGTGCTGTGTAGACAGACAGACGTACGCCGGCGACAGCTATTACTACTGCGTATGGGCCGAGACCAGGCGGCTCCGAAAGGGACCAACCAGGGTATGCGAGGGGAGGTCGCTTCGTTTACACTTAATTAGCACTGTCGCACAGAGCGACGAAGGGACAGGACTAATTGAGAAAGCAACACACGACACCTGTGTTTTTTTCGCTTAAAGGGACCCTGAAACGGTTCGGACAAATTTTGTAGACGCGTAGGGTTCAGCTTAAGTAGAACATTCGCACCACAATTTAAGTGAAGCGTTACGTATTAATGGAGCTACAAGCGATTAGAAGTTACCCTCCTCCCTAGCCATGCTTTTCCTCCTCAACTCGTTCGCCGAGCGAGCGGGGCTAAGCTCCGCCTTCAGTGGTTCAGCGTCATGATGCGACGTCACATCGTCCACTTCCGGTTGTTTTGGAGCCCGCCCCCGCCCGCGCGAGACCTCTCCGCTAGCCGCTTGGCCGTCGACCCCAAGCGAGAGCTATCGAAGCAGCGTGCGTTGCGAGCATTCTGTCGTAGCGCCGAACATGTCTGGTATTCCGTTAACCACACACTAGCGGTAACCACAGGCCAGCTGGTCATTTCGGCAAATGACTGGAGGCATAAACTCAAGTTGATGAAGGAACTTTAGCGTAGACGTACGTGAGCGGCCTGATCGGTCTGCACGGTCCATACACTTGTTGGCGCAGCGCTTAACCAGCCAAACACAGCGCTAATATTGCTCTAACCAAGTGTAAGACATTTTAAACATTTATAAAAACAACGTGTTGATGATTACACTCCTCCAAAAAATACACACCAGCAACAAAGAAAACACTGCCATGCTGCTACTGTGTATGGTTGAGCTCTGTGCCACCAGGTGGCTGCACCGTGCAGACCATTCACATTTGCCCTTCTGCTCATCTCATGGGTCATCCCGTTACGGCACAGTCAAGCGGCCAAACTCTGTCCCCTTGCGCTTGCGTTTGCCCTAATACCGGACTCGCGAAACGCTATTGCGTTAGTAATCTTCCGGTGTAAAGTGACGGCCACAAACGCGCAAATCCTGGCGCCGATCGGATAACGGCAGTCCGATGCCCAGCAGCCAGTTCGCTCGTACGCTGCCTTGCAGAGGGACACGATGTCGCAGCTTGACACATTGCCACTCGCTACGTTTGCAGTCCACAAGGCAACAAAGTCGAATCATAGTGCTCGCGAAAAGACAGACCGATTCTGACCGCGGAGCTCTCGTCAAAATGGAGTATGTTGTAACACAAGCAGACGACACTTGCTGTGTGCCGGAAGTGCTCAAGTGTACTGAAAAATTATTCTTGTGCATTCTCTTTATGTTACTGTCTTTTCATAAAAACAAATTAGCTAACATTCCAACTATTATGAAGATCATTTGTTTACCATAAAGCTGGAAAAATTATCGATCACGCGCTCTTGTCAGCCAATCGGATAGCTCGCCCCACTGACGTCGCATGGGTGATTTCGGTCATATGGGTAGGGGCGGCTTAAAATTCCGCCGAGCAAAGTGCTGCGATCGGCAGCGATGTGCATTTTTAAAACCTTATAATAAATTACACGCTTTACGCGGGGCACTTAGATGTGTCAATTAATGATCAGAAGGACCTACTCTAACGACTCAGTACGTTTGTAGAAAATCGTCAAAAGCGTTTCAGGGTCCCTTTAAGTCCCGTCCCTTCGTCGCTCTGTGCGACAGCGTTAACAATGTCGAACCAACTAGCCCACTGCGTAATTTTCCTTGATTTACGCGTAAATCAACATTTATCTCGAATAACGCCCCTGTTAACGCTGAGATGCGTACGCCTGGTATGAGAGGTTGTTCACTTGTACAATTTTAGGCGTATATGTGCAGCACGACACAGACGCGGGACAAAGAATGAACGACGCCTTTGTGTCGCGCTGCACGTATACGCCAAGAATGTTAACCTACCAACTCGCCCAGCTCCGTTGCTTGTGCGATTGTTCCGACTATGCGGGTCTAGAACCGTGTGTTCAAAACAGAGTAAGTACTAGCAGAGGCAATTTACCCGCTGCACCCTGGTATTTCTATCCTCTGTTTTCTATTTATTTCTCGTCGGCATTCTGATTTCCCATGTAGCGTTGAATGATGTGCTAGTGTTCATTGTTTTGTAGTAAGTGAAAACCTCGCGCGCTCCCGCTTATGAGACAGCTGCGATAGCTTCGACATTTACCGCCCGGAATATCTTGCTTGTTCGATCGGCCTTAGACGAAACTAGGAATGTAAAATTCTGCCTGTATGTTTAATAAGCGCTGTGTTAGAGGAGATTGACCTTAGTGTCCTGCAGTCTCATACTGGGATGGAGGTCCAGGTATAGCACAACTTATATGCACTACTTCGTTTATTCTATATTTTCAAGAATCGCGGGCTTATGCTAGGTATCAGACAAAACACAGCTGTTAAATATTGCATATGTTTCTGCGGCTGTGTTTACTTGTCACTGAAACTGCTTTTATGCAAGACCACTTCACAAAAGACCACTTCGCATGGCCTGCAAAAAATAAACCGTCTGAAGCCAGACGCAGTCCTAGGCATCTTTTCCTGCGAGTTCTGGATGCAGTGTTGATTGGCGTAAATTTTCCTTGCCTCTGATGCGATATGTTGCAAAGCTTTGTAAACTAGCTTTGTAGCCAAAGCCTGCTTTAATGATTTTATTCACTCGATACAGTGTGTTCAACTACTAGTTCTTCTGCTCTGAGTAGTATGAAGAGATCAAGGAAAATGTGTTATTATATTACAGTCTGCAATGTGTGAATAATTACTTTGCCATCTTGATGTGATTAGTGCGATAAAAATAACCTGTTGTTACTCTTAATAGTTTGTTGCCTTTTCAGTTGCATTGAATTTTGCCCCCCAAGGCTCCAAGAACCAGCACATAGCCTTACTTCCAGCAGCCATTGGTCATCCGTTGCCTTGTACGAAATAAATTTGATCTAGAAGCTCCTGCATGTTGAATCTTTTTCTACTTGCATATTTGCTGCTAAGAAGCACCTGTTTATTCTGCGGTATGAATGAATAGTAAAAATAAGCTTTGCATAAAATATGCGCATGTGAACATTTGAAAAATGCGCTTAAATCTACGTGTCTGCACCGTATATATCGAAAACATGCAGCTGCTGCGAACGACGGCTAGTGATAAATGACGCTCTGTTAACGGTCACTGACATTGTTAACGGCCACTAAAGCACGCAAAGCAATTTGAAGTGACGCTAACATACATGAACATATCCGTACCTTTAGAAGTAATTTTTAGTTGGCTACCTCCGGGGGGGGGTCTCTTTCAAAACTATAATAAGCTTTGTCCTGTGCATATATATATATATATATATATATATATATATATATATATATATATATATATATATATATATATATATATATTGTATATGTGAATGGTGTTCACAGTGGAAATTTTAAACAATGTTCAAGTGAGAAAATACGGATGAGGCAGCCGCCGCTGCTGCTTCTAATGCGCGTGTCCTCCTATTGTCAGGATTTGCAGAAGTAATGCGAAAGCATGAATTAAAAGTCGTGCACTTCCGCGCCAACAATGATGCAGCGAACTACTAGCCCCAGTAAAATTTCAAGCGAAAAGGTCGAGGAAGGTAAAAAGAAACCTCAAATGATGTGGGTGACAAAGCTCTGGTAACGACACTTTAGATGTGTGTGTAGGGAGGAGGGGGCTTCGGTATCGTCCGGGGGGGGGGGGCGGGGGCGAGGGGGGGCTGAGCCCCCATGTAGTCGGCGCCTATGTGGGTGCACGTATGAGACACAAAAGGCCATCAGCGCACAACAGGGAACGCAATGCCATTTAAAGCGACAGCGGCGCGCCTGTGGAAGGGATGGGGTCTCGTTCACATCCTGTTCCACAGATGGCGCCGTAAGGCCTGTCGTAACGCTTGAGGCTCAGAAGCTGTACGATTCAAAATGAACCCTGAATCAAGCGAATCTCTAGAACCAAGAATCCTAGCACGAACAACTGGTAAAGATGTTTAGGCTCTTGCTTGGTCAATATGTTGCTGAGAAGTGTAGCACAATTTATTCCTTCAGTAGTAAAAAAAAGAGGCCACAATGCAGCCTCAAGATGGATATGTCGTTCTGTAGCCGCGGCGAAATTCACTCTTCGTAAATGTTTGATCACTCTCGATCAGTGCACGATATAATCAACGAGGCATGATAGAAATAATAGCTGCAGACACCATATGTCGCAAGTATCAAACGATTCCGGCGACTTATTTAGTATTACGACTACGCATATTATTAATATAACTATATGTCACTACGTTAGAAACGCACCAGAGGAACATTGATATCTGTGCTTACGATAATTTCGACCGCTATGTCGCGCAGGTGCTTTACGTAGCAAAGCGATGAGAAGTTAGTGGGTTCTCTTCGCCGAGAACACATGGCGCCCTTATTCAAAGACTTCCGCCACGGCCGTGGTATTCACCCTACTTCAGAAAGGCGGCGCTAGTTGTTCTAGAGACACTAACAAAGTTGGTTCTTTATTCTATGACAATAACAGGAGTAAGCTTTGTTTCACGCATGCTGCACAGGCTTATTAGTAATGAGTATTCGCTGCGTCCCATATTAGCGACATTGAGCAACTTGTACGAACATGTCGCTTCACGAAGTGGCGTGGAATTCAGCGGCGTGACTTAGTCGGTACGTGAAGGAACGTACGTTACAGATATTGGCGGCTGAGCTAAGTCTTACGTATTTGTAAAGGCGGCTGCATAAAATCGCCGACGCAATGAATACGACGAAGTTGGTGGTGTGGCCTAGCAAGCTATAACACTATATTCATCACGAATGGGAAATGCGTCCTTAAAGTGAAGCATGATCGATGCCACCTTACAAGAGGTATCAAAATACGAAAAATGCTGTAAAGGCAACAATGTAAGCTTCTACGGTAGAGTCTCCTTTCCAAAACACAGGCCCATCAAAGTCGACGCCGCTGACTTGGAACGGCTGTGATCCGGACAATCTATCCTTTGGAAGTGATGCTGTTTGTGTCGAAGCAGCATTCAGCCGGAATCGCGCGCACACACCACATTTACTAAGCACTTTCTTAACACATTGGCGTCCTCTAAGTGACCAGAACCTCTCCCGTGGCTCAGCGAGAGTAGCACTAACGCTACCATGAAAAATGCACCGATGAATGTCGTTCACAATGAGCTGTGTGCAATGCTGATCTGGGGGCAGTAGTGAGGGCCATTTCATGTGGTCTGAAGTCGTTGCGTAATCGAGGCGAGCCTTTAAGCGAAGGACGCCTTCTTTGTCGAGAACGGATGGAGCTCCCGAATGCGCGAAGTTTTCTCGGGCGTCTTGTCATCAGAGAGTGCGACGATGTCTTTAGTAAATGGCTGCAACTGCATGTTCTTCAGCCATACTTCTTCACTTGCTCGTCACTTGCCCAGGGAGGACTTTGACAATTGTGGACAAATCTATTTATCCATGCGGTTATCCTAAGAATATCATGCCAGCGACTGTATTTGGTTGCGTCTAGCATGTGCTCTAATATTCTACACTTCGCCACCAGAACAATTTCCATCGGGTTTCTTTTTTCGAACAACGAAATTTTCGAATTGGCGGTTCCCTCTTCTTTCTTAGGCCATGCATCTGGAGCAGCAGCTAGCCACTCGGGACCACACCACCGCAATTTACTTTCTCCTAGGGCGCGGGCTGATAAGCCTCTTGTCACAAGGTCTGCGGGGTTATATTTCCCAGTGCAGTGACCCCAGGAAATTGGTTCCGTGTAGATTTGAACTTCAATGACTCGGTTGCAAGCAAATGCCTTCCATCGAGTCGCTACGGATCGAATCCAGCAAAGACAGATGCTAGAATCGGTCCAACAGTAATATGGTGTGTTCTGTGGTAGAGTGTCTCTTAGAAAAGCTGTTAATCTGGCTCCGATGCAAGCTGCAACCAATTCAAGTCGCGGCAGCGTCAAACGTTTCAACGGAGCAACCCTTGCCTTTGCTAGAAGTTGCTGGACGTCTTGAGCTCTCAAATACGCTACAACACCGTAAGCATGAGGGCTGAAGTCAGTAAGTACAGTGTGTCCGCAAGTCGTGGTGCCCTTTTCACCGGTCACAGGAAAGCAACGAAACAAGATAGAAATGTGAAATTTTATGTGGTAGCGCTTCGTTGTACACGCGACGGTATTCACGTGGCAGTTTGGTCACGGATTCGAATTTAGCAAGCCACAGAACACACTGAACTTTTCTCTGTACTGTCCACATCTCGACTGGCGTGGGCGTGGGCTGATCCGTTGCCGTGCAGTTCGTGGTGCTGCGTCATCGCCAGTGTACGCACACCCTTACACATCGTACTACGGAAATTTCGAGAGTTCTCACTTTTATTTAGTGAATAGCTCACATTTCTATCTTGTTTTGTTGCTTTCCTGTGACCGGTTAAAAGGGCACCATGACTTTACGGACGCATGCACTGTACATGTAGTTAGTATCGTGTATCATCGCCTTTGAGATCAGTTAGCGAGCGTCGGCTGATAAAAAATTACAGCGGTCATTTAGAGCTATATGCAGTGACATGACTCTTACGTCATTTCTGATGGCTTTCCGTCGTTTTGTTACGCGGCGTGGAATACCAAGTGTCCTATATTCCGACAATGCTCTAACCTTTAAAGCAGCCATTCGTGAACTCAAGTCCACATACCAGATTCTACGAGACACATAAGTGCAGAACTTTTGCGCGACAAGCCATATAACGCGGAAATTTATTGCGGAGCGTGCTTCTTGGTAAGGGAGGGTTTTTGGAAAGGATGACTCGGACTGTCAAAGAATGCCTCAGGAGAACGTTAGGAAAAGGCAGCTTGAACTTTCAATAGCTCAGTACGCTTTTAGCAGAAATCGAGGCAGTAGTAAATTCTAGACCATTAAAATATGTTTCTGGTGACGCTACAGACTTCGAAGTTCTTACACCTGCTCATATTTTATCACTTAGGCGACTTACAGCCCTTCCTCACCATGAAGTTAGAGAAGCGTTAGGGAATCACACTGACGCACTGCGATTTTGGAGAGCCGGTAACGCAGGCTAGCTATTTTCTGCAACCGCTGGTACAAAGACTACTTGTTGGCTCTTAGATAAGGTGCCGATAACATTCTGGAAAATGGGAAGGATTTCTAACGTATACGAGAGCACCCAGATTACGAGGCCGATACAGCTTCCATTTCCGCTATAAATGTGCGAGTGAATTTGTCGGGGGTGGATGATGTTGGAAATCGCGAGCGGCGCGGAGTAGACGGTGAATAACTGGATAGTGGGGTGTGGGCTGTTCAGAGAAGACTGTTTGGGATGTACGCCATGTTCGGGCGGTATCGCGCTAAGCGCCACTAAAGGCTGCAGAAGGACTTTTCCCACAAGTGCCCTAGCGTTGAGCGACAGATGTACCTTCTCCTTGGAGCTACCTGTGGGTTTTTATTTGCAACCAGGAACGTTTGAAACTCGCTCAACATCCGTCGTTTTATCACGTGTTTACTGGAGATAGCTGATCGTTTGGATAAATTTCTTTGACCACCGGGGAACCGATGCGCTGTCACTTTCAACTGCGAGCATTAGAGGGATAGCTGAATGTGTGCTTATCCTGGCTCGAAATCGTGTACGACGATATCGAACGTCACCACTAAGAGCCTGTGGCTGAAGATAAAGTAAAACATTGTCCCCAACCGATATTAGACTTAGGGTCACGACATGCGAACCATAGTGTCGTCATCGTTGTTGTCGAGAAAGCTATCATCGCTCTGGATTTATTTCTAGCGATGGCCCAATACAACTTTGATTGCTTCTCCTTCTTCTTTTGATGTGTTATGTTTGATAAGCGCAAAAGCACTTGCGCTCTGCGCGAACTTGAGCTAGTGCGGTTTTCTTTTGCGCATACAAATGCGGCTGCCCCTTGCCTCACCTGTCCTTGAAGGCGAGTGCGGAGATTGCCGCTACAGAAGTTGTTCTTTTTATAACTGACTTGGGTATGACTACCTAGGTGGAGTACACAAGTGCGCAGGTTCGACACGTGGACAACGATCGTCATTCAGTGTTTAGAGAAACTCTGCACCGTATATTCATGATTGTTTGTAGAGCAAGGCTACAGTAAAAAGGAAAAAAACGTTACGACACAATGTTCTGCAAAGATTTAACAGAAAGTTTCGACGAGCTAGTTCATAGATTTCGTAGAAAAAAGGCGCAAAAGGGAACGCAACAAGGGACACATGCCATGAAGACAAGCACCTTCTTACTTTTAATAATAATAAGGACTGTCCCTTTTCAAAGACAATTGCAAATATGTGGGGTATGCGAACACATGACCACAACAATCATCAATATGCGCTATTCACAGGCCAAAACTTCAGTTCCTCATTACTCAGTAGCAAAAACGGTACTCTGACACACTTCTCGGTTGCTGTCCTTTAATGCAAAACACTTCAACTATCATTCCGTGGGTCTACCTTCTTGCCTTTTGCAGAAAAATTGGCGTACTTCGCAGCTTTGGATAATGGCTGCGGGTGTTCCCATCAACCTCCGCCGCATCTCGCCCCCAGTGCCACCGCCACGATTAGAACCGAATCCGCAACATGCATAGACATTATTTAAAACTAGTGTGTCATCTTTCTCTTGTTTTTTTTTACTTTCCTCAGCTTTCATTCATTCTTTCTTTTTTTTTTTTCATTTTGCTGAGGCGAGTAGTGCCACTACTAAAAGTTGCCCGAATAACGTCATAAACAAAAAACTGTTTGAAAAAAAGAATCAGGTTAACGGCCAAAAACAATACAGGGGCAACATAGTGAAGAGATGCAGAATAATTTTGACTACTTGGGATTTTGTTTTTATTCCTTCTCTTTTTTTTTTACGTGAACCCAAAGAACGGTATATCGGAATGCACACACCAGAACGGGGACGATGCGGCACGCGTGGGTCACACGCACACACGGGATTCGAACTCGCTACCACGTGATCAGCAACCGAACACAGCAGCCACTGAGCCACCACAGCTTGTGAGCCACAGCGCATCAATGCGAGAACTTTAGACTTTAGAACCTCAATTTAGCACAGATTTCACTCTTACAACTTTTTGGCCTTGTGAATTAAATTGTTCCCCTGCAGAGCTTTTACGGAAAAACACACTTTATTTTCGTCAATCTGGCGATGTCATCTTGCGTTGTACTTTCGATTACGCGAAATTTTTGCCACCTCACATACACTTTTCCTCCGCAGCAAGGAGCCATCACACGAAAGTGGCGAGCACGCGGGACGTATTCTCGGTCGCTCAATATCGGGGCTCGCCCTTCTCTGCAGACAGACAGACAGAAAAACTTTATTCACGCATTCATGTGATAAGCAGCGACAGAAACGATGCCCGTCGCTCCAATGAGACACCGTGTTCGACGTCACCCCAGGGAAGAAAGGAAAGTATCGCCGACAGTGATCGACTGAGAACCGACACGGCCCCTGTGCCTGCCCTGCATGCTGCCGGCGCCCACGCTGTGACGCGCGTTCCGTTATGTGCTCATGGCATGGATGGTCAAGGATACGAAGGTACTAATGCGAACTTGCGTGGGCAGCTGACGAAACTCATAGCGGTTCGTATTCGATCATGTTTCATGTTCTCGTACTTTCGTCCGTTAGTTCATCAGGAAAATGACGCTTACTTCGGCCGCATCACAACACGGCCGCCGGTATGCATGATCAAAGAGAGATATTAGACAATTTAACGCGCATTCACTAATTAAGCTTTAAAATAATTACCCTATGGCTCATATGGCAATTTACAATTTCTAACCGTGGAGTTCGCAAGGCGGATCCACTTGGAACGAATTCTCAGGATGACACCAGTTTCGAGATATTAATTCGAGACCTTTGCGGAGAAATGCATTGTCGTTCCGGTTACTTTTGCGCTTCAATGCATAAAACGACGTTTTGTTAAGAAAGTCATTGGACCGCTAGTGCATTTCGCCGCAAAGTTCGGGAATAAATATCTCGAAACTGGCGTCATCCTGAGAATTCGTTCCAAATGAATCCACCTTGCGAACTCCATGGCTATAATTTGTAAATTGCAATATGCGCCATAAGGTTATCAGTTAAACACTTAATTAACAATTTTTCGTTAATTAGTCGATTGTACATTTCTCTTTTTTGTGCAAGTAATATCCGCCTGTTTGAGCAGACCAGGTCACGAACTAGAATTGTGATATATGCCATAGGCAACCTTTAAAAATGTTTGAAAGTGTTCGCTGGAACACCCGGTATACACATGACGAGCTTAAAACATACGCCTTAAATGCCGGTGCCCTTTGCAGCCGCGCTGCTGCCGGGTGGATGACAAATTTTCCTTTCACAAGACGAAGATGTTGGCATTTTCTACTTGAACATTTTCTTGGGTGCCGCGCGAACGCTTTTTCAACTCGCCAATATCACTTATCCTCTCGAGCAAGAGCTGACGCCACATATCGTAACGATTACTTTAATTTTCTTTCATTTTTCTCCTTTCGGCATTCAACTCGCACACAGCTTCGACGCCGCTGTCACCGAAATCAGCCTTTCAGCGACCAGTGAAAAGAAATTAATGACGTCGTAGGAAAGGAATCCTAACAAAAGAGGGATTCTGTTTTCAGCAGCGGAACGTATAGCCCGTGCGGCTAAGAAAGTTCATGCTGTACAGCGCAAGTAACGTGAATGGATGATAGATGCGCCGAATATAAGTACAGTATCTAGACGTGCGTAGAAGTTCCAGAAGAGTGGACTTTCGTCTTGCGTGTGTAACGGCTTCCGGTGGTGTACCATAGATGCCGTGGCACCGTTTATCACCCGAGGTCTCACAAATACACGTTGCACCAATACTATGGCGAAATGCAATACATGCAGACTATGTCCACTGACGAATCCACCAAGGATCGAGAGGGGAGGGGTCCGGCGGGGCTTTATCTGTGACCTCGGACCCGCCGCCACTCCCCTTTTCTATATTGCCCCCCAGCCCATCTTTATCTATCCCATTCTCTTTGATGCTACCCTGCATCCACCCACAGCTATGCCCTACAAACTTAAAGAGAGTTTTCGTTCTTCGCAATGACAACGTGTGCCTCTCATTCGGCGGCCCCGACATGCACTAAAATACAAGTTTTCACACGCAACCACCACGAATCTCACTTGTCGCGCGCGGTGCGTTAGTTCTCATGACAACGTTCGGTCCCGACGCGACAGACACTGTGACGAATCGGAAACTTGGGGTTCTCCGTGTGCGGTGATTTATTTCCACGGAAAGAAAGAAAGAAAAAAAAGGGGGGGGGAAAGATGTACGAATGAAGAAAAATCCAACGTCTCGTAGCGACGAGAAGTCAACGCCCATAACCTGCTCAAGTAGACGCGCAAACCAGCCATAGCGCGCCATTTCAGCCATGCCTACAAGACGTCAGCGACCAGGGATGAGAATGTGACCTCGTTTTTGTACGGCGCGTTCGCTCGGTACGAAACGGCTGCGCGCGCGCGCAGACACGCGAACGCCTGCGACGCACTTGCGAGCACGTTTCTGGTGCGGGCGTCGAGGCAGGTAGCTCTCAATGGCACCGACCGCGTCTCCTCTACGCTATCTGCGGCGACGGCCGGACCGCGCATCGCCTGCGGCACCGTTCGCGCAACGCGCGTATCGCGAGTCGCGGCATTAGCATATGAACTGAGCCCATGCAAAATAGCCTCCTTCCCAGTGGCAACCTGGCGGTGCGCAACTCTGCCTTCAGTCGACGACGAATATCGCGTGTACGAAAGGAAAATACCAAGCAACAAATATCCGTGCGCCTTCGAGTACCGAGTGCATGCGCTACTGCCATTGCACTCTCCGTGCGACAGCGCTTCGAGCCCGCTTTGTATTCACACCCGTAACCAGCGCGTTTGCGTGGCCTTCGTCGAGGAGACAAGGAGCAGGCCGCAGGCTGCTATTGTGCACTGGGGAAACCTGTGATACGCTATACCCTTTTATTTATACCGGTCAAACGCGACAAGTTTGTCTAAGTTAGTCTGGTGCCCATTGTGCACCCCTTCACGTCGCACGACGGTTTGTCCCGCGTTCGCCACAAGTTCTCCGCCGTATATTATTCGCTTTTTCAATACTGTGCGGTGCTTTCGTCACTCGGCCGCCGGATCGGCCCACCGCTTCGAGACAACGGTCAATTAACTTTGGGCACGCGTGTCCCTGTCGAGGCCACCGACCAGAGCCGGAGCGCTTATCATTTTTAGTCGTTGTACAGAATGGGCTCCCTCGCCTTCGTATTCGCACTGCGGTCGTGCCCGCGTCGCATACTCGTTATAGGTCAGCGCGCAATCGACTTGAGGTCATATGTTGTTGGATAATGTTTGTTTTTACATCCTTCGCGCCCTTCGAAAGTGGCTCGCACATGCCACGCTCTCTCTATAAGGGCCACTTTGAGGAACGGATGATAGGAAATTGACGAAATCATATTTTCGGTTTCACGTCCCAAGCCAACCGCGCTGTAATAAAGGACGCTTTAGTGGGTGGTCGTCTCCGGTTTAATTTCGACCGTCAGGAGGAAGTCACGTGCACCTAAATGCAAATACGCAAGGACCTCCGGCCCTGCAGAAAAACGGCATAGCCACTGAGCCGCCGCGGCGAGTAAGAAATGAATAGAAACGGTGAAGAGGGAGAGAGAGAGAAACGAAGAAGGAAAGGTGGCTCCCCTCGACTTGGGGAGGGAGAAAGTGGTAGAGGAAGTAAAGAGGAAAGAGAAGAAAATAATAAAAAGTAAGTCATTGTGAACACATTTGCGGATGAATGCCTTCACAAGTGTTCGTACAGTATATAGTCGCCGTCAAGAAGCGCAGAAGGATTTTTCTGGCCTTGTGCAAGCAAGAATGCATAAACCACGTTCTCAGGATCTTTTCCTCCGAGACCGTTGTATTATCGAATCGGTTGAGTCCAGCTTGTAGAGCATGTCGTTGAGCGTCAACAGATGGGCAGTGGCACAGAATGTGCTCTAGTGTCTCATCGCACCGGCACAAATTGCACACCGCACTGTTGGCCATTCCTATTAAGAATGAACAAGCATTTGTACATGCGAAGCCCAACCACATGAAACGTTGACGAATTGTTATCAAATATGGCGCCTGATCTTGAAAGCACGCCAGGTGAAACATTATGTAAAAAAATAACAAACAAACGTCGACACCATCTCTGACGCGCAGGGTGCGTTTGTCGGCACATAGATAAGTATACTCCCTACAGCAAAAGCACTCTGAATATGAGATCCGAGAAAAAAATCAAAATAAATAACTTTTTCTTAATGTTTCCTCTTTTTTTTTTTCTTCCAGGCATTACATACTTCCTCGAATCGAAAGGCACGGTGCATACTTTCTCGAACAATCACCACATTGTTCACCGAAATTCCAGGCTGTATAGCGCAGTTGCACGAAAACTTAACGTTGTTGCGCATTTCGGGGCCCGAAAACTTTCGCGGTAGTCTGCACGTGCAGCAACGTTGGTTAGACTTCTTCAACCATGACGATGTGACCATGCATGACCATGTGACCCAACTCGTCTGCCGGGAAGCCTGATTACTGAAGAGTAGCAAAAGGGATGGCTAAATAAATCATTCGATCGTCTAAAACATTCATTACTGAAATCTGCGCCTTAACATCTCATTTAACATCCTGTTTTATTTTGCTCTCCGAGCCGACACCACTGCACCATAGTTTTCACAGCTTATCCCAAAGCAAAAATGGAGATGTCCGAATCTTGGCACAACAGGCGCTTTACTGACATTCGTACGCTTGTTATGCGCAAGAATATACGTGTATGCTGTAAGCGAGAAGCCAAATAAAGCGTCGAGTGTTAGGCACGCACCTACTCGCAGCCCGGATGGACTCACTAGGCCCGCTTCACGCATGCGCGCGTCTCGAACCGGAGCCCGGGGCTCTTACGATACTCGTTACGAAAGAACGCCGGCCGAGTTGGCGATGTAAAAAAACGCCGCTGTAACAACGGCAGCAGAGGGAAAAAAAGGCTTCGTTTTGCCCGACAGCGCTCCACGCATGCAGCGAAAACGAATCCTCGCTTCGCGCCAAATTGCGCGATTCGCGGCGAACGCGGCGCTTCTGCAGAACCCCACGGACGGCGCGGGGGCCCTCGCTCGCACGTGAGCGCGCGTGCGTGAAGAACTGCGCGCCGGGTTTCCATGCAGCGACGCGCCTGCGGGTAACGTGAGAAGCCGGTCAAGGATTAGCTGGTCAGACCCGTCTTCGTGATTTTCTTTTTGCTTTGCGTTCCTGCGTTTTCTAGCTGTTGGTTATGTTTTTTTTTTCTTTCTCGGCAGCTCCGGGACTTGTTTCATTGAGTAGACGTGAGCGGCTCTTCGGCACGCTTTAATCCTTCGGGTGCGAAGGATGCACGTTATTGGCGTAGCGTTGCCTATTACGCAGGCACACAACGAAACCTCCCCCGAAACTTTTCGCTCGTCGAGAACGATGATTCTGGGAGAACTGAGAGGCACGGGATGCGTGTTCATACAGTCGCGGGCATCACGCGAAGCGCGGGCGATCGCCAGATTCGAAATGTGCATCGACAAATTCCTCGCAATCAGGCCGTTGCGACCTCAATGCAAGCGCTTCGATTGCCGATGGAGGTGACCGCATTCCGGTTAGAGTATTGGGGGGGGGGGGGGGGGGAACTAGAGAAAGCGCCCCCATGCTTGTACTCTGCTGTATTTAGTATGTTCTCAAGACGTTATTTTTTGCAATATGCAAACACACCCGTGTCCCGTGCCATGGGGGCACGCTAAAGATGACGTGGTGATGGGAATTAATGCGGAGTCCCCCCTTCCCCCCCCCCCTACGGCGGGCCGCATAATCGTAGTTTTCGTACGTAAAACCCGAGAATACGATTCAAGAAATGAGGGCCAAGGCACAGCAAACAAACAAGCGCTATAAATATAAATAACTTGTGCAACAGCATTTCAGAACACGGCAACTAAACACTGCAACATCATGTTACCCTATGCTAATACAACAATCAAGTATCAATGAGGAGAACCCTTTCTTCGTAATTTTTCTCCCTCACGTGACGTCACATGAAAGATTGTCCCCATGTCGCGTTTTAGCATATCGAACCCCCTGCCCCTAGAGCAGGCCTAACATCTTCGATTTTCATTGAAGTGCACTCCTCTTACACAGTGGTATAATCGGCGCGCCTTCAGCAGTTAATGACAGTATTGTACCGAGGGTTAAAATAGCGAAAAAGCGAAAATTAGCGAAGACAGCCGGCTCATGGCAAACAGCTCTTACGAACAAGAACCTTTGTGAATTCGGCCCGGAACGCTTTGCGAATTTGACTGCAGGGCCAGTAGTCACAAAAGGTTTTTAAGTTAAAACAACTTCCTAAGAGCAGATCCCACCGTATCATGATGTTAGATATATAATTATCGAACACGGCTGGTCGATGGCAAACCGAGCTTACCAACCAAGGGCCGATTTAGCTAACGATATGTCACCATTGGCGGACTTCTGCTCTTACAAACAGTTCTAGCGTAAGAACGTTTTTTGCGAGTACGGGCCAAAAGGCCGCTTTGTGAACGCGGTCCCAGATTATTAACCTGCCGCAACTAGCTGCTCGCTGTACGTGGTTACCGTTTATTCCGGTTCAGGGGAAATTTGCCTAAATCGAGGCGGTTTAACATCGCCCCGTATACAAGGCGACCCAAGTAGCGAGTGCGTGTGCGAGGGGCGTAGCGGGTCCGTCGCAGTCCCGTGCGCGGCTGTTCACGCCTCAGGGGCCACGCGTCTCTCCGGAGCGAGAATATCCGGCCAAGTGTGGCCGCGCTCGTGCAAGGCAGCGCCGCGGCCCGACTCGGAAGCACGCGCGTCAAACCCTCGCCCGAACGCCGTCTGCGCGCACGCGGCCCGACTATATCGTGGCGGCTCTAATTTTACTTGCGATCACCAGGAAGCGGGAGGGTGGATAACGTTTTTCCCCTCTCTCTGGCTTCTTCCCCGCCTTTTCGGCCCATGAATAACGGAGCGCGAGAAATGGTCTCTCGGTGCACTTTCGACCACTTTAGTGATTTTGGATGAAACCCTTCCCGGAAAGGGGGTAAAAAAAAAAAAAAGACGAACATCAACACGGAGGAGCGTTTGGACGCTCTTAATAGATTCTTTTACGATCGCATCCACGCGTGACTTTCCCGATAAGCAGCAGGTGAATACTTACTGCGGCGTCGGTGCCACTATATACGAGTCGCCGAGAAATCATGCAGCGCTTGTGGCAGTTTCGTTTAGTGCAGCCAATCATGCAAGAACCGGGGCAGGACAATGGGGCGTAGTAAAATACAAATTCGAGGAAGCAGGCCGTGTTGAGTGGCCAAAATGTACGTAAGTGCTACGGGTCGAAAATCATGGGTTATCTCGCGACATGTATACGTGCCCATTTAGACGGCGCAGTAGAGCGGGCGCTGCGTTTCCAGAGGCGGCGCGAAAGGGCTGCCACTGCGTGCAGCCCGGGGCAAAGGCGGCGACGGCGACGCATGTCAGTACGCTTTACCCAACGGCTAAGCGCACGTGCGGTGAGCACTGGTTCATTCGACTGGTCCATTCAAAACCACGTGGAGGAGAGGCACGGACCACGAGTTTCTCAGCACGATCGCGCTGCCAATATGGAACCAATGAATACCATTGATACAGTTTTGTGGAGGCGGGCATTAACGCGTGTCCAAGTGCACCTGCGTTGCGCCACTAACTAAAGTGATGCCGTAACAATACAGCTGACATCCCTCGATCCCGTTATTGGTTTACACGCATATCGAGACAATATACTGGCCCGTGCTGGGGCCGTTCGTATACGTACAGGTGCGGTTCGTAATAAGGGGATTCGGGCGAATCTTGATAGTGGATGAGAAGATAGCGGTATGGTATAACAGCCAATGACAAATAGTTCGGCGGAGAAAGTGTCAGTAAACAAAGGGTCGGTGGACAAAGGAGGCTCTAGTTCCGTCCACTACGAGCGTCGCACTCGCTCCGCATCTTCATTGTCGCCAGTGCCTGGGCGCCACCGCAGGACCCACCTCTCATGTTTGCAAGAGAGTCTCGGGAGTATCCGACGGGTTGAGCGTGCTCATGCAACAAAGCTATAGTGGCAAAATTGTTGCTTTCTGTTATAGGTTTCAAAAACGAAGGTTTCAGGTGGTCGACGGAAACGACGGTGCCACAGCTATTGAGGCGTCTAATAGGCCGCGACGGCGGCCAGCTCGCCTTCGTCTCTATCACCATTCCAATTATTCAACAAACCGAAGCTGAGCTGTCTCGGTGGCTCGAGCGATGGCGTTCTCCATGGCTCACGACTCGAGCCACGCGATGGGATAGCAGTGATGATAGCACGAAAATGCGTAGCGTGAAGGTCTTTCTGCCATGTGAAACCAAAAAGTACAGACATGGCCTATGGCGCCTGAAGAGTCAACATAGAGAAGGACGTGGGCGCCGGTACGATGGGTGCCCTCTTGGAGATCGCGTTGGACGCAGGTCGATTTAAAATGGTGTGCTCAGGTATGGATGGCAATGAGAAGATGTGGGCTAAATTATCCGCGTAGATAGAACGTGTAATACAGTGCCACGCTTCCATAGAACGCGGACACGTCGGCTGGCAGGCGGACAGATGGCGAGGCGCACATCTGACGTCTTCCGTGATAGCAAATCGCAAGCCCAGAAAAATGACTGGTGTAGACAGGAGGACTTTTGCTCCGAGGCTACGGAGGTTTTAAGCGCAGCGTTTAGCTGGCCGTGAAACGTCACATGAGCATTAGGCTATAGCCCAACGCGCTTGGCTTGCCAACGTTTGGTAAGCCATTTTCATTATGTGTGAAGTGCCAAGAAGATGCGTCGGCTTTTGGAAGAGGCCTGCTTCAAATTGTTGTTAGCTGTCGGTCACGACTTCACCCTGAACACCGAAGCGGATAATCAAAGTACGAGCATGTGCGGCAGCAACAGTTTCGGGAGTAATGTTCATTAAGGGGTGGCTTCGAGCCAACATGTAAATCGGTCGACGATCGTCCAGACGCATTGGAACCTTTCGCATAGCGGCAGCGTTGCCACCAAATCAATGTGAATTGTAGCAAAACCAGAATCAGGGTGGGCGAATTTGGTCAGAGGGGTATAGTACAATGGCGCTTAACTTGCTGACAAACAAGGCGGGCGTGTGTCCAGGCATTCGCGTCCGCATTCGTACCAGGAAAGACATAGCGCTCCGCATCAAAACGTTGGGATGCGCAAACATCGAGATGTGACAAGTGAAGACGACATAGCTACAAAGACACGTAAGGGTGCGTCAGTGAAGTGCATCAACACTCAAGCCATAATCAGAGGCCATCATTGCTTGCTCAATTTTGATGAACATCACGGTGAATTTTAGGAGAACAGTAAGGTATAGCATTAGCGTGAAGTACGGTGTATACACTGTAAAGGTCTGCGTGCTTTTCGTCATCTCTGCGGGAAAGAGGCGCTCAGCAGAGGAAACCCGCGCGGGCGCCTGAAGGGCTCTCGGTGCCAGCAGCGGCGGGCGCTGCGGCCTCCTCCGCTGTCGGCGAGCATTGAACTCTCACCTGCCCCGAGCGGCTGCGCGCTGCCCGTGCCTCGGCCGGAGATAAAACGGAAACGCACGGCGCCGCGGTGCCCCCGAAGGCTGGCGCCCACGTGGGCACGATGGAGGGCCGCCCGCGCCCCCTCGTGATTCCGCCCTCACGCGGCTTCGCCTCTTCATCGCGTCCACTCCTCCATTTCTTTCCGCATTATGTTCTTTCATTCTTTCTTCCATTCAAGCCCTCGTTTTCGTTTCTTTATTATCATTATTCCCCGAAACATGATGTTTCTGCGAACATTATGTATTAATGATCGTTAGTAATAACAAAAGCTCGTCGGCCAAAGAAAGGCCAGCAAATTAAGGAAAGCAGACCTTCACTGGACGCGGAATAAACGAGAACCATGCCTCTAACTTTCTAACTTAAGCTTAACCTGGGCTCTGTTTAACCTGACGTCTCATACCCATGGAGCATGGAACAATTTAGGAGAGAGCATTACGTCACGCAGTCAGCCATGGCAAACGAACGCACCGTGAAGCCAGCCCCTTGCACAGTGGTGGCCCAACACGTGACCTCCTGCGTCGAGATCACGGAGCAAGAATCGAGATTTGCTGAAACATTTGCTTCCCAGAAGCTATGCCAGTAGTTTTTATTCGGTGCGCACTTTTTCTACTGCCCTGCCATGGCCCAGACTGGGAATACTAAAACAACCGCGCACTTTGACGTGCGATCACCTGTTGGGCCACCACATTCGGTTTCAATCATGTTGCTGTATGCTCCCTCCTATATTTTTCCTCCTTCGTCCGTGCTCATACCCAACTGCGCTTATGCCGGCAGCAAAAGGTGGCATGCTGCCCTGGCTCCGCCGCAGAGCCGATTGAGCAGAGCGTGACGGTGTGTCAACATGCCCCGTTATTTTTGCAGCAAAACCCACTCCGCGTCACTCGCGTCTCTGGAGAACTTCTATACCTCTGCGCGCGTTCGCTGTAGACACTGTGACAGTACGCTGACGGTGAAAATGCACCTTGAGCGTCCGTGTAATTGCTATCACAATAAAACACACGATGGACGAAAGGAACGGGGTGTGGCGTCTGTCATGTCTATTCTCATCCAACACGTACTTGTTGCACCCTTCACAAGTATGCACCGGCACAAACTCGCCCAGTTCTCGAACTATGTCTGAAATCCATCCAGCAAGTTGATCGTGGCAAACGGCAACGTGCTTTGGAGCGAATACGCAAGGGAGGGAACCATGTTTGGAGAGACGTCCATAGAGAGTCCATGTGCGTTTCTGGCGCAGTTGAAGCCATTTTAAGCCATATAACCGTGGGTTCTTTTCGCATATTCTTAGTGATAGTGAAAGTGCTATTGATCATTGAAACGTGTTCTACATGTATTGAATGAGAACGAAAGAAAGATCCGCCACTTGGCAAGAAGGCAAACGTCGGCATGGTGCGCGATGAAGTATCACGTTATAACGCCTCGCCAAGGCCGTAGTGGAGACAACAGGTTGAATATTATTACGTTTCACTAGCCTTACTAAGCATATATATGACGACATTGGGAGGCAGAAACTGTCAACAAACTTCGTCCAGCACGGTGGCTTACTGCTCGGTGCCCAGGGCGTGTATACGTCACCGAGCCTCGGCGTAAGCTTGCACAAGTGCTCCAAGCTTGCACAATTTCACGTAGTGTTGTTGCTGAGAATCTGGGTTTCTCAAGCAGGCAACCAAGCCTGCACTATCATTTCATCACACTCTTTCGTGAGCCGCATTTCACTGACGTATTAGGGGCCAAGATGTTCAGTGCGTAGCAGACGACGTGAAACAAACACTGTGCATTACGCGCCTAATGAAAGAACATTAGCAGAACGTTGACAGAGGACACTGCATTTCAGAAAAAAGAACTTCACTAAAACACGGCTTTTCTTCGCGACCGGGTGATCGTCCAGAGCCGACCGAGAATCACTTCAAACGGCACTAAACTGCGGGTATACTCGAAAACCATTCTTCGTCCTTCGTGCGCTGCGACTGGTTTCCCATAATGTGCCAGCTCGCCCAGCTCTCGATTGTCGGCATTTGTTTTTGTTCACGAATGCAAGGCGCGCAGCATTTGTGAAAAGCATAAAGATCCAACGCAGCCGTAGCGTTATAGCTGGCCGGGGTAACGCGCATGCGTTTACAGGCAACCCTACAGGATATCCATAGAGAAATGTCCTGCACAGTCTCTCTGTATTGCACGAGTGTTCTTTCCAACATAAAGTGTACCAAAAACTTTGACATCACAAATGTCCGTTTACTGAACCAGTAAACGAAAAATAGATACATAAAAGAGCTAGAGACGGAGAAACGAGCGAGTACCCGCTGCGACAATGTTTCACGTCGATTTGCAACTGGGCTTCGTATACGCTCTAAATAGTGGCTTGCATTCTTCAAACTGAGTACGTACGTCGCAGCCGTTCTATAGATACCTCTGTATGACGAAAGGGCATCTGTATAATGTACACGAAGTTTTGATTCCGCTCACAGACTGAGACACCTAAACTATCGCGCAGCTCACTGTTTTCTAAAAAAGAAAAGGGACTCCGCACATGATCGACTCAATTATCCACAATACCAACATCATTCAATCTGCCCGAGGCGTGGAAGCATGGCGCTGACACAAAAATTTCGCGTGCTCTAGTGCCCCACAAGCTCCGCCGCGCTGACGCACTCGATATTTGGCCCCTGTCGTACATCCTTGCGCTAATGAAAAACTAGAATATGTGAACTATAGCTGCGTAAGCAAAGCTTCGCTGTCGAAGTGCGTCGCCTGATTTCGTCAGTTAGAATGCTGCGTGTTTAATTGAGGCTGATTTGCTTGATTCCTGCGAGAAGATGCTAGCGTATGTGGCGCTGCGTTCTTCGCAAACGTGCACAGAAAAATAACGCCGAGGCATCTGAGCATGTGACAAGCAATGTACGCAAGGCGGAACGCGTGCTCAGGCCCACATTTGCATGCCCTTGTACACCGCGGACATTGCGTTTGTTTGAAGATAAGATATGGTGAGCCATACAGCCACCTATTTGTGGTGTCCAAGCGAACGTGAGCCCAAGCTGTTGAAAGAAAAAAGAAAAAATTAACAAACATGGAGCAAGATAAAATTTTAAAACCTACGGTGTCCGGTTGTCAGACCTCTGACAACTTAACATCGCAGGTCTGTATAATCGTATTTTTCACCGCGATTTTTAATAGCTTTTTTATTCATTCAACAGCTTGGCTAATGTTAGCTGGGACACAGGGTATACGTATACACCGAAAAGACAGTCCTCAAAACACACTGTGTATCGCACTATGAACACATCATGCGAGCACATCGCATGCAAACACTTCGCATCAAAATGCTTCACTGCATGTGGATTGCAAACACGTGAATGTGAATGCTGGTTATGAACGCCGAATGCTGCGACTGATCGAGGCCGCCGCTATGTTGCCAAGGCGTGCGCTACCAAGTCATTTAATGCATTGTTATAATTTGGTGTGCAGACACAGAATAATATTCATAACGAAAGGAGTAGGAGCATATAACCGCCAGGAGAAGCACGATGTCCCCTGCCTGCTTGAACGAAAGTGGAGCCGAACGAAAATGTGAGCTACAGTGTCAAGAGTTGGGTCGGTATATGGTGACACCATATACCGACCGCCATAAGAAGTTTGCACCATACACCATAAGAAGTTTGCAGGGACGACATGGCCGCAATTAGTACATAACCGGGGTTGTTGGAGAAGTATGGGAGAGGCCTATATGGTGGTGACACCCGTGCAAGCAATCTTACGCGCACAAAACTCGAAGACCGAAAGCAATCAAAGGTCCTGAATGAGGCCATAGCTCTATAACTGCACCCGCGCGAATACGCAATGCATGAACTCAAATGAGGTGACTGTGCGCTCAAATCATTTTATCTCGTGTGATCTTGGAATATAGAAGTCCTTCCATTTGTCGTAGGTTGCATATATTGGTCGTCTATAATTATATCATCTGGACAGAAGCATATATAAGCCGACTGCTGATAAGTCGATTCTGATAATACGACTATTCGCTTTATTCAAACGCACTGGAAAGCTCCGGCAAAAGAAAATATGCATTCATATGGAAGAAAAGCTCGTTTAGTTCTAACTGAAAAGCATGCCGCTTCGGTTAATTTTACCCCCACCGGCGCACCCTCGTTCATGCGCGCAGCGGTGAATAAAAGTTTCAAAACACAATTCAGAAAATGGTCTACTGCTTCCCTATAGGCGTAAAACTGTTTATTTAAATTATTTTTATCTTTCAGTGACCGACGCTCCTTCCATCTGTGAAGCCATCCGTTACCGTTTATGTCATGTTATGTCACGCTTAGGCAGCGTTTAAACGTGTTGGCACTATTCGGCTCATGCTGGTTGAGTCGAGCTTCAAAAGCAACAAACAAAGATCCGTTACAGACTACTTCAATCAATGAAAAAGATTTGGATTCGTTCATTTTGCCGCCCTTTGTTAATTCGCTATTTCGTATATAATTATACCAAACCATGTGCTCTCGCAAGGGTCGAATTAGCAGGAGCCATGCACGTATGCAAGCACAGGTCTGCTCTACTAGCGAAAACAAGGAGCACTGGGAGCCTCCTCCCCGATGCTTCCCTGAATCCGCCCTTGGTCTGCTCGCACTTCCACCATATTCACGTCGAACCAGCGCATTCGCGAAACTGTGGCCTCGCTTCTAAACTGCACATCAAGCACGGTCAACTGCGCTCTTCAGGTTAACAGCGTATATAGGTAAAGCGGCTCTTAGAAAAGTTTGCGCTCATTTTTCGAGCAACATGAAGGTGAAATAGTCACGAGTTCTGAGAACGGCCGACATAGGCAATAAATATTAATATAGGAACGAAAAAAGAAAGAAAAGAAACAATATGCGAAGCAAGCGCACCCGTATACAGTAAGCAAAACAAAGAATAAACGCATCATCGCTCGGGCCGCATACGCCCGCATACGCGCGGCGCGCTCGGAGGAAGCGAGTCGGAACGACGCCCGGTTACGGGGAAAAGAAGAGGCGACGTCGCATGCGTAAATTACGCAACATTACAGGGCGGCCACCGAAAATGAACGAACTCGGCGGGAGCGAGTCGTCGAGAGGAATTAGCACAGCGCGTTGCGCAACGAGTCGATCTCCTCCCCGCACGCGAGGAGGCGCGCCTCCTTTGTTTGCTCGCCGCACGGCACGCACGGTGGGAATTCCGGGAACTCGTGCCCTTTTGTCCGCGCCCGACGATAAATGTCGAGCCAGTCATTCGCACAGTCCGCATTTCACTATTAACTCCCAACAGCAGCAAATAAGATGGCTTTTCACAATAAGAGAATAAATTTTTAATTTAAGCTTTAGATGAGGAAGGGTTGAATACTGCTAGCTATATTATATAGGGCGTCTTTACCGAAAATTTTCGCTAATTCTTAAGTAAGCCACGGAATAAAGTCAAAGAGGTAATAGTTTTTTTTTTCGGCCAAGGTGCAATTCTTTCCTTCTTTTCCTTTTCCTCGTTCTCTCTCTCTCTCTCTCTTATCTTGTCATTCATCTTGAGAACTCTTCACTTAAACGCGTGAAACCGTGTTTGCTGTGTCAGTCCGTCTCGTTACGCCGACGTCATGGTTAGTCCACTCGTCATCGTGTATAGTCGTGGTCAGGTCACCTCCTCGTCCTCAGCTTCACGCTCCCCACGTGGCGCCGAAAAACAAGAGAGAAATGGGCAATGGGCAGTTGGGAGCTTGACGGCGCTAACCACTGGCGCTACCCCGCGACTTTGGTCCGTGGTTTTGCGCCCAGCAAGGACTCTAAGAATGGCGCCGCCGGTGTGCGTATTTCGGAGGCCAGCACTGCCGATACTGTAGCGGACGACGACCACGTTGTGTGGACCGCAATGAAGCTGCTCTTCCAAAAATGATGGTTTTAGCGGTGACAGCGGGTTGTCGTTGCTTTAAATTATAAATGTGGTTCAGAGCCGGAGATGTTGCTGAGGCCTGCTTTTCATTCATTCATTCAATCATTATTCATTCATTCATTTACCTGTTTATTCCAACCAGTCCAACTCTTTTCCCATCCCTCATTGCGGGTAAATGTGACGTTTGAGGCTCAGAATCACATTATTCACATCAGCCGTCAATTGGCGATAATCGCCTTATTAAATCGTCAATTAACTAAACCTCACAAGTTGTCTTTCCAATAAATTCCGTTAAGGTGCGTGTTTTGGTTGCGTAATTCTTTTTCTTTCTCCTTTTTTTTTAATTTTATTCAGTACTGCTAGCCTGAATTCCAGGTCTTAAGCAAGAGTGGGTACTTTTGGTACAAATGCACTTGAACAACAAAAGAACACATATACAAACAAAGGGAACTGGAAAAATGCAATTGGTGTGTCAAGTACGGCACTGAACACAATAATATAATTTCAGATGGCAAATAAAAAAAACACCACAGGTTGTCGACAGATATGTTGCTTGATTCAACATAAAGAGAAAATGAACAACCTAATGCATCTAGTATTTCTAGTAATGTCTAGTCTAGTCTAGTAATGCGTTTGTATTTGTGCACGAATACATACTGCCGCTGCGTATCCGAGTGTTGGCCTTATATACGTTTTATAAGCCAAAAGCTTTACATCCCTCGAAGCTTTGGGAAGCGTTCGCCGTAACTAGCCTAGTTGTCTCACGGCTGTCTTGTGTATGTAGGTGACGTGATCATTCCGTCGAAGGTCAGATGTAATAACTGCCCCTAGGTATTTGTAACTTGAACTTACAGACAGATTGCTGCCGCTGATATTATAAGTGAAACTGAGTGGATCGCCCCTAGTATTTCGATATCGCTGGCTTGTGCAGACAAGGAAATTAGCCTCCCTTTTCTCTGTGTTTCAGGCACGACGTAAAGTCAAATTGCGGGACGAGCCATTTTATGAACTGATATTCCCTCAAAAAGATGTACTGTCGGGTTTCGCTTGAGCAGTGTATCGCTAACGAGGAATGAATCTAGAACTGAGGCGCTGTTTGCGTCGGCAAGCGTTGGTAGTTTTACGAGTTGGGTTAAAGCATGGAGGAGGATGATGTCAACGAGTGGTTCAGAGGAAGCGGAAAGTGCATCAGGGAACTCCCAGCTGACATCTGGAACGTCGAAATCTCGGTGACGTAGAGGTAGAACACCCGCCTCGCGTGCAAGAGGTCCGTGGTCCGAATCCCGGTGCCGGCAATTTTCCACCGGATTAAAAAAAAAAAAATCCGCGTGTTGATAAAATTGCACAAACAGGCCTGGAGTGTGACCTGATCCCGGTGACCAGAACCGGTAACGCACTCCCTCACCAGAGCAGGATTGGCCACCCTGGTGCAGTACTTGGCCACAACCTCCTATGAACACAACAATCAAACCGACTAACAATAAATTGATTTTATTACTTTTATGTACGCACAGGAATTCATTAAATCTTTCAAACACTGGTTGAACTTCGTGGGCGATAAAATGCCCCAACTAGAAGGCAGAAATTCCCTAAAATAAATTTTACTATGACACATTCTACGTCCGTGATATCGGCTAACCTCGTCGCAGCCTCAGATTCGCGAAACATAACTGCCACTTAACATAAATACTTACATAACTACTAATATTTAACATAACATAACTGCTACATAACTACTACTAATTGGCATGAGTTGTCACTCAAGGCCTGTACCCCTTATTATAGGATTTCAGAAACTACACCGGCAGTTTCGGAATATTTTTTCGCTGTTGCAACTGCTTTTACGATCAACTTAATGGATTTGCTGAAGCACCTACACTAGCTGAAGCACAATATGTTCTTGCGTCCAGCACTCTACCAGCTTCAAATGGCATCGATCGTTTTAGAAAAGAAAATAATACTGGTACGTCTAAACTGTACATCGAGGTCTATACAATGGGATACGTCATTGTCGAATTAATTCAGTATTGATGCAAATCATTCAGGTGTATCTTTTTTTATTCGAAGCTCTTGTTGGCTCTTTCTCCCACTTTGCGGTGATAAATGTCTGACCGAGTAAACTATAGGCCAGTCGCGGAGACTGCGTAAATCAAAGATTCAGGTGACGAGTGCACAATATGTGTCCTCGTGAGCATTTCATCGTGATTTGATAACGGCGGCCGACCTCGAAGGCCGTGCAACGTCAAAGCTGTTCGCACGCCTCGTGGCAGTAACCAATAGAGCTAAGCAATAAGAGTATCCAGAAGCAGATCGTAGTAGGCCGACCGGGGAGCTATCGCATCCCTTTGGCGATCACCCTCCGGTGGTTTGTGCCCAATTTCTTATCTACTTGATCTTTATAGGGAGATGTTGAACTGAGTGTGCGATGTGGAGAGCCTGTCTTGACTGTGGCTACGACGCCTGCTTTTTATGACATTTGTAGTGGGCAATAAACGACACAGTGTAGAACCTCATCAAGCAACATGAAACAATTTCGCCACAGGAAAGTGCCAGTTCTGTGGTATTTGTTTCTCTGTGCGTCCTTATTTGAGTCGCGCTGTTTGAGCACAGTTCGAAAGACGACGTTTCGGCAACTTGACCTGCTTTTGTGACCATGTAACAAAATT
Organism: Dermacentor variabilis; assembly: GCF_050947875.1. NCBI lineage: Eukaryota > Metazoa > Arthropoda > Arachnida > Ixodida > Ixodidae > Dermacentor > Dermacentor variabilis. Next base: position 78,452,546 of record NC_134568.1, on the reverse strand, counting down.
TAACTGACATGCAACAATACCCAAGTCCATTGATTTTCGTTTACTATAGAACCCCTATAGCTTTTCCGGTTGACCTCCCCGCTTTCCTTCGTTTGATTCCCACGTCCGGTGTGCGGGGACGACTTCAGGAATGAGCTAAATCCTCCTTTGCCCTACCAACGCTGCGTTTCCTTAGCAAAAAGAATTATGGGGTTTTACGTGCCAAAACCACTTCCTTATTATGAGGCACGCCGTTGTGGAGGACTCCGGAAGTTTTGACCACCTGGGGTTCTTTAACGTGCACCTAAATCTAAGTACACGGGTGTTTTCGCATTTCGCCTCCATCGAAATGCGGCCGCCGTGGCGGGGATTCGATCCCGCGACCTCGTGCTCAGCAGCCCAACACCATAGCCACTGAGCAACCACGGCGGGTGTTTCCTTAGCAGGTCTCTCCACATCATTTAGCGCATATGAGACCAATTCAAGTATGCAATTGATGGCAGGAGCGGACCCGGCATGCTCGCACAGAAACTGTTGTTCATTGGCCTCTTCGTGTGAATTATTACCATTATTTGTTCTGAAAGCATATATACATTTGACAGAAAAGGGAAAGCGAGGAGCAGGCTGGCAACTGCCACCGGAAGGGCCACAACGCCTGTCTGCTCTTCAGAAAGGAGGGGAGGAAAGAGAAAAAAAAAGAGCAGGATGACAAATGTCAAACAATAAAGTACAACCCACAGTACAGGTCACACACTACTGATAGTAAACGAGCGTTTTTCTACGTGTACGATCGCAATGTATATCGAATGTTCTTTCACGCGTGGCCCAATCGGACATCGAAAGAAATTAAGTAGAGAAGAGATAGATAGATAGATAGATAGATAGATAGATAGATAGATAGATAGATAGATAGATAGATAGATAGATAGATAGATAGATAGATAGATAGATAGATAGATAGATAGATAGATAGATAGATAGATAGATAGATAGATAGATAGATAGATAGATAGATAGATAGATAGATAGATAGATAGATAGATAGATAGATAGAGAGGGGGGGGAGCCTGCTATATGCAGGGCTTGCTACTCCACATGAGGTCTTTATGACAGGAAGAGGAGAAGAATATTAACAAAAGCAAAAGATATTTAGAAAATTAGGAAAAGCTAGCAAATAAAGATGGCAAAAAAGTCGAAGATTGTCTCTAAGTCCTGACTGGCGTGACTATAACAGCAGCGCTATCGTAACTTGGTATGTGTGCATGCATTTAAGCGTAACGGCCTTATCATATCAATTTCTTATGCAGAATAATGTACCTAAGTTGCTGCCTTTTGTTGTCCTTTGTGAACCATTAAACGCTATCAGTTACTGTTCACCATCATGCGCACGTTAGTGAAGCTATATTTGTGGAAATTAAGGCTAAATTTATTATTTGAAACTCCAAAACTTGGTTACTCTATAGAATCAATTTATTAACTAATTTCACAAATTTCATACGTCTATCACTTGTTAACATTTTCATGATTGCTTAGCCCTCTTTCATATAAATCGCTCGTCTGCTGTAGACTCTTGTACCCCATTCTGTCGACTGACAGTGCATCTATATAAGCCGCTCGGAGGCTGAAGCTCCTCACACCTTCAGTGTACTCTTGCCACATGAATATAAAAAGCTCTTCTAGTTTCGCGTCAATGGCGTTGCAGTTCCATTACACTGCCACAAATGATCCATTCTCGTCGCTTGCGGACAGCCCAGTCGGGTCAGTGTGGTGATTGGCTGCTGACCACGTCATTTCTAAAGGGCTTTTACTCGCCAGCTCAGGAAAAAGAAAGAAAGAAAGAAAGAAAGAAAGAAAGAAAGAAAGAAAGAAAGAAAGAAAGAAAGAAAGAAAGAAAGAAAGAATGAAAGAAAGAAACTGCTAGGTCCGCAAAAAGTATCCCTGCTGATCAACTGCCTTCGGGGCGGGAAGATTGGGGGAAGGGTGTGAGGGCTATGAGAGAGGGGTCGTTGTCGAGTACAGTTATAAGGCGTCACCGCCACGCATACTAAGCTGTCTACCCTTCTCGGTTGCGACGAAGCCGGCCGAGTGAGCTGTTGCAGCAACCGTCGATGCGGTTCCTTCGCAGGACCCGTTCGAGAGGAGCCGCGGGCAGGGAGTCAGCGGCGATTCCTGGCTGAGATGGTAGAAGTAGCGAAGAATAAATAAAATGGCGAGAGAGAAGCGGGCCCTGCTCGCCAGTGTATCGGTTGGCCACCGCTGCACAGCCTCTTAGGAAACTTCGCGGTACAGGCCAGGCAGGCAAGTTCACCCCGGCTGCAACAGCCGCCGCAGCCGCTTTCGCTGGGTCAGCTCTCAGTGCACGAGGTAGGCTAGCAGCCACACACTCCTCTTCGAAGCGGGTCTCCTCGGCTTCGCAGCGCCGGCGCTTCCTTCTTTTTCATTGATAGCTGCAACTCGCGCACAGGGCAGCGCGGCGGCCACGAACTGTAGCGCTGCCTGCCCTACCTCCCCGACGGCGGCGAGCGTCGGCCGTTTTTTTTTTTTGTTGTTTCAATATCTTATAATGCTATTACTTTTTACGCACGTCTGTGGATGGCGGATTGCCGCCCTATCGACGTGCTTTCGCGGGCGCGCTGTGTGCGTGGAGTCATCGGTGCCACTGTAAATGCCGAGATTGCGCGCGATACTTCGCTTGCACCGTTGTGACCGAAAACAGCGCGGTGCGGAAGGTTGCAAAATTGATCTTCTCCAGATTAGCGCTTCTGTGCAGCAGTGCCACCGTTGATGTGGCGGGACAGGCCGAGCCCGTTTAAAAATGCAGGCGTATTGCACGACTGTGCCATCCGTGTAGCAATTGCGTTTCTGTGCACGTAACGTTCCGATACGGGAAATACTGCTCAGGCTGCTGATGGGCGCCCAGTATTTGCGGTGACTCAATAGCGTACGTACATATATACTTCGGCAGGCCAGAAGGAAGAATGTAGTCCCTAACGTGGCTGTTTATTGGCGGTAGGAAAACACACTTCTATAGCAACGAGCAAGGAGAAATGCGTTATCGGTTCTATCCAACTACATCAAATGTTATTACGGCGATAGTGGCACAATATAGGTTGCAGGTCTGTAACCTGGGACGGCGCTTTATACTGCGAGGAGAAAGTGAAGTTAAAATGTTTCGTACACACTCGTAAATTGTGGGCTGCTGTGGTTCACTGCTGTTTTAATTCGTAACATTCGTCTCCTTGCTGTCAGCCACTCTGCGCCTGTGGTCTATAGCCGAGCTGTCCGGCCTCGTCCGGCGCCTCTTCAATGAAGAAAGCGCATTCGGTGGCGGGATTTCAACTAAAGTCCTCCAGCGCAATAACCTGTTGTCCTACCCATTAGACCACACACGCTTTTATTTCCATTCTTTCTATTATTTCGTACAAAAGCAAGAAAGATACGTGCATGATGTAATATGGCTAAAACAGTCACAAATGCGCCTACAAGCACAAAACAAGCACTGTAATGGACACCTAATGATGCAAGCGCTCATGAGCCAATGACATTCAAGGTTAAAAACCAAAACAAAAGAAGGCAGTGCATTCATCACTTAGAGGTGATTGGGTACTTTAATGGTATTAGTAATCGATGTTATGGTTGGTGGGTAACTGTTCGTGATATGTTTTATAATATGGTCATTGTGAAAGGTGGCACATACCCAGTGGCCCAATTTGGCGTGAAATAGGATCATTGAAGAGCACCAGATACTTGGAGTCACATACCCAGTGAAGAAGGTTGCCGGGAAAGAGGTTAGGCGCGGACATGTATAAAACCATAGGTACATAGAGACATACCGCAAACTGGTTTGAAGTTCCCAAAGAATGCTAATAGCGATTAAAAGGCATGTGAAGCATTAACACCTCATCAACAGAGGATACCAGTCCGGTCTAAAGCCACTTTGATCATAAAAGTATTTCGACTGTAGAGTCATTTGACTAAAATTTCCTAATAAAGAGGAATTAGAAACCGGAATGTGGAAATATTTGCCTTCATTAGGCCACAGACACATCAACGCAATGGGTGAAACCTTATGAATCTCTTTCCCTTGTGGCAACTAGCGCCTGCAGACGATTGACGCATGCGTCATGTCACATAAGAGCGATTTGCTTATAATAGCGAGAGCATGCCAGCTTCCCCCATCCTTCCCAACTGGCACCTAGATGTTTCAGACACCCTGCATAATTTCTCTTTCAGGATCGGCCCAGTTTGCCCACTGCCCTACCGCTATAGGAGCGGCCCATGTTGTAACAAATTAGGTTGAACAGGCTTTTTTCATCGGAGTACGATGAATCGCATTGATGCTATCGTCGTCATGGCATCGCCTTCGCTGTCGTCGTCATGCTATCGTTGTCGCCGTTGTCATCACCGTCCTGTATACAGGCGTTGTCGTGCCTTTGCCGTTGTCATGCATACGCTCGCTCCCTTGATAGGCACAATTCACACGCATACATGCTCCCGTGACACGCTCACATTACACGGACACGTGGCATATCTGGACACGTAGACATATCTGATATGCCACGTGTCCGTGGACACATGGCAAAGTTTCGTTAAGGCTCGTGGCCCGCAAGAACGTCAGCAACGCTTTCGTTGCGCGTAACGCACAGGTGGTGCTTTGCCATGTGCCAAGAATGTGCCGTAGTGCCAAGCTCGAGTCCCGTTGAAGGTGCAGCGCCGCCTTCAAAGAGTCTCTCTCTGATGTGTAGCGGCACCAGTCACAAATAACATGTTGCAGGTCTTCAGGGAGGTCACATTTAGAGCCCAATGGCGAGTCCGTGAGTTGAATCTTACACCCGAAGTAGTTTGTGTAGGCCACGTTGAACCTTATGCGGTGAAGGCATGCTTGGTCTTCTTTATCGAGGCCTCGCGGCATGTAAAAATCACACGATGGATCTGTTTTGTATAGGGGTCCGTAATGGTAGCTGACATCTGTCTAGAGGGATCGCTGGAGACGCCAAGTGTGTACAGATACTAGTATCGGCGCGTCTTTTCTCCAGAAAGGTATCTGGACTATTTCTCTTCAAGTGTCGTATCCAGCATTGGTAGCATGGTCCGCCTGGACGTTGCCTTGTATTCCGCAGTGAGCTGGCAACCACTGCAGCACAGCGGTGTGACGCAGTTCACAGGCTTTATTGCATGGGCGTCTGATGTCCATTACGAGTTGTTCCTGCGTGCGTGGCGACTTCAGGGACTGCAGGGCCACTCTTGAGTAGGTGCAGATGGCCCAAGACTCAGCTATCTGGTCTCAGCTATTAAGACTCAGTTATCTGGATGTTGGTTTATTGGTTTAGGAAATGCCCTGTAGCACAGGAAGGCTGTATCGTAAGAGATCTTCACAGAGAGCCGTATACATGCTAGCAGATAATTTACGGAGCAGCCCCCAGTGTTGCTTGATAGCATACGGAAGCGTATGACCCAATTTTTACAGTGAAGTTGAATACCTCTACTGTCCAAGGAAATTTTCGCGTCGTATGGGGAGTGCTTAACGCCTGCTTCACCTCCGCCGCGGGTCGGGTGGGTATTGCACTATCTTCGGGATCGGCCCACGTATGGGGAGTGCTTAGCGCCTGCTTCACCTACTTGCACCCACTTGCATCACTTACCATCTGCCACTGGATATATGCCACTCTTCCATGAACATCTTTGACACGACACCAACTTTTGTCACAATGTATGTGCCACTGGGTATTTGCCGCTGTTCAATGACAAAAAAAATGATTTACATTTCTGAGCTGAGCGGAATCAAACCCGCGTCACAGATGTTCGGACAAACCTGTCTGAATATATATATATATATATATATATACACGGGCAGAACCCGCAGACTTCGCGGCGGCGCGCTAGATGGCGCAGCATGCCCGAAAAGAAACGTGAGAGGGGAGCCTGGCTGCATACACGCCTCATCGTTTCTGCGATGGCAGTACTGTTTGTCACCACATTGCTTCAATGCTAACAGCATTAACGTCGAGAATCGTCGTGAGATGGGTCCTGCCGAAATTATTTTCTCATAAACATGTTTTTTTTTCTTCTACAGTGTTTTCCAGGTCTCAAAAGTAATGTGTGCTTGCGCCCGACGTGGTTAAAGGGCCTCTCAAACGTTTTTTTGTCGTGCGCCTAGACACAGAGGGTATCTCAAAGAATGCTTTCTCACAAAACATTACTATCAGCGCGCTATGATAAAACAGGTACAGAGTAATTTAACATTATCCGCCTCTCAAGCCACGGTGTCCCCCCTCAACGTTTTACGCCGGGTGACCATCGCTATGTCCAGCCTCCTTCATACGGTACGCAAGTGTTGTCTACTTCCGGTTGATTTGAACCGAGTGTGTTCTCGTGTCTCTTCCCTACTCAGTGTTAAAGCGAAGCTTTCTTAGCCTCTTCCTTCGACTTTCCTACTACTGCTGCTGCCGCTGCTGCCGCCGCTGCTGCTCTCGTGTCTCTTGAACAAATTGAGCTTTCACCGTCAACATCACCGCTAATTGTCCTCAATCCAAGCAACCAGCACAGAAAGCTTCGCTTACATCGATTCCCATAGTGCGTGAGATCTGCAAAATTTTTTTATCGTTGACCTTGGGCTACATGGAGCAAACGTTAAAGACGAACTTCGCACAGCGAATGGAAACGCAGCGGCACGATGCGCGATGTTCGCTGGCTTGCGCTACATCTAGCGAAAAGAGGCAGATGCCTCCGCGGGTGTTCGCCGCATTGCTGCTAGCGCATTTACAATGTACAAACTACAAAGCAGCTGCTAGCTGTATTATTTCGGTTTGCAAATAGCCTGATGACATGCAAATATGTCTAACACACATGTCTACGACTTGTATTGCACTTGCAAGATTTATTTGCGGACTTCTTCGTAGCGCTGCCACAGGTATATGCTAGAGCTGCTGCTACCTTGTGAATGTGGTAAAATGGGCAATGTACAACGTTTCCTTTACTGTAGAATAAGAAAAAAAGGTGTAACGAAAAAGAAAGTACACCAACAGCCGGAATCGGACCCACATTCCCTTGGTAGAAGACACAGCCGGTGCAACGGTACCGCACACCAAAGTTTTTTTTTTCTTTCCTTTTCTTGCTCTGTATAGACTACACCAAGTCTAACTCAAGAGGACGGCTCTCTAGCTGACGGACGTTTTCTCACGTTGTAAGGCAAACTTAAGTACATTCGCAGCGTTTTTTTTTTTTACGGATCTAGGCATGTTAGAATATATTTAGCTACCATTCTATCTAAATTATACACAAATTGGCTCTCTCAAAAAATACAGGAACTTGTGTTTGCCACTAAAAGCACCTTTCTTTTCAAAAACTGCGAGTGATCGCTGTGTTGACCAAAGAGGTTGGTGCTGACATTGACGCGCAGCGCTCGTGTCAGTCGCTGCAGTTTCATTTCTGCACGTACCTACAGTACCATACAAACGGAGTATATCACAGGCACTATTCATGTTCCTGCCGCCAAAGAAGACCTCACTGTACCAATTTTCATTAAAGACCCCTGCGCGTCCATCAAGTGCCGTCGCCACAGGCGCAGGAAACGATCGGCATTCTCAGGCGGAAGTGGCTTATTGGTTTAAAAAAGACGTCTACATTATTTCATTTCTTTATGTCTTGACGCAAATTACTATGTGACCCGGCGTGGTTGCTCAGTGGCTATGGTGTTGGGCTGCTGAGCACGAGGTCGCGGGATAGAATCCCGGCCACGGCGGCCGCATTTCGATGGGGGCGAAATGCGAAAAACACCCGTGTACTTAGATTTAGGTGCACGTTAAAGAACCCCAGGTGGTCAAAATTTCCGGAGTCCTCCACTACGGCGTGCCTCATAATCAGAAAGTGGTTTTGGCACGTAAAACCCTATAATTTAATTTAAATTACTATGTGTAGGTATGGTATTAAAAATAAGCTTAATGAAGCTACATGCTTCCAGCATTGCTGATGACGTTGCGTGGGTAGCGAATAGGATCGCTTATCCGAGCGACATCACTGACCAACGTTACGTAGCGTGGGAAGTGGCGGCTGAAAACTCAAGGAAGCGACACCGCAGCGATCGGTGGTGACGCAGATTTTAAAAACCTTATAATGAATTGTACGCTCTACGCGGAGCACTTAAATCTGTCGCTTAACGATCAGTAGGACGTACCCTACCGACTCAATACGTTTGTACACAATCGTCAAAATTTTCAGGGTTCCTTTAAAGCCTCAAACAGCTTGAAGGAGCTAAAGGAGAAATTACCACTAAGAACCATTACCACAAGGAACCATAACCATAAGGAACCATTACCAGTCAAACAAAAAGATATGTATACATCAGGCGAAAATTGCAATATAGAGAACATTATTTGCAGGACATTACGCTAGTCATGTAGGTTTCCTGGTTATATGGCAGTGCAAAAAGCAACTTTTTAAGATTTTAAACGATCGCAGTATATGAACGGCAAGGACTAAGAGCATGTAACATTTCAGAACGATATAGTTGTCATTCCAGATTTTGATCATTACAGAAATTTTGGTAGGACAAAGAATAAATTTCGCAGTGTGTGTGTGTGTGTGCGTGTGTGTGTGTGTGTGTGTGTGTGTGTGTGTGTGTGTGTGTGTGTGTGTGTGTGTGTGTGTGTGTGTGTGTGTGTGTGTGTGTGTGTGTGTCACGAAATATGGCACACAACCGTTAATCCTTCAAACAGCATTGATGGCTATACATTCCCTCAGTCCAAGTGCATCACCTGCCAGCGCGGTCCGTTCTATATTTACAGACGCATATGGGCGTCAAAGGCACGGGTACCAACAAAGCACGGCGCCTCCGCTAACGCTGAATGTAAGGAACAGCGGCGCACAACCTTCTCCGTTCACATTTTCCCCAATGGCAGACAAAAAACCGAGGCGTCGTCCGCGATCTTACAATGGATGCTTCGCCACCCAACTTTGGGCCTCCCGGCGGAGTTTTGCGCTACACACCCGATACGCCTGTAGGCATCCTGAATGGGGCCGTCGGAGAAAGCCGGTGCTGGAAAAGAAAGAAAACGGGCGCCAGCGGTGGTGGGGGAATAAAGCCTGCGCCCAAGAAAGGAACCATCAGCACGCGCTCTGGGACGAGGGCGCACCTCGAGAGCAAACTGGGAGTCCCGGCGAGGTATGCGTTGAAGAGGACCCGCCCGGTTGTAGTGGTTTTCGCGCCTGGCGCGTTGCGCCGCATCGACAACGCCAAGACGTGCTCTCCGTCCAGGTCGAGGGCGGAAACACGGGTCTGTGTTGTCCCGCGTGTCATATTTGACACGCGGGAATTCACGAGCCTGACGACGGCCGTCGGGTTTGTAGGCAGCCGGTTACGTATACAGAGACATTCGTCGCGCGTGGCCCGCACGACCACGCCAGCCGTCCTAGCACATTATCTGTGAGGCATCTCAGAGGTTTGTTTATTTAGAGGCGAAGTAGTGGAGGTTTCTTGAACGAACGATGAGATGCCAGTACATGGGCAACTTAGCATATCGCCACCATCGGGCGTCTGTGAAGTTACGATTGCTTCGAAGCTATCCGTCGAGAGGGATATTGAAAAACTGCTTCGCATTCGTAGGTGAGTTCCCGCTTGTTACACGTGGAAGTGCAAGTGGCCGCGAAACCTGCGTCGTTATTATAGGAAGGACTAAGGTAACAGCATCAATCTGCAGCAAGAAGAAAAGAAGTCACTGGCGATTTAGCGGTAAATGCGAGAGAAACGCGTTAGCATTACGTTGCACCTCTTTCAAGTTCCGGATCCATAACTTAAACCTCGTTCACCACATTGCGAATTGTTATTCAGCAGCTCACCCGACACACGTCCTGCCTCTTCGAGCAGCGAAATGCAACTGACGGTGGTCTGTAGCGTTTTAAATTGCCTGAATGTAAACCGAACGTGTTTAGCAATAACTTGTAATTAGTTAAAACAACATTTGCGTCGTTAGGGAATGCAACGGACGCAACATCAGCTGAAGACGCAGCGCGCACTCCTGCACAACGCAGTGTTCGTTGTGAAGGACTTCTTCTCTTCAGGAGTGGAAATTTCCTTTCTCAAGGTGGAACGATAGAATTCACTCGAGAGAGATGCAACGAACGCGAAGAGCGGTAGGCGCTTCGCGGAGGCTGCAGATAGATATCGAGTGAGACATTCATGTTGGCATGTTCCACTGTTGACGGCGCTGACGCGTTCGAACCTTTCAATGCACTGTCCCTCTGCTAAAAGTACAGCCGGTATGGCTAAGCTTTAGCTGGAAACCTTCCATTGTTTTCCTCCTCAACGACAGCACCAGTTTCGATGAGGCTTGTTGAATTCCAAAGAAAAATTTAATGTCTAGTAAGTGTGCCAACTGCATTTTTTTTTCGTTTACACCACCAGTAATCTTTACACTATTTTTCAAAAGTTAAAAATACAAGAAAAGTTGAAGTGTCAAGTTTGCAACTCTGTAATTGAGTTATCAAAACAGTTAATACAAATCTAAAGTACACCGAATAATACGTCTAAAGCGGACAAACACGATGTATGATGCAGCTCTCTGAACTGCGCCGCTATTTTTTTTTTTACTATGACTTTCGCAAAATGCTTGTAAACGTTGTAACAATTTCATGTCGACTTAATGTTTCATATATTAAATTTGAGCGCTTTAACTGCTTTAACAAATGCACCTTACATAACTGCGCAATCTATTTTTTTTTTTTTTGTGCGGGGTTATAGGCTTGTAAACTTTGGGGTCACACGCGCGTTGTTGCTGCCCATTATTATTATTATTATTATTATTATTATTATTATTATTATTATTATTATTATTATTATTATTATTATTATTATTATTAACTGGTGCGTTCAGACGCTCCACACTATATCTTATTTCACTGACAGCCCTTTTACGAGCTCACTAGAACTCGCGAGCGGGCCGAACTCGGGCCGTCCGGCATACAGCGCCCCTGGTCTGCGGAATAGCGCACTCGCTTTGGCGATGTGAAAGGTGCCAGGCTGAAAACACCGGTTTCGCGCTGCTTGAGGCGTGCATGCAAGGAAAACTAGGATCAAACAAGGATAACGCCAAGAAGTGCACAATGCGAGATGGGGGCGTATCACACAGCCGCAGTGAACGCGCACTGGGTAAAGCTTGTCGGCAAAAAGCACTTTCTCGGCGACTTTGTGGGTCGGGACGACCGTGCTCTACCGATGGCGCACTTGTTGTCAGAGGTCAGATCAAATATGGGACGCGGGCGGAGGCAGAAGCGCGCTCTGGGTTAACGTTCCCGTGCTTTGCCTCTGCTTGAACAGCTGGTTTAAGGGAGATGGGGGGCGAAAAAATAGCATTTCACTGGGGCTCGGTACCGTTTCCGGCGCTTGGTATAGATCGCATGCACCGCCACAGACGTAAAAACAGACTTACATATGCCGGATTTTCAGGAAAATGGCGGCAGGGTCGTAATCTTACACCTACAGAACCAGGAATTGGGCAATGAAGACACGTAAAAACCACAGACGCTGTTGATTAAGTGCATCCATAATCGTCCCAGCGATAACGCCCAGTTAGCTCCCTTTTTATGATAACTGTTGTGGTGGGCCGAAATTTCAAGTAGCTCAGGAATCATAGGCATGTTCAAGTGTCCAACCTTTGTCTAAAGGAAAAAAATTGCGCCATGCAGCCACAACGCCAAGTGAGCGCATGCAATATGATGCGGATCATTGATGTTTGTTTTGAAAAATGGTTCTCACAAACTGTGTTAATTTCCTGAAGCTAAACGGCGACCGCAGTTGTAACCTGTGTGCCAATTAGTTGTACGTGCAACAGGAATGACACGGTGGTTGTTGAAGTTGAAATGTTGTATTACATTGAAGTAATTCAGTTCGCTCCGTTTGGGTGGCGTTGTGTTCACGTTCGGCGATCCGTTTTCGTTCCAGTAGGGCACCGCGGGGGCCTCAGGCGTCTGAGCCGCGCATAACGACGACGAGCGACCTCGGCGCGCTTACGCTTATATATATGTATACGTTACTGGAACTCGGCTGGGGTGAGAACGTTCTTGGAGCTACGCATTTTGGTGAGAAACGGTCCTGTATAGCGACGTAGAGGCTCTAGCTACGCAGCTCCCAGGGCGCACTGAAGCGGGAATGAGCGAGTCTCTCTTTTATGAAGATTCCTGACGTAAGCTACACGCACCTAGGGCCCCAGGGCGTCTAGCGTCAATCGTCACTTAGATTGGTGGACACCTAGGATTAACGTCAACGTCAATAATGTGGAAGAACACCGGCGCACTGTTGTGGGAAGCGGAGAGCGGATATGTGAAGCGATAAGTGATTGTACACTGTTTCACCGGCACCTCGGGGGCGTTCTGGGTGTTTGATAACAGACCTCTACCTTTCGTAAAAAGCTTGATGTCACGGACTGTGCGAAAAGCGAAGTGCGAGACGTGTGCAAAGGGCTGGTAGGCAAGAGATTTCACTCGCGCCATGGCATCTGCTGCGATGCATTTGTCCGAGTAGGTGAGTTCGCTGTCAGAAGCTGTCCGTCAGCGATACGCCGTGAAGTTCTTCGCCTGCGGCGAGTGATACTTTGATCCTTTCCTCATATAGGACTGGAAAAATGATCCGAAGTGCTGGCTGAAAATGCTATTCGGCGACATATATGTTTACCTCGTGAACATGTCTCGACTATACACTATAGGGGAGCAATGAAATCGTACCGCTCGCTTAAGGCGTGCGGGCTTGCCATGGAGGGACATGTGCGGACATTTGGTTGAGCCCATTGAGCATTAATGCGGCACACGATTGACATCTATGATCAGGATCAAGAAACTCAATAACGATTTAATGGCTGCGGATCGAGAGAAATCGTGATCGGAAATGCCTGTGTGACATCAATCGATGCGGCAGGAAGTTTAAACAGCTTAAATGCTTGTTCGCTACAGTAGCAAACCACTGTTCACGTATTTCACACTAGTCTTACAGAATGTCTTGTAGCGAGCAACCTGTGTCATGCGCTGTTTTAATCACGTAAACGCGAACGTGACCGCATTTCTCCCGGCAGTTTCCTCCTGTGTTAGCGCTCTAAGTTCGCATCACCCAGCATGAAAGCAGCAGGACAATGTCGATGCAGCAGCCGCGTAGTTAACGTTTTCGAGAAAAGCGCAAGTGAACTCCCCAGATCTTGCCAGCGTTAGACGGCTGCCATTTGTCGCGGCGTATATTGCCAGCACCCATGTTTTTCGCCGCTTTTCGTCTTTTGAAAAACGGGAAAAGCCGAACCCACTGCCTTTTTTCGTGCGAGTTACGCATCAAATTGCGCAACAACTTGCTGACATGGCGAATTGCCTCGGCGCACACGCACGAAACTCATGAAAAAAAAGCAAAAGAAATGAAAGAAGGAACGCCAGCGATGCGGAGTGCATTTTACCTATTCTACCCACCAAACACTTCCGCGTGTACCCGAAGATCACGTGACCGACTCGTCGTGACGTAGGCCGGGAGAGGTCTACTCTAGCTGCTTCTCGAAAATGATCACACAGGTGGCAGGAAAAACCGGGCCGCAAAATGCGTCGCATTAAAAAAGAAAAGAAAAAAGAAACCATTACTTTGACATTCACCTGCGAAGCGATAGCGTATATCTGCCAAAAATGAAACTATATAGCATCATTTGTCGCTTCCATTGGCGGTATTACAGTGTACTAGAAGGTGCAGTGTAGAGTGTACTCTTCTAGTACACTGTAGGGACATTGAGAGCCATGCAGAACATTCAACAACTTCCCTAGAATCGAAGTTTGCTTTCAACGAAGCTGTGCCTGTCGGCGCCTCGTTAAGAAATGCGCGATGATAACCGCACCTCTTGCAACCCACAAAAGTCCGTACAGAAACTCGAGCACTGCGACGCGTTTTCCTGGAACAGTTGCGCTGCTCCGACTTTGTGTCAGCGTCCCTAAGAGCGGTGGTCTGGTAGAGAATGCGTGCCGTACGTACACAGACATATATCTCTTCCTATCTGGGGCTGCCAGTGCTACCTCCGATGCCACACAAGCTACTTCGAGTACTGCGCTACCGTATCCTCTACTGTGTATTTACAAACAGCGAAGTGAAACCACCCCCTTCTTCACAAAGCAGGGGAAAGGATGAAGAAAGTTATGCAAGAAATCGATAACAAAAATATTTTGTGAAGGTCTTGAAGAAGTTGTTAAAGCTGAAAGAAAGTCCTTGTTGTTGAGGATGTAGTCGTTGCTGTTGGAAACGTGTACAAATAGAGAGGAACAGAAGGGAAGAGGCAGGCTGATAACTGGCCTCCGGAAGGAGCACAGGGCCTGCGTACTCTTCATGAAGGAGGGGATGGAAACATACAAGAGACGTTCCGAAAGTAAGTTTCGTTACTTTTTTTTAAAAGAAAAAGATGGCACACCAGGTGAAACAAGCAATCGCCTTAAGAATCCACGCCCGTTGCTGGTTCAACGACGGAACGAGCTTCAGCGGAGGAGGAATGACGCATGCGCAGAGCGCCGGGGAAGAGGGAGTAGCAGCAGACCCGCGTACCCGAGGTTGTTCGAGCACAAATCACGATGGCAGACATACATGTGCTGACAACGTGGTCGCCAATGGAAGTGCGTTTTGTTATCCGGTATGAATGGGCACCCGTTCCCTCGACTGAAAGACGTATTCTTGGGACTTCACTTCCAAAGCAATGCTGACGTGATGTAGGCTGTGCGACAATTCCTGTGGAATAGTACGAGGTGTATAGTTAATGATGTCATGGTGCATTTCTTTTATCAATAATGTTTCCGTATGAAAATAAATGACGAAACACTTTCGGAACGTCCCTCGTAGGAAGAATGCAAGGAAAGAGGAAAGAAAGATTAACTTCGGAGAACGTAAAGACTAAAGTAAAAGGCAATGGCGAATAATAGAGTATCGCTGTAGGAATAGATAAAATCACAGCAAGTCGCACTAATTAAAAAATAATACTAAACATTTCAAATGATAAGAAAGTCCCAGGTCTCGTTCCTCGCAGACAAATAAAGATACACTTTAAACGAGAATGCAACTAAAACAAATGTAAAATCATCTGCTACGACGAGAAGAAACTTTCGAAAGCTGGAAAGTCAGTTAGCACTCTGTTAAACTAACCAATAAACGGGTGACAACTTTGTCAGATGCACTAGCGGCACTAGCAGGGGAGCTTGAGGCGTTCGGGCCTTCCCCCCTTTCCATCCGAGACTTGCTGGCACTTGAAACACATGGCTTGTTCTTGGTATATATGTCGCGAGAAAAATTAATGCACCTGCAAAAGTTAGTGTGCAGTAAGGAGTGCCCTATAAACTATAGTGAAAACACATTTGATCGTCGTCAACCGCAGTGTCCGCCTTCTCTCTCACACCTTGAAGGTACCCTCCATGGATTCGCCCCTGGTCGGAGACGGCCTTTTATATCGATGATGGTATGCAACAAATACCTGAGAAACTAATTTAGAACGATTGGGAAGTAAGCGTGCTTCCTCCTTTTTTTCTTTTGAAGAAGATGTAGGACAGCTTAATTTTGTTCATCCTCAGCAATGACAGTGTGTCCTGTCTACCTAATCTACAGCATGCACAGGAAGGCGACAGATATGTTTTCATATAGAGTGCCTGTATAATAAATGGGCATGCGTCCATTACCGAAACTCTCTTCGAGAATCTGAATTGCTTCAGCTGGCTTGGAAAAAAAAAAGAGAACGAGTGCTCCGAATTATCGTGGAAGACAATACTGCGGCGTCTTCGCGTTTCCTGTTTGCAAACTATAGGCCGCCTACTGAGAAGAAGTACGCACGAGCGTCTCCAAACACACGTAGCGGCGTATTAAGTGCAACCAAGCAGTATACTAATCAATGCTCAGCAAGAACTCCAGGTTCCTTATCAGCGCTGCATGAATTTTATACCACGACGAGGCTATACACGATCAACTTCGTCGACCGTACGTCAGCGGCGGAATTGCAGGAAGAGCGCGGTCTCTCCGAGGCTGAACGTCACGGTCAGTGCGCAGGGCTGTTGAATTTTCTGTTTTCCTCCCTCTCTAGGCGCGACACGCTGCAGCAGCATTCAGGAAGGATGAAATGAACGAAACATTGTTCTACAGGGAGGGCTCAAAACGAGGCGCTCTCCTTGCGCTGTCCGAGACCGCATCTCCCCTAAAAAAAAAAAAAAGAAAGAAACGTTATAGCCGGTGATCAGGAAGTGGGACCGGAGATCTACAGAGCAATTTCTTGCCTTGTCGTGTAGCATTGTTCCTCGAGACTCCCCCATATTTTATTGTTTTTTTTTTTTTTGTTCCTTTTCGCCCGGATGATTCAACGCAAGAAAATTACGCGCGTCTTTGTGCTTACATTCTTTTTTTCAGCTAATACAGCAGATAGAGCTTATGTTTTAACAATGCTGCTCCATTTATTTTCCAGGGAGTTGTACAAGTATGCCAATTAAGTTACAAAGTTAGAGAGGAAAGAACAAGAAGGCGCAAGTTAAAGAATTGCAATTAATACCTTATCAGTAAAAGCTGCCATACATGTAGTACAGATCTCCGGTCTTTGAACAATATTCAGGCTAGCAGGCCAAGCAGCGAAACGAAACAATCAAACGGAAAGGTTTTGGGCGTCGAATAATGATCTTGCGCGGTTGGGGGCGGGCTCACAAGGCGGCACGGCTTTTAATCTGTGACTGAAATCCTTTCCAAAGTTGGCTCTTCAATAAACGAGCCTATCGACGGCGGTGATATCGAGGCCTGCCTCCGCGTGCCTACGCGCAACGCTGATAGGTCTCATATCATTGTCCAGTTCAAGTCGCGCACAAAACGCAACGCTGTGCTTCAGAAAGCGAAGAAAACTCGACTAACGAACAATGAACTTGGCCTTGAGAACGCAACACCAGTTTACGTGAACGAACATCTTTGCCCCGCCCTAAAGAAATTACATGCCATGGCTGTCAAAAGGAAACATGAATACCACTGGAAAAGCGTTTGGTCATACAATGGGAAGATTTTCGCGAAAAAAGCTGATGATTCATCCATTGTGTCGATAACGAATTTACATTCGTTATCGGTAAAGGTCAGCAAGATCTGTGCTCGTCAGGTTACCGGTACACCAAGCGAAGCGCCCGCCGACGTGCGAGGCTCTGCGGTGGTGCAGTGAAAGAAGTTCCGCTTCTGCTCGAAACAACGAAGACGCGATGAACTACCAGGAGTTTTGTTTGCCACACACAGTTCAACTTTGTGATTTATCCTGTGCATCAGCCCTACACATTAATATACGTTCTGTCAACAACAAACAGGATTCCATCGCTTTCTTCTTAGACCAATTTTCTTTCAAGTTCAGCTGGTATCAAAATGATTCCCAAATATTAAATCTAGCTGGTTACAATGCTTTCTACATAAATCGGAATAATAAACGAGGAGGTGGAGTGGCCACCTATGTTACAGATCGAAAAAAATGCGAGATGGTTTCAGAATTTACCAGAATCACCGACGACTATGAAATTCTTACTCTGGTATGCAAAAAGCAAATTATCTCCGTTATCTATCGCCCTCCGACAGGGGATGTGCTGCGTTTTTTTAGATTTATTCGAACAGTTGCTAGATTACATAAGTAAGAACAACTATTACCTAGTTTGTGGCGGGGACTTTAATTTAAATATCCTGGACCAAGATTGGTCTGTTCGTGAGTTCAACACCAGGCTCTCTTCATGTGTGTGTGTGAAAACTTTTATTGTAATGAGGTCCGGAGGCTCGGCTTCTTAAGCCAAGACGGGCCGCTTTCACGTTAGCACTGTCAGGCCAAGCCTTTCAGCAATATCATGGGCCCTCTGGACAGCCCTTAGTTGGTCCTGAAACAATGGGCTTCCAATCCTTTTCACCCACTGTGTCCATTCTTCAACGAGGTTGGGGAGAGTCGCGGGACACCCCGCCAGCATATGTCTGATTCCAATGATGTCATTACAATCGTTGCAGTCCATCTTAATCTCCCTCTCTGGATATATTTTATTGATGGTGTACGGTGTGGGATATGTACCTGTTTGCAATAAGCGCTGTGAGACTGCTTGAGCCCTGTTCAGTTCTGAATGTGGCAATGGGAATTGCCTGCGTCCTAAATAGTAGTGTTTGGTAATGTCATTGTATGTTATTAAATGATCTCTCGATTCCCTGGCTTGATGGTAAACGGCTCGGTTGTGACTGTCACGGTTAGCAAGTCCTCGTGCCAAGTCATGAGCAACCTCATTGAGGTTTATAAGAGTCTCGTCCACTTTCCCCATATGCGCAGGAAACCATCGGATTTCAGTTCTCATAATCCCAATGTTTTCAAAAAGTTTAGCTGCAACACCAGCTACGTAGCCTTTATTAAAACACTTTATAGCGGATTTCGAATCACTGTAAACGCAGGCCCACTTATTACACCTGATGGCTAGAGCAATTGCCACTTGTTCCGCCACCATGGGGTCCTTGGTAAAAATAGTGATAGCATCTTGCACCTTCCCTTGATAATTTGAGACAATGGCCGTATATGCTTCTTTACCTTTCACCCAGGCTGCATCAACTATAGCTGCCAATCGGTTCTGCTGTTCTATTTCCTGCAAGAGTGCTTTAGCTCTTGCCTTTCTCCTTTCGACATTATATTCTGGATGCATGTTTCTGGGGAGAGGGTTGGTTCTGATCTTGTTCCTAACGTCAGTCCTTAATTCTACTTCAGCCTCTATTGGGCTCCTTGATGTATTCAGTTCTGCATCTATTGCCTGTAATATGTTCCTGCCAGCTCGTGATTTTGTCAATCTTTGGTGTTGAGCTAGCTGTTGGGCCTCCGCGATTTCTTCCATTGTGTTGTGCACCCCTAGACTCATGAGTTTTTCAGTTGCAACGTTACTGGGTATCCCTAGGGCTACTTTAACGAGCTTCCTGAGCATCACACGAAGTTTGTTAAGTTCTGCCTGCTTCCATTTGAATAATCCAGCCACATAAGTGAAGTGACAGAGAGCAAAGGCGTGTATTAGCCTCAAAGCGCTGTCTTCTCCTAAGCCTCTGTGTCTATTGGTAATTCTCCTTAGTAACCTAATGACTTCATCTGTTTTATTCGAGATATGTTGTATTGTTCCATAGTTAGCATTGTTTCCGTCTATGTGATACCCAAGAACCTTGATAGTTTCAACTAGCCTGATTGCGCATCCTTCATTAGTGTATAAGCACACTCTTGGCTCATCTTCCGGAATGTAACCTCTTGGTTTGCGACCTTTTCTGCGATGTTTAATGACCAATAGTTCTGATTTTGTTGCCGAGCATTTCAACCCCATGTCTTTCAGTGTGTTCTCTACAACATATAAACTTTGCTGTAATCTGGTCTCTGTCTGTCCTACATTACCCTTGGCACTCCATATGGTTATGTCGTCGGCATATACCACATAATGTATACCCTCAATTTTCTCCAGATTTCTTGCAACCTTGGACATTGCTAAATTGAATAGCGTGGGTGAGAGCACAGCCCCTTGTGGAGTGTCCCTATTTCCCAAGTTCTTAGCTTCTGATTTAAGCTCACCCAGCATGAGTTGCGCAGTTCGATTTCTAAGAAAGTCCTTAATCATGTTAAAAAGTCTCTTACCTAAACCCATCTCCGAGAGCACACCAAGCATTGCCTTATGCTTTATACGATCAAAAGCTTTTTCCACATCCAATCCCAAAAGAGCTTTCGTATGCGCGGGGCTGGCCTGTATAAGTTGGTGTTTGATCAGCAGCATAGCATCCTGAGCCTCATCTGAGGCTCTCTTCATACGGTTTTGTCAACCTAATTACCACTGCAACCCGAGTCACACAATGTAGCTCTACTGCGCTTGACCTTCTTATTACCGATATTCACACTACCGTCTGCAGTGCTGGAACAATAGCATCGGATTTAAGCGATCATTGCCCAGTCTTTCTTACTTACTCTTCTCGTTCCGCGGAAAGGGATGCCAGATCTGAGCCTTTGACTGTTCAGCGGGTTACCCAAGACAGGCTCGTATCATTTAAACAAGACGTCATGAACCATGATTGGTCATTTGTATTTCATAAAACCAATGTAAATGATGCGTACACAGAATTTCTGCAGGCTTTTGTGCGCATTTACGCACGACATTTCCCGCTCATAGCGATGAAGGTATTTAAAAAAAGATACGGAAGCCTTGGGTGACTCAAGAACATATAAACATGATAAAAAGGAAAAATCGCCTCTATCATTCTTTTTTGCGGACTCGTTCAGAAAAAACGCTCAAACAATTTAAGATATTTAGAAATCAGTTTAACACAGAGTTGCGGCGATCCAAGATAAACTATTATCAACATATTTTTAGACATATTACTCGGCAACGCCCTGATGTTGCTTGGAAGACAGTAAATGATGTTCTCGGTGGTAGTACCAGTATGCCTTCTATCAAAACGTCAACTGTAGGCCACCGTGAACTTAAAGGCAAAGAGCTCGCAGACTATTTTAATACTCACTTTGTTAATGTAAATGTAGCCGATAATAGCCCACCAGACATCAGCACACAATATAGCAATTTTGTTGACAGTATATTTCTCGAACCAACTAACGAACATGAAATCCACAGCACGTTTATGATATTGCGAAATAGTAAGGCTCTAGATATCGACAACATCCAAGTTGAACCCGTTAAGCATGTTTTGCCGTTCATCACTTCCCCACTTGCTTACATCTTTAACTTAGCGATGGAGACTGGAATTTTTCCCGATGCCATGAAAAAGGCTAGAGTATCAGTAATATACAAGGGGGGGTGGGGGGCGAGACAAAGACAATCCATCGAATTACAGACCAATCTCTGTTCTACCTGTTTTTTGTAAGGGGTTGGAAAAAATCATATTTTCACGATTAACGAAATTCTTCGACATGAAAAATGTGATAACAGAGTCTCAATTTGGCTTCCGAGCGGGAAGATCTACAGAATCGGCGTTATTGTCCTTAAAGTAAACCATCCTAGCAAACATTGAACAACAATTGTATACAGTAGGTCTTTTTTTGGACTTTAGTAAGGCTTTTGATTCCATTGACCACGACATTCTTACGACAAAGCTTACACAATACGGGATTCGCGGGAAACTTTTGGCCTTGCTTGAATCATACCTGCGTAACCGACAGCAATGTGTTTTTATTAACAATAACAAATGATATTTTTTACCCGTCACGCACGGAGTGCCTCAGGGTAGCGTATTGGATCCACTTTTATTCAATACTTATATTAATTACATTGTCCTGATAAACACCGAAATTAAATGTATGATATACGCTGATGATACCACTTTTAGTGTAATTTAGATTAATTCTAATTTAGATCAAACAATTATGAAATGCAATGAAGTTCTTAATAAGGTGTCTTTATGGTAAAAAAAATAGACTCAGGATTAATGCAACTAAAACGAAGGCCATCATATTCTGTGCAATAAACAAAAAGGTTTCCTCTTCTCATCAGCTTAGCTATGAACACCAGCCTGTTGCCGTTGTCAGTGACCACAAAACTCTAGTAATATATTTTTCTTCAAATTTGAAATGGGATACTCACATCTAATTTCTTTGTCGAAAGTTGTCTGCAGTTACAGGGGTACTATCGCGCTATCGTAGTATTCTTCCATTACAAGCAAAGCTTCAAATTTACTACGCTTTGTTTTATTCACACATAAACTACTGCAACCTGGTTTTGGTTACCACAACTAAAACTAATATAAATAAGATTGTTATCATAGAAAAAAGAATTATACGACAAATTTCAAATCTTGAACGCACAGATACCACGAAAGAAGCATTTCTAGAGCATAATTTACTTCGCGCGGATAAAATGTATGAATTTCGGTTATTGCAATTGTTTAATTTTTCATCAACTAAAATCGTTAATTACCTCCCTTCTCTGGCATCATTACAACGTTAATCGTAGACTGTTAAAACGCGCTGCACTGATATGTGGGCGATACCACATTTTCGTACGAATTACAAGTATCAGTCATTGGCTCACAATGTTCCCCTAACACTTAATAAGCACCAAAATACTGCTGGATATAGTAGAAGGCAGCTTCGAACATATGTTGCGCAATTGTAACTAAATAAAAGATCCAGCGTATTGTGAGTGACCTTAAGGTTTGATACCGTGTTTCTGGCCTATTGTGTATTGTTTATGTACAGAGTGTTTGCGATTGCTTATGTATCGTGTTGTAAGTCATATTGTTTTTTTTTTTTATTTCGTGTTTTCATGCCCACTGATTGCGTACAGTGCACTTGAAATTTTTATTTGAGAATGAACTTCAACTTTGTGTCTTTTCGTTTATCAACTTTGTTTCTTTTCTTTCAACACGTAATTTGCTGATCTTTGGCGTATCTTGTAAAACTGATTTCTTAAATTGAAATCGTGTTTGATTCCACTGCTTGCGATTATACCTGTTTTTTATGTGTCTTGTTCGCTATGCCTTGTAACGGCTTCCTGCGCCTTTTGTCAAGCTGCTCTAGCAGCTTTTAGCCAGGAAGCCGTCCAGATGTTTCTGGGAAATAAAAATTGAATTGAAAAAAAATTCACTTTATTTCTGCAAATCCTGGCAATAGGAGGACACGCGCATTAGAAGCACCAGCAGCGGCTATGTCATCCGTATTTTGCCACTTCAACATATTTTTTTAAATGTCCACTGTAAACACTACGCACATACATATTATATGTAATATATACACAGGACAGTTTATTGACTTTTTTAATTAGCAGGAGGTAGCCAACTAACAATTATTTCTAATGGTGTGGATATGTTCCTGTATGTTGGCGTCACTTCACATTGGTTTACGTGCTTTTTCACCCTGGAAAAAACATGCAGACTTCAGTGACCCCTTCGGCAGAGTCTTTTATCAACGGTGTGTGAAAAGCACGTGAATGATACTTGTATCAGTATTGCTTCTCTTTCCAGTAAGCAATGCTAACGCCTCATGAAAAAATAACTTCTAATAATTTAAAACATTTATTAGGGATGCAAACATCGTCACTTGCATGCAGAGGTCATAAATATATATAGTTCATTCAGTAACCGAAATAAGGCCAAGCCAGATTCACTCGAAAACAGAATCAATAGCAGTCATGCTCAGCAGCGCTTACACTCGGACTCAAAGTAAAACAATCAAAAATGACAAAAGAAGAGGCTGCAGTTCCGCCAGAAAGGCGAAGCAGTATTGATGATAGTGAAGTATAAGACAATTACACGAAGGAAGATTACACTACCGAGAGATGCCAGATTCTTGGTGGTGCGAGAGGACTCAGGCTGTGAGATTGAACTGTCTCCTGTTGTGCGGTCTTGTAAGTACTCATACAGTACTCATATAAGGCCGTCACTTCAGTGAACACTTCTTCGGAGTCACACGAAGTTTCTTCAAGTGCAGCTGCTATTAAAGGTTATATATATATATATATATATATATATATATATATATATATATATATATATATATATACACAGAGACAGGGTGTGTCCCTCCCGCCGTGGTTGCTCAGTGGCTATGGTGTTAGGCTGTTGAGCACGAGGTCGCGGAATCGAATCCCGGCCACGGCGGCCGCATTTCGATGGGGGCGAAATGCAAAAACACCCGTGTACTTAGATTTAGGTGCACGTTAAAGAACCCCAGGTGGTCGAAATTTCCGGAGTCCCCCACTACGGCGTGCCTCATAATCAGAAAGTGGTTTTGGCACGTAAAACCCTATAATTTAATTTAGGGTGTGTCCCAGCTAACTTTAGCGCGAGCTTTAGAATATGCGAAAGCCATGTAGTTGGACAGAACAAAGTCGATGTTGTTTGCGGTCGCTTGGAGATACTCAGATTACTTTTTTCATTCCACCTAATTAGACAATTAGTAATAATTAGTTAATCGACTTCTCAGATATTATAACTAGATGAAAAGTGTTAGTGAGAAAACTGTAGAGCGACATGAAAAACTCCCGATACAGGTGTCTTTCCGAGCGTCAAAGAAGCCCGCAAAAGCACGCTAAATTGCCGCAGGACTGGCCGCTCGAGGTACTTTGCGTGTATTCGCGGGCTTCTTTCACGTTCGTAAAAAAAACTTTTATGTAGCATGTATTCAGCAACAGAAAGCTGTATCGGGAGTATTTCATGTCGCTCTGCAATTTTTTCATGGACAATTTTCACCTAATTATAATATTCGAGATATTGATTAATTAATTAGGAATGATTATCTAATTAGGTGCGATGAAAAAACAAATAATTTGAGCATCTCCAAGCGGCGGCAAACAACATTACCTTGGTTCTGTCCAGCTACCGGGCATTCGCAAATCTTTAAACTCTGGCTAAAGTTAGCTGGGACACCCTGTATAGGGGGGTATAAGGTCGTTTAAAGACACTGTCATAAGCATTTCGTCGATCATGTACCGTGACACGACATGAGGTGACCATTGGAAATAGCAGTATGTAGGACAGACTATACACCGGTAATCTCGAATTCAACAGCAAGTAATTGTCATATTTTTTTAAGTATATAATATTGCGTTTTGTTGTAAAGCGAATCCAGCTCGAAATCACATGCAGCTCGACTAGGGCTCAACTTCTCGGCGTTTTCGCAGCTTATCATTTCTTGCACTGAGCACAAACTTTCCGTTTAAGTGCGGCTCTCTGCGCTGCTCGTGAAATAAACGTTGCGGTTTACTGGCTCATGCGATTTGTATGGTTTAGTGGTTTACGCACTGGCCCATGGTTTCCGGAAGTTGAAACTCAGCTATCCAAGCCGCAGCTGGTTTATATCGGAAACATATCGCACAACAGAACTTGCACTCGCATTGCATGCGCCAGGGTTTCAATTGAACATTTAATGCAATGCTAATCTTATCATATACCTAATGCTACCTGCGGAGAAGAATAGAGAGAAGGAAAGCTGACAAAAAGGCCTAGAAGTACCTATTTATAAATAAGCGTCATTCCAGTCACCTGAGCTTTCATACCACTTTTAAAGAAATGAAGAAAGGCAAGTGATTTCATGTCTTATGTTTTTTGTCAGTGTCCGTTTTTAATACCGTCGAGTTTAATTGGCCAAACCGCCACAGTGTATGCGCACAATTATCTACAGTAGAAGAAATTCATATACTCTGTCACTTACTAGTATACTTAGGAGTAATTTCGTTGGGGGCAGTGTTTCCATCACTACCCAAGGAGTTGTTTCTACGCTCGGTTTCTTCTTTTATTATTATCAATAATATTTTTTAGCTTAGAATTGTGCACATTGTGCAGGGGTTGTCCAACGACCTACTTGGCGCACTTGTGGCAGGGAGCCCAACTTATTCTGTCGCCACACGTAGTTCCATGCTCACACCGCTGCGCGGGGCGCCACAGAGCAAGCTTTGCGCCACACTTTCAAAGGAGTCTTCGGCAGGCATCTGCCATGCATCGAACCATGGTCGATCCAGGGTTTAAGCTCCATTAACCGTTTATTTTCCTCTTCATTTTTGTTAACACTGCAGTCTCTGTTCTATTCGGCGAGAGGTAGCAGCAAGGCACACCAGTTACAACTGGTATTAAGTTAACGCTGCGTAGTTCTTCGTGTCTGTGTCTTCTCTGCTCATTTTGTAACGCACTTCTTCTTCGTTGTATCCAGAACTCAGTACCGCGACAGGGCATGTAAAGTACTTCAAATAAGTTAACAAACAAAGAGCTCTGTCATCTATACTTGCGGAAGGTGTACACGAATGCGAAATGAGTGCGGACGCAGCTCCAGAGCAGAAGACACGCCTGATGTCTGCGTGGCGCGAGGCCATCCGTCACTTATTGGCGCAGGGCACGCCTCGTATGCGAGGTGTCACCCGAAGGGCGACGCATACGGTCTACGGGGCGGCCCCCCTCGCAGGGGTCCCGTAGTCTAGAGAACTCGGTCACACCCCACCTCTTTTCGGCAAGCATACGGAACTGATCCCCGAGCACAACTTCCTCTTCGTAGAAGGTCCTTTCCTCAGATCAATAAACGCCGGTGCCGGTCGGTCCGGCTCGATTCCTGTGCTTGTGTGTTATTTTTCGCGCGTCTCTCTCTCTTTCTCGAGCTGCGCGGAAGAGACGAGACTGAGGCGGGTTCGCATACATGAATGCGCGAACGGAACCCGTGGACCGGAAAAATGCCCTTAGCCGCGCATGCAGCGGGCACCAGAACGAACCGCCGCCGCGCTTTTCTTTTCCTCTTCCAACGCTATACCCGGCGATTACGGGGCTCGCTCAGTGACCGGCGCAGTGTCCCGGCCAGCTGCGCCGAGGCGCATACGGCGCCGTTCCGCTGGACCCCGATCCGGGACATTTCCCGCTCGGGTTATTTCCGCGACCCGCGTGGAGCGGTTTCGATGCACGAGATTCTTTGCGTCACAAATAGAGGAACGGCAAGGCTCGCGTAGATAAATAAATATGCTACTCGTGCGACAAAGAAAGATGCACGCTTGTTTAGTGAAAGGAGGCGATCAGAATGAGCCGCTTTCATCGTAGCTATATCACGCGCCCAAAGTAACTATTAGAAGCAGTTCGTCATGAAAGGGCGTCATGAAAGGCCTGAATAAGGCGTTCATTTTTCGTGCTCAGTGACTCCTGGCAAAGTGTTATTGGCTTTGGTGAATTGAGACTGTGTAATAGTAGAAAAAAAGTGAGCGCCAGTTGATCACCTTGTCGAAATCAACGACAAAAACCCGCGGGTCTGTTTTGCACTGCCACTCGAGAGGGGTCTGTGTGTCCGTGTGTGTGTGTGTGTGGGGTGTGGGGGGGGGGGGGGGGGCGTCACCATTATCCTGATTCGCCTCCCGTTCGCAAGCATTTTTGGTGCTAATAATTTGTTGATGGAGATCCAAGTCCAAAAGTGACATTGTGGCTATGGGAGAGGACGCAGTAGAGGGCTGCGGATTATTTTTTTTACCACCTGAGGTAGGCACCTGAATCTACAGGTACACGAGAAAAATATTATGGTGTGCAAAAAAACAGGTCGTGACTGCGACAAAAGTGTTGTACTGTTCCCCGATAAGGCTATCACACACCAAATAGGGATTTCTATGGGCGAGAAATGACACGCACGAAAGAAAATCACAAACTAAAATAAACAAACAACAGTTGAAGTATACATTGGAGATTTTGTGTAATTATCAGCACAGAGCTGGACGCTGCTTTCTTTCTTCTAAATATCTCCGGGAATTAATGAAAGCATACTAAAGCGGCGTTGATTCGAATGCAGGAGAAGGATAGTGATATTATTAAGTAAGGCCATCTAGCGGCATGAAAATAAAAGCGTCCGCACAAACAGTAGCATTTTTAGAAGGTGCCTCTCGAATAAACCGGCTAAACGTACGCTGTCCCAAAGCAAGACAAGGGGCTATGAGACAAGCCGTAATGCAGGACCTTATGTTGACTTTGACCGCCTGGGGTTCTTTATTCTGCACCCAAAGCTCGGTACATTTTTGCATCCCACCCACATGAGAGCCCGGTCGCTGTAGCCGAGAGTCGAGCCCGCGACCTTGTTCTTGTGGCTCAGAATCAGAATGTTATAGCCATTGAGCCACCGCGACAGGAGGGCGGACAATAGGTACTTCCACGAGAACCTAAAAAAAACATGGTCAGCTTTCGCCCCTTTTCCGTTTTTCGTAATATCACTACACTCGCAGTATCAGCGAAGAGACCACCCGAGTAAGTAGCATTCAGCGTGGACATGGGTCCGAAATAGATTTGGGCATGCACGATAGCTTCTAGACTGTTCCGGGAGCTTACTGAGATATGATTCCTCGCCTATGTATAGCAACTTTCCGTTGTCATAAAATTGCGGAAGTTTCAATGTTTTTCCTCAACGGGGTGGCACGTACACATACAGAGCGAAACGCGTCACGACCGTTCCAATGGGACTCCTGACAGGCACCCGGTTTTTGAAGGCGGGCGATATGAAACTGAGGAGGTGGCGAGTGCAGATCGGAGTGTGCGCTATTGCGTGGACCTGTGTGTGCGTGTGCACGAGTCTGTGAAAGTGATGACAGAGGAAGCGCGTGCGCATAACGTCTGTGCGTGTCGAATTGAGCGCACTCAGTCTGTGGCGAACTAGCCGCGACCTCTGTTACTTACGGAGTTCTTTGCCACTTCTCTCGGTATGCATGCAGGAATCGGCAACCCCCGCCGCACTCGCAAATACTCCGCCATGCCAGTGACAATGCCATACGCCGAGAGGGAGGTGTGGGGAGATGGGGAGAGCGGCGCGGCGCCAACCGGCGCAGCAGCGCATCTTCCTGGTTGTCACGAGCTGGAGAATCCAGGTGGCACGCCTTCACGTCACGGCGGGTGAGAGAAAAAGAGCACCATGGTGCAGCTCGGCCAAGAGCCTCGCGGATCAAAGCGCGCACCGCGCACGGAGTGCACGCGCGGGCACCTCTCTCGAGAGGGCCAGCGCACCTCATGAGCTTCCGGCCGTCCCAAAACTTGACGACCGCGAAAAAAAACTGAGCGAGAGTCGACGGGGCGCCACCAGGAACGTATCTCGGAGGAGAAGAAAACACAAACACAATAGTTGTCTGGGCGGTAGAGCTGCAGGCATCAGCTCGCGTCACTATGCGCTACGTCGTAAACAGGGCGCGCCTGCAAGCGACATTCTCAACAGTTGAGTTCCAGAAACAAACAAGCAAGTTTACGGATCAGTAATATTGAGCGTCTGCATGACCGCCTGTGAGTGACTCAGCAATTAACGCTTGTCTGTAACAGTGCAAACTGTGAACATATTTCTTCCTTCTCCTCTTTCAATTTCCTTTCCCCAGTGCAGGGTAGCCTCCCGGGCTCAGCCTTGTTAATCTCCCTGCCTTTCCCTTATGACTTTTCTCTCTCTTCTCTCTCCGATGAAGAGCCTTCGCTGCAGCATTTATTTCTCTGTAACTTCAGTGTACTGAACTCTGACGACCACGTACCATCGGGACGCGAAATGTACCATGACGACTTTCTTTTTTTCATTTTTGGTTTTATTGCGTTAAACTACCAAAACAACGAGCAGCGTATTAGCGTGAAGGCCGCCTTTGCGCTCCACCATATTCTTGTCCGAGTGATTCCCCTAATGAAAAGGGTGCTTCGTACTTCGTGGACTACATTTACTAAAGTGCATGCATTGTACAAAAAGCACACGTGACACGTACAAAAGCAAAAGAAAGCAGCGACGCACGTTACCTTGAGATTCTCTGTTCAGAAGTGCTAGTTGTAACTAATTTCATAGCGGGTATATATATATATATCGAGAGAGAGAGAGAACGATAGAATACGACGTCACATATTGCAGCGTGTTTGCAGCGTGTTTCATGCCACCAATACGTCTACGTAATTAATCATGCGTTCCTGGTCATACTCTCCTTTTTTCTTTTTCAGCACTCAGGAATATGGGACAGCGGCTTTACCTCGCCTTTTTTCGCCACCTCACGAGCTAGACGAATTAATTTTGTTCTCACTCTGTCGGCAGACGTCGAGTCTGTATAATGAGTCTTATGTGGGGATTGTTTCAGCTTCATTATATAATTTCTTCAGAAATTCATTCACTCCCCTTACTTACCGTGTCCCCCCTATGTGTTGTTTTACTGCATTGCGCAAGTGCTTTACACTCCGGCGCTTAGCTTGTGCTTATGTACGAACTGGGGGTAATTTTTTTAAATTCACCTTTAATGTCCGGGCCTTTTTTTCATGGAGCGGATAGGAGTATCATTAATAATGTAAAATTAAGCTTTCACTGTATATAGCTCCCGTTATATGTCTGTTGATGATAACAGCTACGAGTGGCACGTTATCAGAAAGGCACGATTTCCTGTGTACGCTTACATTTTACGCGGGGAAAAAATGGAAAGGGGGCAAGGGGGGAGAGCGGCGCGACGCCAACGAGGAGCATTCGAGGAGCATTCAGCGCCTACATGTTTCTAATTTCTGCTTAAACGGCATTGTTGATTGTTAACTGACCGAGCTTTCGATCTTATTCACTTTGGCTCTTGAACCCTGTTACTTTAAATGAATGTCATTGCATTTTTTCATAGACTGCTATGGCGGCTCTGCATTTTTGTTCTTTATTCTCGAAAAGACCTTTCAAAGTCCTTCTTGTTATTTTCAGGTCACGATTGTTTCAGATTTTCAGTACCCTCCTAAACTCGCAGGGCAGGAGAAGTTTTAAAGAAAACGGTTTCTGTACAAACACAACAGTCGATGGAGGCGCTTTGACTTTGAACCTCGCTTGAAAGACATCTGCGCCTAAGTGTTATGGTGATATAGGCTGCATTATCTTACCCGCCTCCAGAAAGGCTAGTTTACATAACATATCTACATATTTCGCGCGTTCTCGTAAATTTAGGATGAACTAAAGCGAGACCTAGTAATTTACGTCAGCAAAACTACATGAATTGACGGAGGTGCATTTATGTGGCGCCATATTTCTAAACACACCACTGTATAGATTCAACGGGTCGCATATAAGTGTCCGTTGAGAGCCCAGAAGACTTCCCGAAATAATTTCGGACTTTGCCCTTCGTGAGGAAACGCTGTAAAAACGCGTCAGTCAAATTATTTGAACGCGTCAAGGAGGGTGTCGCGTTGCCGTTCCATTCTTAAAAGCCGTTCACCACTGAGTGACTCCACCGATTCGTACCCGCCGCCGTAGTAGTCGATGTCCCAAGTTCCTGCTCATTCCTGGTGAGTAAAGGCGCTAAGCATTTCAAGGACCAGTATCCATTGAGTAAGTGAGTGGGTGATTGCACGCACGGTGCAAGAAAATTACGAGAACGACTGAACGATTGGCAATGCCGCGGAGGCACTTCTGCTCGCTCATTTTTCTTTTTGGTTATCGCACCGAACAGCGCCGAACGAAAATTGGACTCCATTGCTCCAGACAGCGGTTTAGGGAAGCAAACTCGCTGTCTCGCACGCGCTCGCGACGTAACATTGTGTGACGGTGAAGTGGCCTGAGCTCGGTGCCGCCTTGCTGCTCCGCACGATTATGAGTTCATGGATTGAGACGTATCAAATTATTCGTGCTCCAGGTCACGGTCTCAAACTGCTTCCGACAACGGCCCCGCCGCAGAAGAAGAAAAATAGCGAGAAATAGAGTCTGCTTCGAGGTGAAGTTCATGTGCAACAGCGTGACGCAGTCCTTATCAAAAAGGTCCCCTGGAGGCACCACCCACCATGGCCAATCCCACGGCGGCGTACCGGTGGATCCCAAAGGGCCCGCGGCGAAACAAAGCAACGTTGCTCGCGTTGGTTACGAAGCGGGGTGGGGTACAAATTGAGGGGGAGGAGGTGAGGAAGGCGACCTTTCCTAAGCGCTGCCTTGAGGAAGTGCGTGGCTGCTGGCGGAACGGAGGAAATTGGCCCAAATATGCGCATAGCCCAGGCGAAGGGAAAGAGTCCAGGAAGCTCGAGGCGGAACAATGCAGACACGTGTGTAGCAGCAGCAGCAGTTTTGCAGCTGATGAGAGAGAGACAGAGGGTGCGACAGACAGCGGCTTGTGTGTGTCAAAAGAGAAGGGTGTGTTCGAATAGCAAGTAAAACTTGCGTAGACTAGATTTGGGTCTAAAAGGATCACAATGCATGAGCCTTGGAACCAATAATCCTTAGAACAACATAAATCTGAGCTAATTGGTAAGGACTCATTATGCAAAAACGGTGAGGCGTGCAGACAGGAGAGAAGTGGAAAGTGGACAACACGGCGTTCGTGTTGTCCACTTCTCTACTCTTGTGTCCTGTCTGCACGCCTCACCTTTTTTGCATAATCAATAATCCTTGCAGCCATGACACGTACGAGTTAATCATCTATCCTCCATTAAGCTTTCCTCGTTCTCGTCCTTGTACTGCTCTAGATTTATTTTCTTTCCCCAAGCTACATTGCGCAGCGATGCAGTACTGCCAGTCGGGCCTTCGCATACAGTTCACGGCGATTCAACAGTGATATTGCAAATGGGATCAAAGAGATTCGAACCAGCGCGCAAACGGTGTACTGCAAACTATTTACATTTAGACATACACAACCTGTTTCTATTTACGAGGTAAAAATTACCCACACGAGGAATACCAATGACCAGGTAGCCAAGTGAAAAGAGGTTCCCTAATTATAATTTTTCACTTCGAGAAGTAAGTTGAAATTGCGGAAGGGAAGTAGGGCTGTAGCGAACTCATGTATGCTTAGCACAAGTCCTAAGACTAGCACCACCTAGGAGATGTACCCAGAAAATCCTGAAGAACGCATTGACGTTGCAGTTCATATCGTCCCGAACTGCTTGAGGAAGGCTTTCTGAAGAATGGTCCTGTATTCCAAAAAAAAAAAAACGTTCTTACGCTGGAACAGTACGTAAGAGCAGATGTGAGTCAATTGTGATTTTGTACCTATTCTTAGCCAAGGCGGACGGCCAATAGCAAATGGCACTTACGAACGAGCATTGTGAGTTCGACCTCTGCGTACTGGAAATGCCAATGTATTTCGTAGCGCATTCTAAGGACGGATATCTCGAAAGTGGTTATGATTTCTAATAAGGGGCGCTATAACGTAAAACTATTCCAAATTTTCCTATTAAAATTCTGCAATCAGCCCTCCGCGATTGGTCAAAACTTTTTTGGACCACCACTACTTCACCTGTCTGTCACGCGACGTCACGAAAACCGCGATAGCTCCCCATCTGATATGACGTGTAGACACTGATTATGCATGATTGGACAAAGCAAAAGAAAAATAGTTATTTCTGATTCGACGCCTTTTCCCCATTAGCCCTCGGCTATTGGTCAAAAGTTTTCAGGCTGCACCCACTTCACCTGCCTCTCGCGCGACGTCACAAAACCGAGAAAACTCACCGCATCAAAGTGACGTACCAATGCCGATGACGATGCCGAACAAAACTGATTTTTTTCTGAATAGCCGTAGGCTGCCCCGTTCCCAAAGGAATAAAATATGGCTGCTGTCGATCACTCAGGCACTGGCTACTCGCACCTACCGGAGAGCACGGGTTTATTTGCGTGTAATAAATCTTTTTGCGTGGCCGTGAAACGTTTTCGAGCCCTTTCGGCACGTTTACGACCTCGTTCTGCCAACTTTTCTTTGCTGAGGATCCGTTTTAGCGTCATTCTTAAGCTTCTGTTGCATGCCGCCGCGATTGTCGACGAGCCACCGCAAGCACATTAAAAGAAAGCAGACCAATCGCAGACACTGGCACCGCCCTCTTCATCCGGTTATCGATTTTCAGTGCACTGGCTCAGCCCCATCGAATCCCTCTCCACTTGAGCGTGCTCCTCACCTTTTGTGAGCCAATTAGATAAGACAAGCCGCTCAGTGTAGGCAGTGCTATTCGTTTTTCAAGCAAACAAAAGTGACCTCCTATGAACGAGGAGAGCGTTTGATTGGTCTGTTCAGAAAACCCTGTGGGTGACCACCCGATGCTTGCGTCGGCGGTTACGCAAATTTGACGTCAGGAAATTGGAATAAAAACATATTGGAATAGTTTTACGTTATAGCGCCCAAACATACATGACTTCACTACTGTTCGGCTGCAATGTTATTGAAGCCTAGCAGTATTGGCAGTTATTGAAATGGTGTGACCCCTCCCCTCCGTAATGCCTTTGGCCTGGAGGGCATTACTAAAATAAAAAACTAAATAAATGAATAAACGATTTTTTCAACATGTGTACTAAAATTGATTATTAAACAGTTCATTAGTGAATATATTTAATTGGCTAGCTGGATTTTGTGATTTGCCGTAAAATTAATGTCCCCCCCTCCTTCAAATAATCCACCCGAAAAGACCGAATGACGCTATATGTTCTATGCTAGTTAAAGAAAGAGACAGAGAACACCCACCGTGATTGCTTAGTGGCTATGGCGTTGGGCTGCTCAGCACGATGTCGCGGGATTGAATCCCGACCACAGCGGCCGCACTTAGACGGGGGCGAAATTTCGAAAACACCCGTGTACTTAGGTTTAGGTGCACGTTAAAGAAGCCCAGGTAGTCCAAATTTCCGGAGTCTACGGCGTGCCTCATAATATGATCGCAGTTTTGGCATGTAAAACCCCATAAATAAAGCGACGTCATGTGCGTTCCTGCGGCACGAAGAAACTACCCCA
This sequence comes from Dermacentor variabilis, assembly GCF_050947875.1. Lineage (NCBI taxonomy): Eukaryota > Metazoa > Arthropoda > Arachnida > Ixodida > Ixodidae > Dermacentor > Dermacentor variabilis. Next base: position 78,418,466 of record NC_134568.1, on the reverse strand, counting down.
AACTGGCTTTAAAAATTGCTGAGTAGTTACAGTAAATGATTCTTGCATACATTTAACGTGTAATTATGGTTTAGTTTATACGGTTGACGCGTCTCATCGTACCTGCCTTTCTACTGCCTAGCATAGCGTTTCAATAGTTGCAACGCCAAGCTCTCATCCTGCGAGAACCACACACGCAAAGTGTTAAAAAAAAAGAAACTCAGTCTCCACACTTGCTTTGAGCTGCATAACATGACCCTATGTAATATTATTATTATATTATTCTGTCACTTCAACTGCACAAGCGGCTGCAGCCTGAATTGTCCGCTGTGCTACAAGTCATCGCGTGCTATCTGCAGTGACAATAATCGTGTGCCTGTGTTCTCTGTCTCTTTCTCTCCCTCTACTTTCTTACCTTTCTACTACCCCTACCTCGTTCCGCAGTGTGGAGTAGCAAATCGGTTTTTAGGCTCAAGCTGATCTACCCGCCTTTTCCTTTTCTTCTGTTTCTCTCTCAAAGAAACATCTGTGGTGCAGTCATTAGAAACTCTGGCTTGCAAACGAGAACGAGGACAAGTATGTTATTACGGCGAGTAGGTATGCCAATTGACCGGATAAAACGGAGCATTTGTATCAAGTTATTGAAATATTTATAGCGCCGCGAAGTAGCTGTTAACTTGTTACAGTTAGTATCGGCGAGGTTGGAGTCATCGCAAAGTACGTAGTCAGCGCGAGGAAACCGGCAGAACGAATGAAGTAGAACACAGGACAGGGCAGCTCGTCGAGGTAAGAGCGTTCAAAATCGGGGGCTTTTCGTTCAAAGTGCTGTTTGCCATTCGCCGGCCGCCTTTTGCTATCATACGTCCGACAGAACAATTGGCTGTCGTCCGCTCTGTTGAACAGTTCTAGCTTAAGCACGTTTTGGTGAAAATTGGCCAAGCTGTGCGGTAAAAATTCTGGTGGCTTAACGCCACGAAGCTGCATTGTGGGCTATATAAGGGGCGCCGTAGTGGAAGGCTCAGTTCATTTTTGCCACGCAGTGTTGCTAAGCGTAAAGTCAAAGCACGGCACAAGGACGTTCTTGCGTTGCTCCCCCATCGTAATTCCTCCCCCAACACCGAGAATCGCACCCGCGATCTGGCGCTCGTCAACAGAACCACGCCATGGCCACATAGACACCGCGCCGAGTCAGTAATAGGAATAGTCTATCTATATTTAAAATGTTCAAGTCGTGATTACGCTTGTCGTTGTGGAAGCGGCCTAGGCTGAATGTTCAATCAGTGTCATTGGCTTCGAGTGAAACAGCAACCCGCTCCGTGCAGAAACTATGTTGGACACGGAACTGGTTCTGTGTTTCACCACTCGCTTTTTTGTATTGCCAAGACACCAGGTTTGACTGGCGTAGACGATTCTCCCCCTGACCACATTTTTCGTTCGGTGCTTTAATTTCCCACAAAAGTTTGCTAGTGACGTTACTAGTTATTATTCACAAGCACACTTGTGCTCTGTTAGCCTATACAATCTTTTATACCGCATCAACGCGATAAAAAAAAAAGTGGATAACCAGGGCCCAGATTTCCAAAAAGCTCCTCATCTAGATATTTGTTCGTAAGGGTAAATTCTAGCCAATTCTGACGCTGGATATTTTATTAGCGAAGGCGACCGGTAAATCTAAAAGAGTACTTACACGAAGGGAAAGCTTTGTGAGTAGGCTCGGATTTTGTATGTTTGAGCAGCTCGGATCAAACTGATCTCAGTGAGTACAATATTCTGGCTCTTTCCTATACGTGAGATTCAACGAGTGACAGACTCAAGCGTAGGTCAGGATTACTTTTTATGTCACCCGACCGAACGAGCAAAATAGAATTACGTATACACATTGATACACAGAGTGGCTGGTAAGGAAACTTACGCCATATGTATCATCAGGGGGCACGACTGGATGGGTCACCAAATCGATAGCAAGAGGGTGTTTCGTAAATAACTAACCGGTGTTGGAGAGCACGGTCGCTGTGTTCCAAATGGCATGCGAACAGAATTTGGGTATGTAGTCCATGGGCAAAAGGCCCGTGCTGATGGTAGCATATGCTGTGGCCAGGCAATGAAATCGACGACAGTTGGAAATGACGGCCTCAATATGACCTCCGCATCCGTGACGCTGGTCACGGGAAGCCGGCAGGCTCGCTCGTTGGATTAAAGTCCTGGGAACGGGCAGGCACCACAGAAGGAGAATTCAGTCGCCTTGATCCAGACCGAAATAACCAGCGTTGGAAAGGACGCATTCATGACCATGGTCGTTGAGGCGGCGTGCAATAATAATGCAGTAAAATTTGTCCAGTCTCTGTGCAAGAGCACATGCACCCTTGCACCTGAGCAGCATAATCAAGTTTCAAGATTACAGAAGGCTCCCATGATTCTGACTTCGACGCCGTCAGCGAAGGCCGACACTCCCATCGTCTGTGACTCGCGAACTAAGAGACTATTTATTAGTCTCGAACTGTATGTAGTGTGTACAGTTCTCTACTATGTAGTATTTATCCTCTCCAATATCGTCACTCCCCTTCTTTTACTCCTATTCCCCCATTCCCCTTTGTTGGCCGCCATATAGGTGTCAGTCATAATACTATCCTTACTTTTTTTCCCACCATTAGTACAACTAAACACTCAGTTCAACACACTCAAACTACTACTGCTACTACTACTACTACTACTACTACTACTACTACTACTACTACTACTACTACTACTACTACTACTACTACTACTACTACTACTAATGATGATGAAAGAACAGCGTGTTACTGAGTCCTGCGTTTTCGCGCTGCTATATTTCCGCTTCAAAAATACCGCACCAACCAGCCGAAGTCGAAACTCCGCCTACAAAACTTAGGAAAGAGATGAACGCGCTATATGCACGTGTACACTCCGCCGAGATTTAGGGCCGTCAGCGTTGCCGCGTGACCCCGTTGTATGGGAAGTGTCGACACGTTCCGCGAAGCGTACCTTTCAGCAACCCTGCGATGTCTTAGGTCTTTGTCAAGGGCGCCTACCTGACTCCTGCGTTCAAATATGAGTGTAAGAGCGTTTAAAAGGCTTTCGGATTATTTTTGCACGCAGCCGTGCGCGCTATACAGGACGGAAACCCTCGCAACTCAAGCCTGAATACTCACGTCGCTGGGTGACTGGTCAGAAACTGCCAACTCGGTGCCCTAACAATTTCTCGATGCCGTCTCACACACAAAAAGCACGCGCACAGAGTGAACTGGCAGCACCCGGTGTAGATGAATCAGCATTCGCTTCCAGTAATCTGGGCTCGCGACTGCCGAAAGATTCCTTAATAGACCTGCAAAGTTAATGGTACTGGCTCACGTACAGCGGCCATTATGACGTCTTATCGCTGTAAAGAAACGAGTCATTAACTCCTTTACCCTTTGGGCCTTTTTGCTTAACTTCTTCCACACGGCACAGGTCAATAGGAAAGCTCCCCTCTTACATTGCAAAGGCCTTCAGCAATGATCACGCCACAGTACCCCGTTAAATAAATAAATAAATAAATAAATAAATAAGAGTGCGCAAATATTCAAAATTTCGATTGCAAATTGAATAGTCTTTGCTATTCGATTTGTATTCGATTCGAGAATTCAGTATCCAAAGTTATCGAATATTCGTTCTGTTCGAATATTAGAACGGACAGCAACATCTGTTGCGGTCTAATGAGAGAAATATTGATGCATGTAGAGACCCTTCCGATTGGCTCTGCCGCAGGCATTCTTGCGCAGACTAACCAGTCCCTGAGCGAACGCATGGTGTTCTCTTCATTTCCAGTCATTAAATGAGCATGTCTCGCCTTTGGCAACATGCGAGTTTTCTGTCTGTATTTGGGCAAGGTAATTTATAATTTGGCCGATCCCACCGTGCTCATATGGCATTGAAAACGGAGTGCTGTGCTGCACTATATTGCACTTAGCTCATTCAACGAACGCTGCACACTCTAGTGAGCGCATCCGGTGAGGTTTTGTTGCTTTCCTTCATTGCGGTTATTGTCATGGTGCGCCAGATACGATCACCTTCCCTCTGTTCCTCGTAGACAAGTTTCCCAACCTGAAATGCGGTTGTAACGGTATAAGATGCAGCAAATAACGTAAATAAGTCTTTTATTGCCAAACAGACTCCACGGCCCCTTTAAGCTTCACTTTGTTTAGAAGTTAAAGATATTCAGAATTGAACTCGATATTCTATCCGAGGTCGTCTTTCTCGGATATTCGTATTCGATTCGAAAATTTCGCTATGCGAACGCCCCTCTAAATGAATAAACCCCGCCGAGCTTTCAGTGTGCATAATGATCCCCGGAAGCGGAAAGGCGTAAAATTCATACACGGGGTTCAAGTCTGCCGCCTCCAGTAGGTTTCTAGTACAGCTCGTGAAGGGCGCTCATCGGAACACGCTGTTCCCAGCGCGCCTGCTTGCCAAAAAGAGCGCGTCGTCTTTTTTTTTTTTTTTCTCACTACGGCGGAAACAATAGCGACTTCTGCCGAGAGGGCGCCGCGGTAGGACGCTGGACCGACGCGCGGTCTTACGAGAGATGCAGATCAGGAACGCGGCCCGCTTATTTTGCGTGGGAACCGGAGCTGGGCTTTATTTCTCTCTTGCTGCGTTCTCCCTCCCAGCGATGCAAGACGGCTGGCCTTCGGGGGCAACCAAGCGGCGCGGGCGGCACTCGACATCGCGGGGATGCTCGCGAGTATGACGCCCGCATGTTACGGAGGGAGGAAAATGCCTTTCCGGGGGACATAGAAAGCTTGGCTGGCACCAGTTGGCGAGCATCACGTTTATGTGATCACTCGTCGCAGTGTGCCAAACAAAGCAGGACGGAATTAAGTACGCTTGTTAAGGCCATGGAACCGCCAACAATGTGTGACTTGCTATATATATGCACGGGAAAGACATGTATAACCGCAAGTCTAAAGAATAATAAAAATCAAGCACAAGAAATGAGCGAAGTGTTTGGAGGTAGTAGGAGACGAGTGGGGGGTAGCGGACAAAAGTAAGTGGAGTACGGCATACTACAGCCTCACTGCGTTACAATGGTAACTGAGTACAATGGTAACGACGATATTGCAAAAGTATGACAATTCACAAGTATGTTGCAGGTACGTAGGTTACTCCAATAGCCTGTCGGGAGCCCTCAGCAGCCCACGAGAGGATCTGATACTGTTAACCGAGACATACTATAGTTTCTCACGCGCGCCAACAACCGCAAGAAAGTGCACATTCATGCAGATCAACTCGATGTCATCAACGCCCTCATACCTCAACGACCAGCTTCGACAAATCACCATAACGGCGCACTATCGCCGAGCCTTTTGTACCGTATACGAGATCATTTCGATCCGAGACAAGAGACATCGGTGCTAACATTCCGTTCAGGCGGCGCAGCGGAAAGACCATTGGAAACAATCGGACCGTCGCAGCAAAGGCAATTCTGGCGGCGGAACACCGCGGAACCGGGCGTCTCGTCTTCGGCGGGTCTCTTCGCGTCGTGATCATATCTGGGTTATCGTTCCTCTCGCGAACGCGGACATCGATTGTTTCGGCACAGACTGCGGCCGCCTCTCGACAGCACATGAGGCCCGGACGACACGCACAGGGGGGGTTTCCCCGAAGTTTCGGCGGAACGGGCGGCCGAATCGGCCCAGTGCCGCGGCTAGCAGCCTCGCAGCCGTCCAGCGCTGCCCCCCTCTCCCGCGGCTCCCCTTTCCACGCGCACGGGAGCGCGTATGCCCTTTGCGTAATCCGTGGCTCTAGTTCATCGCTCGCCGAGAAATCAACATTTCTCGGGCCGTGTCCTCGGCGGGAGGTCGATCGCTGCAGCTTCCGGGTTCACGGAGCCGATCCTCGCTGGCGGGGCGCTGCCGCGGACACTGCTGTTGCCGCCGCCACCCAGGGGTCGCTGCGGGCGCTTCTGTACTGGCGGGCGCGCCGCTGGGTGTTGCTGCGATGAACAGCTGTTTGGATGGTGTGTGTGTGTGTGTATATATAGTGCGAATAATCGCAAATCACCAATATAGTGTTGCTTCGCCTTCGCAGCAGGACCAAAGTTACACAAGGTCCACGTGGCCCAGCTACCGCTCCGGTCACTGGGGAAAGGGTACAGAAGATTCTAGCGAATACTGTATCAGACTTGATTCAGAGATGCAATAGACATATCTACTAACAGGCTACTATTGAACACGTCACACGGATAAGGCTAAATATAAGCTCATTCAGCTACTTAGATTGAGTCGTTATCTCTTCTATAAATAATGTTACAATGACGTGCATGCTTTCTCGGAACGGCTTAGTATGTAGCCTCTATTGTTATACGAATCATAAAATAAAAGCAAGAAATAGGCGTGTTAGATAGCAATGTGCCGCCCCCTCCTCCTCCCCGAACAGATATACACACATGATCTCTGTATCATTGTTACTGCTAATGTGTCCCTCGGTGAGGAGAGGGCTAAAACCAACTTCTTCTTGGCGTGTCATATCTTTGATAAGGAACAAAAAAAAAGGCACATGTATGCTAATGATACTGTTGTGCGAACAGGTTATATTATGATGTGCCTGCTATTCCATACGTAAAAATCATCGAGTGCAACAATTCTGTTGCATCTATAAAGGCAACGATTTAAAATACATTTCCTCACCGACGATTCCTAGGCCACGGAACACATCTCGTCTCTGTAACTCAGTGGCTATGAAGTTGCGCAGCTGAGCCTGAGATGGAGGGTTCGATCTCGGCCGCGGTGGTCGCAATACGATGGGGCCACGCTGAATGCTAAAACGCTCGTGCCGTACACGCGGTGAAGAGCCCCAGGTGGTCAAAATTATTCCGCAGTCCCCCAATACAACGTGCCTCATAATCATATCGTAATTTTGGAACGTAAAATTTCAGCGTTTAATAAATAAATGTATACCTCGGAACTCAAACCGCGATGCTTGCACTTTTTCTAGCTTCTTAAATATTTTCACAAACGAATATTATGTGATCAGCACAATACACTTCTCAGGTGTGACTACAGGAAAAGGAAATGCTTAGACTTGGTGAATTGGCCTTCTATAATCCATAGCCACTCTATGTAACCCACGTAGCTGGTGTTACAGGTCTGAACTCGTGCTAAACGAAGACTATTCTCTCAGTAGAGCCAACCGAAATGCCCACTATGCAGGTCTTCAAGTTTTACAGCCAGCGTCGAAATTTCAGCAAGAGTGGTGTACGGGATCGTCGAGGCAGGAAAGTTTTCTTGCGGCGTGTAATGGGCTTTGCAAGGTGGAACCTGCCGTTGGGCTGATATCGTGAACCGGACGCCCGGGAAAGCGGCTGGGTATAACTGGTCAGGACACGTTCGTTCTAAGCCAGTTCGTGCAAGTGATATTCGTTTGGTGCACAAGGCCAGGAGGTCACAATGGGCCGTGCGGAGTAGCACTATTAAACACGAGTCACAGTATCAGAAAACGATAAATTGGTGCAGCTCGTCGATCGTCCTCTGTACCACCCTCGTCTTCAACCCAGAGGAGGCACTTCGCGTTCTACGTAAGAATAGCAGTGCGACGAACAAAACACAATAAGTGGAGGGTACGAGTGACATCCCGCAGTAGCATACCTTTATGTTCATTTTTATTACTATTGTTAATAATATATATTTATGTGTGAAGAGATTGCATCAATATGTTCTATAGTGTGGAAGTGCGAAAAAAAAAAACGCTATTTTTTCAACACCTCTCTGCAAAACCGAGAGGTCGCGAAAAAGGTGGCTCTTTTCTTTAATGGATGTGTTTCACGGCATTTCTGCAATCGGTTAAATAAAGAAAACAAACATTAACGTACCACTGTTGATATGTTTTGTTTGGATCGGACTTGCTGGTACGATCTGTTGGGAACTCGGCGCTGACGCCCGTGGTTGTACCTGGGTCGCAAGCCCCAAGGGTAGCGTTGGCCTGGCGGCCTGGGGTACAACTGGAAGCATCCGAAGGTCCCGGCAAAGCATGAGTCGACTGGTAACAACGAAACAACTTGTTTATTTTAACATCGCAAAGAGTTGGCGGTCAGGTTGACCGAAGTAGAGAGACGGGAGAGCACTTCACTCAACAGAAGAAATCGGAGCCCTTCCTTTTTGGCGTCCGGGGGCAGCTGTTTTTATACTCTCGCAGTTGAGGGCAAGAAGGAACCCCTCAAAAGACGAGCACGTGAATGTACAATGGGCTAATGGTGACGCACACTGTCGTAGCGATGCCGTAGCACCATGTCGAGCACGATCTCGTAGCACCCTGTCGTGGCGCTGCCGGTCGGACACAATGACTGAAATGAGAGGATGGTCCCTGCTTTGGCATCGCCTGTTTCGGGCATAATGACTGGAACGAGATCCCTGCTTTGGCATCGCCTGTTTCGGGCACAATGACTGGAATGAGATCCCTGCTTTGGCATCGCCTGTTTCGGGCACAATGACTGGAATGCGAGGATGATCCCTAGGCGGTCGCATCGCCGCAGTCGCGCCTGGAAACACCTGGCGATGAGTGTTGTGGCGACGACGATCGGGCCAAAATGTCTGCCGCCCCGCCGCAGTCGCGCCGGCAAAACCACGTGTCGCAGGCGAAACGCAACAGACCGCCCCGCCGGGGGAAGGAGATCCCGATGGACAGGGGACTGCATCCGCTGTCCGGAGGGATGTCGCTCGATGATGCTCATAACCGAAGTCGGGCGTGTCTCGACGTTTCTTGAGCGCAGCGCACAGAGAAGGCCTCGTTCTCTTGTTCAGGTTCGCACGGGACACTGCAAAGTGACTTCGGGAGAGTTCACATTTTTGTTCTCGTTCCCGGCAAGCGTTAGAACTACGCTGAAACTCAACCGCTCAGTCAGCAAGCACGGCACAACCCTCACTAAGCCCTGCCAGGCCCTTTCCCCTTTTTATACCACTGCCTAGTTCCTTACAGTAGTCTAGCATCACTCAGAACGCGTCCACAAATTGAAAAATTGCACTAGAAAGCATATCATCACTTTGAAACACTAAACAAAAGCAATATGTTAAAAAAAAATCCTGCCTCAGGAAGAAAACATCAGTAACAAACAATTTTGAGGCTGATTCCTACGTTAGGGGCTTCGACTTAAGCCATCGGCGTTACCGTTGAGACTCCCCTTTTTGTAACGCACCTCAAAGGAATATTGTTGTAAAGCGAGGCTCCAGCGCAGGAGGCGGCCATTTTTGGGAGAGATGGTCTGCAGCCATTGGAGAGGGCAGTGATCCGTCTCAATGATAAACCTCGAGCCGGCTAGATAGCATGACAATTTCTGAACGGCCCACACGAGACATGCACACTCTTTCTCGGTGGCGCTATACGCCTGCTCACGACTGGTCAGCTTACGACTAGCATACAGGACGGGGTGTTCTACTTCTCCATTTTCCCGTTGGCACAGTACAACGCCCATGCCTCGCTCACTAGCATCGCACTTAACAATGAACCCTTTTGTATAGTCTGGCGATCGTAGCACAGGCTGGCTTGTTAGGGCACTCTTTAGGGCGCTAAAAGCTCTTTCCTTGGTCTCGTCCCAGACGACTGTTTGAGGCTCTGTCTTTCTTAGAGCATCCGTCAGGGGAGCCGCGATATCAGAGTACCTAGGGATGTACCTCTGATAGTAGCCGGCGACACCCAAGAACGACCGAATATCGGTCTTGGTGCGCGGTTGCGGAAAGTCTCGCACAGCGGCCACTTTTATTTCAGAGGGGCGGCGACGACCCTGACCAATCACGTGACCGAGGTAGACAACCTCGGCCTGTGCTATCTGGCACTTAGGAGCCTTGACTGTCAAGCCTGCTTCGCGCAGGCGGGTTAGCACTGCCCGCAAGTGTGCCATATGCTCAGACCAGGATGCGGAGAATATCGCTACGTCGTCTAGATACGGTAAAGCGAATTCTTGCTGTCCCCGCAACACTTTATCCATGAGGCTTGAAAAACAGTATGGCGCGTTCTTCAAACCAAAACTCAACACTTTAGGACGGAATGTTCCCATTGGTGAAATGAACGCCGCATACCTACTAGCCTCTTCCGTAAGTGGAACCTGCCAATAACCCCTGACAAGATCTAGGGTGGAAATAAACTGAGCGCTACTAACTTTCTCAAGGCGCTCCTCGATGTTAGGGATCGGATAAATTTGATCCTTAGTGATGGAATTAAGCCTGCGGTAGTCGACGCAAGGACGAGGTTCCTTGCCCGGTACCTCAACTAAAATCAAAGGGGAGGTATAATCACTCTCACCTGCCTCAATAACACCGAGCTGTAGCATTTTCTTTACCTCAGCCTCCATAATATCGCTCTGGCGGGGTGACACCCGATACGCCTTGGATCGTACTGGCTCTGTGGAGGTAAGTTCTATATCATGAGTAAGTACAGAAGTCCTACCAGGCCTCTCAGAGAACAGACCTTGAAACTCTTGTAATAGCTGGTGTAGTTCGGTTTTCTGCTCGCGCGACAGCGGTGCTTTACTGATAAGGTCACTAATGACTTGACCGGTGTCTTCCCTGTTCGTCACTGAGCCTAGTCCTGGAAGCTCGACCGGAAGCTCTTCAGGAACGTTTACCATCATGCACACCACTGCTTCCCTTTGTCTATAAGGTTTGAGCAGATTACAGTGGTAAACTTGCTGTGCTTTCCGCTTTCCTGGCAGACTTACCACGTAGTTAACGTCCGACAGTTTCTGAACAATTCGTGCTGGGCCCTCCCACTGCACGTCTAGTTTGTTGTTTAGCGATGTGCGCAATATCATGACCTCATCGCCAACCTCAAAACGACGGGCCCTGGCTGTCCGATCATAATAAACCTTGGCCCTCTGCTGGGCCTTTGTCATTGCTTCACCTGACAACTCCTGTGCCCTTCTTAAGCGTTCGAGGAGCTTAAGCACGTACTCCACCACGACTGGGTCGTCGCCCCTACCTTCCCACGATTCTCGAAGCATGCGAAGCGGAGATCGAAGCGAGCGACCGTACACCAGTTCAGCTGGCGAAAACCCCGTAGCCGCATGCGGCGCGGTCCTTAAAGCAAACATCACCCCAGGCAGACACAGCTCCCAGTCAGTTCGATGTTCAAAACACAACGCTCTCAACACGCGCTTCATGACGGAGTGGAGCTTCTCAACGGAATTCGACTGTGGGTGGTACACTGAGCTGTGTAACAGCTTTACCCCACACCTTTCGAGAAAAGTTGTCGTCAAAGCGCTAGTAAACACTGTGCCCTGATCTGATTGGATTTCCGCAGGGAAACCAACTCGCGCAAATATGGACAGTAGTGCATTAACTATCTCAACTGAGCTGAGTTCTTTAAGCGGCACTGCTTCAGGGAACTTTGTCGCTGGGCAGATCATAGTCAAAATGTGTCTGTACCCCGTGGCTGTTACCGGCAGAGGTCCCACAGTATCAATAACGAGCCGTCTAAAAGGCTCCGTAATGATAGGTACCAATTTCAACGGCGCCCTCGATTTGTCCCCTGGTTTGCCCACCCGCTGACAAGTGTCACATGTCCTCACGAAATGGTCTGCGTCCCGAAAACACCCTGGCCAATAGTACTCTTGCAAGAGACGGTCCTTAGTTTTCTTAACTCCTAGGTGTCCGGACCACGAACCCCCGTGTGACAAGCGCAACAGATCCTGACGATAGCATTGAGGCACGATCAGCTGATCGAACTCCACTCCTCTGCGGTCTAGATACTTCCGGTACAGGACTCCACCTCTTTCCACAAAACGCGCAGTTTTCCTGGCGATACCTTCTTTGACATTGCAGCGCACGTTTTCCAGGCTGCCATCCTTTTTTTGCTCGGCTATCAAAGCCGTCCGGCTGACTTTTAGCAACCTATCAAGTCCGTCTGACGTAGGCGCGATGAGCAAATCAGTAGATAGCTCTTCTAACTTTCCCGCATCGGGATTTTCCTCTCCGCTATCTGGTGCCTTTAACGTTACAGACTCAAGTTTATTCAGTTCGGGCGTGCTCTGAATATCAGCTTGCTGCGCCTCTGACCCTTTTTCGTTGTTTGATAACGTCGGTCCCGCAACTACCGCCTTTGCAGCGAGCTCCCGAACCTTCGATCTGGTTAAGGCCTGAACACTAGCTTCACCAAACAAAAGCCCCTTCTCGCGCAGGAGGTGATCGGACCTGTTTGAAAATAGGTACGGGTACTGGGGTGGCAGCATAGATGACACTGCCGCCCCTGTCTCAAGCGCTCCGAAAGGTCCTTCAATAAGCACCTTTGCTACTGGCAGACACACGCTATGAGCTTCCACGGCTTGCTTGATCCATGCGCACTCGCCCGTGAACATATGGGGTTCTACGTAAGACGGGTGAACTACATCCATCGTAGCTGCGGAATCGCGAAGCACTCGGCACTCTTTCCCGTTTACGAGGAGGTCTCGCATGTAAGGCTCGAGAAGCTTCATGTTCTCGTCAGTGCTGCCTATTGAAAAAAACACAACTTTTGGTGTTGTTTCCGGACACTGCGCCGAAAAGTGACCCGGCTTCTGGCACGTATAACAAACGCCCGCTCGCCTCATCTCGAACCGCTTTCTGCGTTCGGCTTCGGCTGCCGCCGTCTCCTTAGGTTCGGTCGCACTGCTTCCACTCGCATCCGCATTACGCGTGTTCCCCTTTGCTCTCATGGGTGTGAACTTCGGCCTCTCAAACTTCGAGCCAAATTCACCCTTTTGACCGTCCTTAGCTCCGCGAGCTCGACGCGTCACAAACTCCTCGGCTAGCTCAGCGGCTCTAGCCACCGTACTCACGTCTGGCCTATCCAAGACCCAGTATCGCACGTTCTCCGGTAACCGACTATAAAACTGTTCTAGCCCGAAACACTGCAGAACTTTATCGTGGTCACCAAACGCTTTCTCTTCTTTGAGCCACTCCTGCATGTTCGACATAAGCCTATACGCAAACTCTGTATATGACTCACTTTTGCCTTTCTCATTTTCCCGAAACTTCCGACGGAACGCCTCCGCAGACAGCCGGTACTTTTTTAGAAGACTCGATTTCACTGTGTCGAAATCCTCTGCTTCCTCTCTATCCAAGCGAGCGACTACGTCGGCCGCCTCGCCGGGTAACAAAGTGAGCAAGCGCTGTGGCCACGTTTCCCGAGAGAACCCCTGCTTCTCGCACGTTCGCTCAAAGTTAACCAGGAACAAACCAATGTCCTCTCCAAGCTTAAACGGCCGCATCAGGTCCGTCATTTTGAACAATACGCGTTCTCCTGCACCGTGTGCCTGACTTCCATTACGAGCGCGTTCCATCTCTACCTCGAGACGCTTCATTTCCAAAGCGTGTTCGCGCTCTTCTTTTTTCTCTTGTTGCTCTCGCTCTTTCTGTTCTTTACGTTCACGCTCTTCTTTTTCTTTCTGTTCTTTAAGTTCGCGCTCCTGTTTCTCTTTTTGCTCTTTAAGTTCGCGCTCCTGTCTTTTTGACCTCTCCTCAATAGTCTCAAGGCATTCCGACAGCTCGTCATCCTCAGCCTCTAACTCAAGAATAGCCTTTAGCAGTTCAGGTTTTCTTAGTTTGTCTGAGACATCCAGACCCAACTCTCTTGCAAGCTCCAACAATTTCGGTTTGCGCAACGACTTCAAATCCATGGCTGCTCTGAATGCTGCTTTCTCTACTGCTTACTATTGTCTTGCCGCAAACTAACCCGGCAGCAACGACAACCACAATTACCAGCTCTGTTTCTGACACTAACAAAAAGCCTGGCAAAGCTCAGAAGAAGAAAGTCCCGCACTCACCAAACCTCGCAGGCAGGAATTCCGCGCAGTCGTTCCGCTGCAGGCAACCAGTCGTCACACAGGGCTCGTTGCACTGCTCCCGGATCGTCGTTGAGCTGCTCAGCATACAGTCAACTGCATCTCTTCGCTGCTGGTCGTTCCGCTGTCGCGATCTCACCGCTGGCAGACAGTTGTTTGAAGTCGGAGGCGATCTCACCGCTGGCAACCAGATGTTTGGGATCGGACTCCTGGTACTATCTGTTGGGAACTCGGCGCTGACGCCCGTGGTTGTACCTGGGTCGCAAGCCCCAAGGGTAGCGTTGGCCTGGCGGCCTGGGGTACAACTGGAAGCATCCGAAGGTCCCGGCAAAGCATGAGTCGACTGGTAACAACGAAACAACTTGTTTATTTTAACATCGCAAAGAGTTGGCGGTCAGGTTGACCGAAGTAGAGAGACGGGAGAGCACTTCACTCAACAGAAGAAATCGGAGCCCTTCCTTTTTGGCGTCCGGGGGCAGCTGTTTTTATACTCTCGCAGTTGAGGGCAAGAAGGAACCCCTCAAAAGACGAGCACGTGAATGTACAATGGGCTAATGGTGACGCACACTGTCGTAGCGATGCCGTAGCACCATGTCGAGCACGATCTCGTAGCACCCTGTCGTGGCGCTGCCGGTCGGACACAATGACTGAAATGAGAGGATGGTCCCTGCTTTGGCATCGCCTGTTTCGGGCATAATGACTGGAACGAGATCCCTGCTTTGGCATCGCCTGTTTCGGGCACAATGACTGGAATGAGATCCCTGCTTTGGCATCGCCTGTTTCGGGCACAATGACTGGAATGCGAGGATGATCCCTAGGCGGTCGCATCGCCGCAGTCGCGCCTGGAAACACCTGGCGATGAGTGTTGTGGCGACGACGATCGGGCCAAAATGTCTGCCGCCCCGCCGCAGTCGCGCCGGCAAAACCACGTGTCGCAGGCGAAACGCAACAGTTTCAAAGACCTTCTTACGTCTTCCAAGGCAGCATGCATTCCAGTACATTTGCATTGAGAATTTTGGTGCATTTTATAGAAGAAGAAAGAAAAACACATGGGCCAAAGTTTTCCGAGACAGTACCGGTGCCTTTTTTTTTTTTTTTTCAGAGCCGCATTCACTTAACCGTAGTCGCAAAATCCGGCGTAAGTGTATATACAAAATGGCTCACGCCAAGGAACACCCGTCCAGGTTTGTCACCGTTTGTCTCATTTCGGAAATTTCGACTTTAGGAAATTTAGCTTACACATCATCAAGATCACTCTGCGGCACGTTATGGCGGCATAATTTCTCAGTATGTGCCCGGGTAAGGCATTTAGATTAAGTGGACCTCAAATTTGGAAATATTTTTCATTGAGGCCGAGGTATTTTCAGTTAACGTAGAAGAAAGCAAGCTGTTCAACATTAAGGACAAAGCTATTGTCGCGCTTTGTTTAAACAAGTGCAGAAACGTCTTGCACTTGCCACCTAGCCTGCATTCGTATCGTGCTACATTGCAGGGATAATATGCTTCATCTTTTTTCGTAATGTCTGCCAACATTGAAATTCCTTCCGTTAGGCTTCGAGGCTTCACTTTGGCGACACCAAGACATGATAGACAACGACTCTAGCGATGCTCTGGCCGTTTTGGGACTTGATCTTGAGAAGGCCTTCGCTAACGTTCTACATTCGCATATCCTTGCCTCGGCATCTCGGCTCAATCTGGGGGAGAGATTTTACAACTACGTCACATCGTTCCTTGCGGTAGGAAGGCTACCCTCCTGGTGGCCGATCTCGAATCACATCTGTTGGAACTTGGCGAGAGGGGCACGCCACAGGTGGCGGTCATTTCCCCTCCATTCAATATAGCCATGGTCGGCCTTAGCAGAAAGTTTCTCGAGATTGAAGGTGTCAAACGCACCATGTATGCTGATGATATCACAATATGGTGCACAGGAGGCAATGATGGTCAGGTTGAGGGAGCCTTGCAGGAGGCCATAGACACTATCGAAACCTATCTCGAACTCACCGGACTTAGATGCTCCCCCTTGAAGTCGGAACTCCTACTGTATAGTCCCAAGAAACGTGGTCCAAGGCCCAAGGGGTGGACATCATTAGAAGACAGAGACATCAACCTAAATACTAGAAACGGTTGCCGCATACCCAGAGCCGATTCAATTAAGGTTTTGGGCATGATCGTTGAGTCAGTGGGTACAAATCGCAAGACTATAGGCAAGCTAATTGCTAAAACTGAAAGTGCCGTTCGTTTAGTTCGGATGGTATCAAATCGGCATCATGGACTCAAGGAGGATAACTTCATTCGACTAATGCATGCATGTTTTCGTTCCGTGCCACTTTATATACGTGGCAGCCATGTATCAATGGAAGCGGGCACAGCGGGATAAATTAAATGCACAGCTTAGGAAGATTACTAAGCGGGTTCTCAGGTTACCCGTATACACTTGTACAGAGCGCTTAATGCAGCTTGGCATTCACAATACTCTGGAAGAGATTGAAGAGGCCCAGGAGCGCGCACAGCTAACTCGCCTCACTACAACTAAGGCAGGGAGATCCACCTTGCAGGAACTCGGATATCACCCCGATAGAGTAGCGGAGGAGTTCTCTGACGTTCCTCCGTCAATTCGTGAGAACATTATAGTCGCGCCAATACTTAGGAACATGCACCCCGATCATAATCGTGGTAGAAGGAGGGCAAGGGCGGCCAACCTCCTTAGGCAAATACACAGTGACCAGCGACAGGTCAGCTTTGTGGATGCCGCTTCTTGTAAGGGACGTCGGGCGTTCACCATCGTCACTGTTGATGGTCGGCAAGGAATCACCAATGCTGCCTCGGTTCGGACGAGGGACACCGAAATAGCTGAACAAATGGATATTGCCCTAGCCCTGCTGGATAGCTCACGGGATGTCATCTATAGTGATTCAAGATCAGCAGTCAGAGCATTTGAAAGAGGCACCGTTTCCAAACAGGCCCTCAGACTTATTGGGGGCAAGGCAATCACGTACCACTTCATTTATTGGTTTCCCGCACATCAGGGTCAGATAGAGGCTGCCCCTCCCAACCTCAACGAGTCGGCTCACGGGGCTGCGCGCAACTTGCCCACCGCACTACCCCCGACCAATCGGAGTCCAACTCCCCAGAGAACAGGGACACGCCCTCCATCTACAACGAGATTACTAAACGCTGCTATCTCAGCCGTAGAACCTACTTCGTTCCTCATCCGCGGCTCAATAGAGCTCAAGCACTAACGCTCCGTCTACTACAAAGGAATGCGTATCCCAATCCGTCGCTCTTGCATACAATCTATCCGGATACTTACACCTATGGTACTTGCCGCGATTGTGGAGAAATAGCCACGTTAGAACAGATGCTCTGGCGGTGTGCCCGGTCACGCTCTATCATCGATAACAGCTCGGCCAGATGGGAGGCGGTTCTCCGCAGCCCTCTTCTGGCTGACCAACTATGGGCTGTCCAGCAGGCCCACGATGCGGCCGAGAGGCTTGGCCTTCCGGTTCCCACATGGGAGCGGCCTGCTTCGTGACCACTCACGATCTGCAGGACCTGAATGAAGGTTTACCATACCATACCATACCATAACAAGCTGTTGAAGGTGTTCCACGCGGGCGTTCGTTCACCTGCTTTCGTTTGACGCTCAACTTCGGCCGGGGGCGCACTGTAATTCAAAATCCCAGCCTTTGCATGCCGGGAAAATATTCGTAAAAATATTCGGGACCTTATCGCGTGTATATGGAACACTGCTCGTTCGTTTCGAACAGCGAATCGCATCCCTCGGTTTCAGTTATTTACTGGAAAGAGCAAACGATCCTCATATTTCAGTTGCTTGTAAGATTCATCGTGGGCTTCCTTGGCAGCCGCTGCGGCCACGCACGGAGTGCAAGCGAGAGCGCGCGCTCACTTATTTCCCCACGTGCGCGTGATCGCCCACTGCAGGGCACACAATCGCGCACGGTGAGCTGACCGCGCGCGCGCTACGTGGGTCGCCTGCCCGCGTTGTATACCACGGGGGCGGTCGAGGCTGACGAACCTTTTCTTAATTTTTTCTTTGTTCTTCGACTGCTTCATTTGCATCGTCCGCAAGCGGTGCGGAGGCTGTCGTTTCGGAGTTGGTGGATGTATACGGGGCGCTCGGGCGCCCTCTTAACCTTTGTGAGCCCCAAACCGGCAAGGCCGCGTTCGAGCCGGTACAAGTTAGGAGAGTAAAAGGCAATCGCTAGTGTCTGGTAATACACTGCAATATCTCCAGCGTCGCGCAAGCGTGAAGGCAGCGGTTATTTAAGAAATTGGAGAAGTGCTGAGTATACAGGGCGTTTTTTTTTTTAAGACAATACAAATCTTTCATAAAGAAACCTATGACCGTAAGACACCTATCGTCTTCGCATATGAGCTCTGCGGCAAGGCGGAAATACGTTGCCGCTGCTTGAGTTACTCTGAAAAGACTAATTAACAAAAAATTGTTCATTAACTTTTTTATTACTAACTCGAGGGCAGTTATTTACATGGAAAAGTTATAGGGCGTTACAGTTTATGGCATGTACCCATTTTTTACAGAGACAATAACTCGCACGTAATCTGAGACGTTCATCGAAATTGAATGCCAAATGAAGGTACTGTCGCGATTGAGCTCCTCCCGCTGCGCGTCAGAGGGCAACGCCCCGTAAAGAATTGCGGCAGCTGAAGAATTTCTTTCTCGATGGCTGAAGTGTGGGCCGATAGCGTGTCGCGGCAAATCCTCACCCGACACACAGGCGCACATGCTTGCCAGGCAAAGCATGCCGTATCAGTAGGTGCCGCGACTGGCCGAGATGTTCGGTTTCAAACTTCCTCGCGCTTGTCGTCACGGGGCGTTTCGGTCTGAAATGATAGCGGGGCCACCCTTTCTGAGCTCCCGTGGCGCTAGGTTTCGATATTGCCTGGATTTACCGTTGAAATTCAATAACAAATATATCTAATTAGGCGCGATTTTAAAGAGCTCTAAAAAATGAGGGTGCATTAAAATGTGACTGCCTTCATATTCGCAATTTAAACAACTGGCCCAATGCCGCGAATAAAAGAGCTAATTAATAAATGTATCGTAATTAGCCTTTTCAGAGTAATTTACATAACGTCAAAGTATTCTCCCTCGACGTAACTCGTATGCAAGGACGAGCAGGTGTCTCACCCTAATACCTATTTATAAAGAATCTGCATTATCTAAAAAAAGACGCACCCTGTATGTATGGGAACCTGCTTCCAGCGCTTTAATAAATCGGTTCGGGAGAACGAAATAATGAATAGCGCTTATGTGAAGGAGTAAAATGTTAAAAATTCAATACAACACAAAATCCTTCCCAGACTTTTCTCTGTTGCGCCACTATTGATAGATAAACATTACACAAACAAGCATTCCTAAACATTCACATTTTGTTTCCCTGCTTTTTCTCTCTCTCTCCCGCACCTCCTTTTCTTTCACTTGATGAAATAAATTCCTACAATCAAGCACGTTTAGAATCTTTCTTTGGCATGCGTATAGTGTAGAGTATAGACAGCAAAAGTAAGCAGGAAGCATTCTCGCTTAATGGAGTCTGCTTCTATATTTTCCCCGTTTTTTTCAATTTCTTGCAGTGCACCAGCCAGTGGCTTGCCAGAACGGCTATCGAAAAAATAGAACGGAAAATAAACCCTATCGTTTCTGCTCGATTGGTGCGAAAGGAAGCAGTCTCTCTTGGCCTGCCGCATGATTTCAAACTTCACTCTCGAGTGATTCGGAAGTGGTACCGAATTATAGACTCGCGTCAGGCGGAAACGCAGGTGCGTTGTATGTAAAGTGTGCGTGTGTTGTGTCCGTGTGCGTGCGTGTGCGCATGTGTGTTCGTGCTCGCGTTCGCGCTTTTCTGACAACAGCGTGTACACCTCCATATCCTCTTCGCGCACTGAACATTCCTTCCTTTTCGGCTACTCCCCGCCCTTCCCGTTACAACGCCTGCACCGGCGCACAGGTCCGCGTGCGGTAAGCAATCAACGCGAATGAGGGGGAGGAGGAGGAGGTCAAGACGAGGACAGACGTTGAAGCGATGGAATTCCAAAGCGGCGACCGAGGCCCACCGATTGGTTGCGAGCCGGGAACCGCCCGAGGAACGACGCGACCCTGGCAGCAGTCGCGTACGGGAACCCCTCGCAGATTAGCTAGCCCCAAGACGGGGACCAAAGAAGCAGAAATAAGGCACGACGACCGGCGGCTGCTGCAATGGCGAAAGCGCCGTGCTATTCGGAAGGGACGAGCGCCCCGCGCACTTAGATAAGAAAACGTACGCGGAGAGAGAAGAAATGTATACAACAAAAATCGATGCCCAAGGGGCGTTGCGTGTGCCTTGGCGCTCGCACAAACACACGGACGCGTATAAACGGGACACTGGGCTGACCGCGAATGCGCCTCGCGTTCCGCCCGCTGGCGGCGATTGCCAGACCTGCGGGAAGATAACGGGAGAAAAATCAAACGTGGTATATAGCAACCGCGGAGGGTAGTTCTGCGTGCACGCACGGAAGCCTGCACGCAAGCACGGAAGTTCGCATTGCTAAGCCATTAAGCACAGGGATGTGGAATGTATATGACAGAGAAAACCTAATTTTCACACATGACGCCGAACTGTCCTGATGCATCTGCGTAAACATAACCGTACTTTGACATGGTTTTTGTGTGAAAAGAATCGCAAATGCGAAGGGGTAACATTCGCGGCAGCCAAATCTAACTAGCAACAG
Source organism: Dermacentor variabilis (assembly GCF_050947875.1). NCBI lineage: Eukaryota > Metazoa > Arthropoda > Arachnida > Ixodida > Ixodidae > Dermacentor > Dermacentor variabilis. Next base: position 78,397,936 of record NC_134568.1, on the reverse strand, counting down.
AACAAGACGGGCACGTGTGCTTGCAATTGCTTTCGATATGGCCATATTGGATACTGGATTAGGAAGAAGCCATAGGTACGTCAAGAAACGTGCACCCTCACAACGTAACTGCTGTACCACAAGAGGCCTGCGCTGAGAATTGTCAACTTATGCATAAGCGAAATTGTTCAAATCAGGGCAATAGAGTTGGCATAACACACGGTGTAATTCAACTCTATATGTACCTCGTATGCACACTGATACTGCATGCAGTGTACGTCATCAGGCTCAGCGAGAGCATGACCTCGATATTAAGCGCGAAATTCTAGATCTGTAACGAAGACACCTGAAGCGCGAAGTCCAGTATGCTGATCATTGATCGTAAAATGGTAATATTGTAATTAGGGCACCTACATCCAATAATATAGGAAGCTACGTTGTAAAAGTGGTGCCGATGTCTAGCATGAGAGATCACATGTAGTTTAGCTACACCGAGAATTATGCGGCGCAATATTGGTACGCATTATTGACAAGCGTCAATTGTGTATGTTTAGTTCACCCGGTTCGACAGTCGGTCCCAATCATATATCTACTCTTTTGGCTACTAAGCAGTGAGGTTTTGGTAATCCCCAGCACAAAAATTTCGGAACTGCCATGGGACGCCAGCGAGCATAAGAAGCATACAACTGAATGATGCACGCTGTTTAACCAGCTGTCTGTGCCATTAAATTAAACACCTCTTGAATCTAGCTATGCCATACGACGCAAGGTATTTACCTCTGCTCAGCCGTTTTGTTTCATTCAAGCATTTACTAACGAGCATTTACTATGCTCGCCTTCAGGAAACAGGTTCTGTCTCGAAAAAACGAGGCTCCGTCAGCGCCGGTTGCCGGAAGATGTCAACGCGCACACAAGGCCCTGGCGCAGCTCTTCCGCGAGGGGCTTCGTCTCTGTTCAACATGACGGGGAGCGTACGCTGGCTATTAGCCGCTCGACAAGGCAGAACGTAGTTGCGCTTTTTGCTTCACACAGTGCCAAGCCGCAGCGAAAGCATAGGCCCAATAATGACCATACTGCGTTTTTCACGCTAAACGAAATGAAGAGTGCGCATAGAAGAACGGGTGTACGCTGCAGGTGAACCAGAACCCTTCTGGGCGCATCACCAGCCTGCACCAGAATCAAGGAAAACGCAGGGTGGTGCCTCCGCACTCACAAGCAAAAAGACGCTTAAGAGCGCTAGTTGTCGGCCTATAGATTACCAGGCTAAACCCGCCTTTAGTTGCAATCGCCCCATCACAAATGCACTGAACACAATGAAAGCATAAGGTAGGGAACAGTAGTATAAACGTCTTTATTGAGGGGATGCTTCAAGAATGAGATCGATTTAGTGCCGTTTATATTATTATAGCATATGAGGGGATAACGGTATCTGTCGTCACCGATTGACTCGTCGCCTCTGCAATTATGCCGTTTTTCGCCGCATCTTTAATAGAGTAGCCACCCACTGTTAACATAAAATAATATGATCTACTACGGAATCACTTCATTTCCGCGCTATCGCCTCTTTCGCCTCGAGCAATCTTTGCCTCTTTGCTATAGTTCACAACCGTCGAAGCTTGGGGGCAACGAGATTCTCAGCTATCTTCAGTGGCACTCTGATGGGCTGGTCTGTGACGTGCGCTGTGCCCCTCGGCAGGCTCGCAAGCGTACAAGGTCACGGGGCCAATTACCCCCAGCGGTCGGCCGCCCCGGCGGTACTTTCTTTCACGCTGCAGCCCCGCCGAGGAAGCGGAAGGCGTCGACGCGAGCATGCAGCGCAGCGGGGATTCCTGCGGCACGGACACAGCGCGCACCGCACACGCGAGGCCGTCAAAACATCCGCCGCCTGACAGCAACTCTTTTGGCTGGATTTTATTCATTCAGCCGAGGAAGGGCTTCAACCTGTGCTCGAGCGAGCGGCGCTTTCAGTTTGTCCTGTCGTCTCCTCTGATTATGTCCGTAGCAGCGGCGCCGCGATGACTATATATTCTCCTGACACGCCCTTTCTTGACGACGGTGCTGAACAAGGTCGAGCCCGCCAGAACTAAATTAGAATGCTTGCGTGATCTAATCATTGTAGTGTACGGAGCTGGATCAGACGAAAGGCGGCGTTTTCTTTCTCTCCTTCTCTTTTTTTTTTTTTGATGACCGGGGGCATCTTTCACGCCTGATTCTAATATTACTGTCTCCTCATGCGAATAACACAAGGGAATAGTGATAAGCCGCGTAGTAATTTACGTAACCATCTCCAGATCATGCCGGAGATACTTGTGAAAGCAAGAGTATCGGTGTTTTCATGCAACTTGTTTCATGGTGGCAATATGTTGAATGAATCGTTCTTAACCTGCAGCCAAGAGCACATGAAAAAGAACTGCAGCAGGAGCATCATATTGAATTGGACAATTAACGTCGGCATCGTTCGCAAAATCAGGATTTTTTTGAAGATAGAAAACTTGCGCCTGTTATTACAAATAATGCTAAGCGAATAATTTGTTACGTTCGATCGGCTCTAAACGAGTTTCATCGGAACGAAATAAAACTTGTCAGCCAATTGTCGGGCACACGAAAATATATTTTTGTAATACAAAAGTAACGATTTGTAATACAAAAGCACGATCCGTCATAAAAGGAGGATTTAATTTTATTGCTTCATTAGTGCCAGATATGTGTAATAGATGCTATGCCGAAAGAGGTCCCAAAGTTAGCTTGTGGGTGTATCTAAGAGACGTCGTTAATGCTGATAATTATTGCTCCGCGACGCTCACATTATGCTCAAAAATGTGTAGAAATGGTTCACTTTTTAAGACGAAAGCCTTAAGTGGCTCATTGCGCGATGTCTTTGAAAAAAATGCGGCGTCTAGTCGAGTGGTACAAAAAGAAAATCACGAACCATTCCACTCTGTGAAGGTGGATGACCAGTGAAGCTGTGTAGCACAGGACAAAGAGGTGACGCAGAATTTTGAACAAAAGTACGAACACATTTATTCCCTTAATCGGTGGTCATCGTGACGAAAGGTATGCAGACGCAATTATTTTCGTAAATTCGTGTTCATTCGTGTTATATATTCGTTAGACACATTCATTATATACATTCATCTTTTTATTCCGCGATATATTGAGGAAAACAATTTGAGACCGAAATCGCCGTGCCGACTGACAGTGGGCCAGTTCCATCAGCGCCTTCGTAGAGGGAGGGGCGGTATGGGAAGGCTGGCATGATGAGCGCCATCGTAGCCAACTGTGGAAGAAGACGATGACGAACGCGCGAGCAGTGGCACGAGTCATTGCTGATGATGATAGTTTTCGCTCGCACACATGAAAGCTTCACGGAACCCTCGCCATGAACAGATTCGCTATAAAACCCACGTGACCTTCTCCAAGCGAGCGGCGGGTGGGAAGGGGAATGAGCAGCGGGCGCGGACAGGAAAAGAAAACAGGTGTTGCGTCGCTGACGCCACGCGGCGGTGGCGGCGGTTATGGCGACAGTCGACTGCGAATCGAGAGAGACGCGATGCAGGACCCTCGCCCGGGGCCTAGAAGGCTGCGCGGTAGACGTCGGAAGTGCGCTACGGCCGAGGATGCTCGCCAAGCGAGAAACGAGGTGCGACGTGCGAAGCGGCGGGACAAGGCGTTAAACCGCGAGTGCTGCGTTCCCCTGCTGATAGGATGCAACGTAACCGTGTTCGGCTTGTGTCACACATTTGTAACACTTACTGGCGACAAGCGTGCTACACCTTTAGGTAGTGGATTAGGTGCTCGCATGTGTCGTTGAGGAGGCCGACCTAAAGCGCCCCACGCGTAGTTCCCACTGCGGCAAGAAGTCTGACCCATCCGACTGCGCAACTTAATACATTATATCAAGTGTGCAGCAGGCTTTCGCCTTCACGTGTTACAGGAGTGTAACATGCTGCCGAACTTTTTTTTTTCTTCTACTCACAGAGGAAAGGAACATTCGTGTTTTAAACGCTTACGTATCTATTCAGAAATATATTAATGAGCACTGAATAAAGCAGTTTTCGGCAACCGTAACGTTATGCAAGAAACAGTCATGTATATTTCCACAGTGGCCCATACGGGCTGTACATGTTGGTGACATGCGACTATTTCACATCACTCGATGTCCTGTAAACCAGATTAAAATACAGGCTTCCTGCAATCTGATTTGTCGAGTTACACACGAAGACAGTGCAAGGCCTACTTGCCCTTCCGATTTAATATCGGAAGAAGGTGTTTCTGAAGGAGATTGAAAAATTCCCCTCTTGGGTTTCTTAGTGCGGACCCATGAATATACACTACAGCGTATGACATATAATAGCACAAAGACACCACAGTAAGCCTGTACCAACTGGTTTATTGCAGAAGACGTAGTAGCAATTTTATCATTTAATTCATAGGAAGGAAAGGAGGAAATGGAAAAGCCACGGGCATCGTCAGTGCCTCACTTTTCATTGGACACTTAATCTGTTTTGTGGCCATAAAGAAGATAATAACAGTAGTTATAGAACAAAGGGGCACTGAAGCTCTTATGTATTACAGAAAAAAAAAAAACTTTCTTCGCACTCAATTCACGCACTCACCCTCGCCGACGAGAGGGTACTGTCTTTATGCAAGGAGTACATTGAGGCGGCACTGACATATGCACAGAAACGGCACAGGAATACTTCAGTAGAATCAGTAGTTTCAAAAGCAAGAGATAAAGATAAATTAAGTAACTTAATAAACATTCACATTTGAAGTTGCTCTAAAGAACGCCACCAATGCAGTGCGACACAAATACAAGGACGAGCTCCCCTTTGGACACATTCGCCGCCAAAGTTTGCTAAAACGGCATGGGCACTTGCGTTAAGACGTTCGCGAACTTCTTTAAGGACCGCTTTTGGGAAATCGTTAACTAGAACACCAAGGACGGGTGTCTCAAAAGTGGTGCTAGTTTCAGGATTGCTACTAAACACCCGTGATTTACCTATCGCTCGGCTTCAACATTGCAATTACAGCATCTGCTCTAAAATGAACAATTATAAAGCGAATCAGCGAGTCTTGTTAATTAGCAATCTACACAGTGCAATTTCGCACGCTGGTATTTATGCATCTTCCAGAAATCCACCTGAAAAAGCTAACAGCGGTATCTGTCGCGGGTGATATTTAGAGAATCTGTTGGAACTTAAGAAAAAAATAGGTGATACATTTTGTTTACGCAATGGTTGGACGTATGCAGTCCACTTTTGCCTTTTATGTTTCAATGCTTTCGTACTCTGTTTTTCGCTTCTTCCTTCGGCAGCCCTCATTTCGACACCCAGAAGCACTGCTGGTCTCTCTCTCTCTCTCTCTCTCTCTCTCTCTCTCTCTCTCTCTCTCTCTCTCTCTCTCTCTCTCTCTCTCTCTAAGTAAACCCTCGCATTTCGCGAGCTCTATTTATGGTGGAATAAATGCATCCCCCCGGTCTACAACAGCCGTCACTGGACCGGTGCGTGTTTCTCACGCACGCCGTTGAGCGGCTTCCAATTCCTGAGGCTGCGTGAGAATCTTGCTGCCATGCGCTGTTGAGGAGGGACTGCGGAGTACCCGGAGTTAAATAAGGAGATTCTCGTGAGTCTGGCTTTATCAGACTTTACTTTAGACGGAACATCTGTAATATAGCCTCAATCTGAATGCGTCGCACTATAATACTACACGTATAACAACCTCCATATTTACTACAGCGTGATTCAAGTGCGCCGCCGAAGCAACGGCGGTAATAACCCAAAAAACTAGTAGGCCGCGAACCACGAGTCGTCAAGGTGCCGCAGGCGCAATGTGAAGGCCTCATTTATTAGAGCGCTATGTCGCGCTCACTTCTCACTTGTTAACTCACCGCCTCACCAGCGCGTAGAATGAGTGACGCAAACAGAAGAATCGCGTGGATGGGCCCTCTCCTCCCTCCCCCCCCCCCCCACACAACACCCCTAGCGGGTATAAGACCGAGCGTGCCCGCCCCATTACGTGCTCTGTCGGGCGTAACTGCGTTGACACACTGTCCCCGTTGCCCGACTTGTGACGAGCGCGCGCGCGTCCCCGCCGGCGAGACAACCGCGCCACGAGCGAAGAAGGCGATCCGGATGCTTTCAGCGGCTGCTTGGGTCCCGAGCGAGAATCGCACTCTCGTATGCATGCGTGCGGGGTGCGACCCCGCCCGGCGCTCTTGCGATGCAGTGCACGCGCGTATACGATGCAGCCGCGACGAAGCCGAGGCGCGCGCTCCTCGCAAGTGGCTGCTCTCGCTCCGCGCGCACCATGCGGTGTGCAGGCAGGCGCCTCGCGGCGGAGCACACTAGCTCGGCTGCGCCACAGAGCTTCGGTCTGCATGCTCATAATGGAGAAAGAGGACGATTCATTTCTGAGAGAAAAGGTGGTCACAAATGGGGACGCCGCCAGCATCTCGGCGAGGGATAGTCGGTTCGCCTTATTATTGGAAAAATGCAGCAACGCGAGTTTGATAAGGACGGAAATTAAAGACACGCACCCGCACGACGAGAGATTAAACCGTTATTGCGCGTTCTCCTTGTCATTCGAGCCTTCCTTCAAGCCGCACTATTTCAACCTTAAGAACACTCGTTACTCCATTTACAGTACAGGATATACAGGGATAAGTGGAAAGCCCAAGTGTAGGGACAGAAAGACAAGTCCGCAGAATAAGAGGCCTAACTTCTATGAACCCCGCAGTCGAAAACAGGCACACTTATACGCACGCAAAGTCAAAATTAATTTTTGGTATTCAACTCCTCGATAAGATTTTTTACAGATCAAGAAGTGGAAGAAGAAAAATCACAACAACAATAACTACAACTATTACAACTACAACAACTGCAAATGCAGTAATAACGAAACTAACATTTCAGTAGCGAATTGTCATGCCGCATCATTCAGATGGCAGTGGATAAGGCACTGCGCGTAATTAAAGTGGAAAGGTTTCAACACACTATTTTAAGACCTTCTAGTCAACTCTATTTTATGATTGAGTTCCCCGTCATATTCTGTTTTTTAATAATGTCAGGAATTTCTCTATGTAAGAAACATAGAGCAGCAAAAAGATGAAACAAATGAAGTGATTAAGAAATGGTAATGACAATTTTGTAAAACAAGAAATACACCGAGCCCGCTCTTTGAGTAAGAGACGCTTTCGCACTCCTACACGTCTTTATATATAATAACTTGGACTAGCTGCACGGGTTACACGGCAAGCGATACAGAAGGTTGTTTTTCATACACTTTCATGGGTGCAGTGAGAGATGAACATTTATGTTGCCCTCTGTGGCATCGATCTCTTACGAGGGCTCAGCGACCAAAGACCGCACTACGCAGGTAGATAGGAATTTTAGAATAGTGTGTGTGTCAGTACGTTCTGCTGGAGACCATTTGTGTTAAGATAGGAACAAGTACACGGAGCCAAGCAGAATAAGCTCATCAGTTTCATTCTTCAAGATGGAAAACTGGAGAGTAACACTTGCTACACACATTTTAATTAACGCCACAAACAACTCACAACGCGAAAGGCCCATTCCTTTCTGAACATTTGCTGCAATAAAATTGCTGTTGAAGATTAAGCAGTTCATGCACGCGTGCCGGAGGCCTGAAGTGGATGGCGGTTGCAGCGTAGTGAACGTGCGGAGGATACAATTAGAGGTTCGTGACCGCGGTACGTATAAAGAACGAGCACGGTCGGATGATGACTGGGGAGACAGAGCTTATCGAACCGGACTCTAGTGTCAAAGAACCTATAGTCATCACCCAAGTATGCGAAGAGCAGGCAAACCTCGTAGTGCGGCTTTGGATACAGCCCTTTGAATATGTTGTATCCCTAACGTGCGAAAAAAAAAGAAAAAAAGAAAAAAATGGACACGGTAGGTTTTAGCTGCGACACGAAAAGGGTTTTTGAACAAGCAGTGACGTGTAAGGTGTTAGGAGTGTCGACGATTTCGTTTTTACGTTTTTGCGTTTTTACATCTACACTGCTATGACGCGACTCAAGAATGATGCTACTGAAATGGTGCGCTACTTGCAAAGCACAAGATAATAGGATAATATCGCAATAGGTTAGCGTAAGGCACGTCTTCTGCTATTTCAAGAAAGCGATTTGCCTTGCTTGCTTTCATTTCATACTATGGCTTTCATTCGTTCCCTCTCTCTCTACCACTCCTCTTTGTGTAGCCCGTTATTTGATTTTAGCTCTGACCACCACGCCAACAGAACGCATAAGTGCCAAAATGGCACGCCCCGCTTACTGATTCCGAGCGTCCTCTCGTGTTCAGCTGATTCGGCGTTTTACAGCTTAATTTAATAAGTACTGTCTGAGATCCGGCTTCAGAAGGATGCTAGAAACGAACGCTTATGTGACACCGTTCGTGTGCTATCCCACACCCGTGAAGGATTGCGAAGCAGGTGTCTGTCTGATTAACTTTGGATTTTACAATTATTCAGTTGCCCTATCATTACAAATTATCTAACAGAATTAGAGCGGTGTAAACGGGGCTAGGATACGGGGGGCTTGTCAGCTAGCGATCCTCATTTGCCTTCCGTTCACGCTAACATGAGCGAACATACTTCATTTTACTCAATCTTTTCTACATGTCAAGCGCAGCTAAGGTTGCACCATGTTTCGACACTCGTTTCCTCAACTCCGGTTATTCTACTTCCGGTGCACGAGGTACTAACGAAACGCGCGAACAATCGAAGGTGTCGCCAGAGAGCGTCGACAACCGTGTAAAATGCGACCTGACGGCGACTCATTTAGTGCGCGCTTATCAGAGGCACTTGTTTGCCAGACGTCCACTACGCTCGTGTGGGACAATGAAAAAGCGGCTCGAAACGGGGTCGCGCGCGAGCGAACGAAACTTCTGGGAGGGCGTTACTTCCGGCGGGCCGTGGGTCGTCTCAAAACGGTCTGGCCCGACCACCGCGAGTCGTTACCTTGCGCGCAGCACCGTGTGTGTGTGTGTGTGGGAACAACAGCCAAGGCGCAAGTAGGGCTCATTTCCATTTCACCTCGTGAGTCATCAGCACTGCACAGATAAACAACGCTGAGCCGAATGAATGAGATCGGCATCTCTCCTCGCGGGTCAAAGGAGCCCCTGGAAAACGTTTCTCACATCCATTGTCACAACGTTCTTCCCACTACACACTTTTTCTTCGCTACATCCTCGATTAGTGTGGAACTTGCCGCCGCAACCATCTAGGATGAGAGTTATGAGCACGTTGCGTATCCATTTTTACCCCCTAAAGTTGGTATGGTTCGCACAGCAAGCTCAATAAGGCCCCGCAAATACGAGGAAGCTGACGCGGCGGTCATAGCACCACAATTAATTGCTCTCCATGCAGCCGTCGAACGACTTCTCTCCAAAACCAGGGATGCGCTTGAGGCGAGGAAGTGCGGGTGGTTACAGAAGGAGGTTCATGCGAAGTGTCGGATGCCCACATGTATTCTCACATGTCACGTGCCTAGTCCGCGCTAGTGTCTCTTGTGCCGGTCACCTCATATATGTATAAAGAAAGAAGGAAAAGAAAAGGCCATACGTCGTATACTGTGTATACCACCATTACGGTCGGGGTGTACGACACCGTCTGCTTTTTATACTTGCAGAGAGTGCGCTGAAAATTGCATGACGTATTCGGCCACACAGCTTCACAGAAGCTCACAGCACCGACAAACAATGAATAACGCCTTGTCTCGCTTTCAGAGTGGAATCCATGGCCTGTAGCGGATCTTGACCTTCGCCCCCTTTAGCGTTCACCCAGCAACATATACCAGACCATCTATTTTATTTCAAATAATTTTTTTAATGAGATTTAAGCGACACTATGATGCTTTCTTCGTTATTCATTCTTTCAGCACGGCTGACGCAAGATAGTCGAGCAGCCGTCCGAGTCCGTTCGCTGTTTAATTAAGGTTTGTTAATTAATGTTTTAAGCACCAGTTTTAACGCCAAGAGAGAGGGTGAGAGAAAGATAAATGAGATGCGAAAGGCAGGAAGGTTAACCGTAAGACAGATATCCAGTTTGCTACCCTGCACTGGGGAAGGGGTAAGGGGAGACAGAAAGATAAATAAAAATGCACACACATAAAAAGAGAGGGAGATTTAAAAGGCATTACAATGCTAGCATTGGAGGTGGACGCCGCAGCAAGAAAAAAGCCAATGATGCGATTTTAAAAACTCAATCCGTTAAGATATTCGTCGACGAACTTCTCACCTCATCCCGCTTCGATACTGAAACAGGGTGCCCCCGAAGAGCGCTACACTCTAAAAAAAGTTTACACCCTTTGGGTTGTACTTTGTCCCCAAACGATAATCGTCATCTGTCTTGCTCGCATTTCCTTTCTTTAACACTGCGAGCCCGGTACTTCCTAGTCACGAACGGCTTGCGTGTTATCAGCTTGATACAGCATTCTCTACAAGAAAGTAAGGAGCGCCGAGTTTTCAAGAGAGGAAACGCAAGCAAGGCAGATGACGACTATTGCTTGGGGACAAGGTAAGCCCCAAAGGGTGTAAACTTTTTTTAGAGTGTAGAGGCATTGACCACGTGATGCTTCCCGCCTCGTTTGCTTTCTGTGCGTCGACAGGTTGACCCCCTGCGCGCGCCCTTATCATTTAATCTCTCGAGGATCATGTCTCGGCGACCAACCATCGGTTGCGGTACAGACGTGCGACGACGCATTGGAAGCTTCAGAAGATCGTCGCAGAAAGCTGCTCGGCTGCTCTACGTCAGGACAACGTCGATTATAGACAGATTTAGTTTAGCGTTTGCAACCGAACGTAAAAGCATTACGTACGTAAAGAAATAGCGTCGCCCTCACTGCGCATGCGCGGGACGTTATTGGATTTCCGCAGTTTACGCGCGCTATGATAACGTATACGTTATTTGGCGAGTTTAACGTCCGTAATGTTTACGGAAGCTAAGAAATAGCGTTGTCCAACATGGGCGGCATCCATGGCTCTCGCTTCAGCGTGAATTCTCGTGATGGCTACGCTCTCACTCGTGTTGATCGCCAGTAACTATTGTAATGGGCTTTCGCTTTCTCTAAACTCGCCTGAAAAGAGTGCATAGCGCGTCGATTTTCTGAGATCGTTCGGCGATTCTGGCGCCCGTACGCATAACGAGACGCGTCCACACAGCAACAGCAGGATGGTTGCTAATGGATCCTCTTGGCTTGGATACGTTTGGCACGAGGCACCAGACGGCGGCCCGTTTTATAACGTTTTCTTTACGTTCATGTTTCCGTAAGGTAAACTAAAAGACTTGAAAGGTCACGCATCGTAACGACCCACAAAGGTGCTCCCGTTTAACGTACGTAAGGCGACAAACGCTATTCTAAAATTGTCTAATAGCATGGGCAGTGCTTCCAGCGCCGGTATCGAAGCGTGAAAAGGCGAATATTTGTCGAAGAATATATCAATAACAAATGGCGTTTTCAAAATTGCGTAAATGGCTTTTGTCCTCAGCGGCGTCCTCCTCCAATACTACCCGTGCAAAGCTGGCGTTAAAATCAGCAATTAAAGGGTACATTAATTAATATTTGTTCACTGGGGAACGGACTGCGACGTCTACTCTTTCTGACAGAATGAATAGTAACTCATCAACACATTGGTTAAGTCTTTGTTTTTTTATTCATCCCATTAAAATAAATCACCCGCTATATTAAACGAATACGTTTACCTTTCAGCCATCGCGTTGCGCTATATCAAATGTGCCACCGCACAGTGCTTCTGGTTAGAGTCACCTCACAGTGAAACCTTCTGTCAGTCGCCAGATTTGCGAGGCATAGGCAGCGTAGCTGAAATTATTAAAGGCATTAAGTGAACAGGTGGTTTACTGAATATCTGTTCTTTGCAGCATGTGCCTTGGGAACCTACCAGACAAGCCGTTTGGTCTTGCAAGACGTTTGGACAGACAAATCTTCCCGTTCCCTCCTGCGATGCAATCGGAAATTTTGTTCAGCGTATCTTTTTCTTTAATCATGGGTTTTTACTTGCCAAAACCTTCATATAATTATGAGGCATGCTTAGAATATTCTCACCTTTCACTGTGAGCAACAGCCATCAGCTATAGGAACGGGACAGTCCTGTTCAATAAGTGATTCGTCCTGCCTTGGCTCAGCCACGACACGTAAAAAAGACACAGGCCCGTATTCACAAAATGTTCTTGCGCTAGAATTGTACGAAATAGCAGGTGCCAGTAAATCGCGGTGTTGGACCTATTATTAGCGAAGGCAGCCGGCCAGTGGAAACAACATTCTTGAATAAAAAGCTTCGTGGATTCTGATTTCAATAAAGCAGTTATTGGCAAGACAACGACGTCACAATGACAACGACAACGATGCTACACCAACAACGTCGAAGACGATGAAACGATGATGAAGACGACGATGAACATCGATGACATCAGTAGAGACATCGATGACAGCATTGTAGAGGGGAGGGACAAAGAGCACCTCCAAATTTCATTAAGTTCACTGTACAGAAAATTGAAAATAAAACCAAACGGAAACCAGCGCACACGCACGCACGCATGCGAAGGAAAAGACACAAACGTAAAAAAAATAGCACGTAAAGAAACGTAAAACAATCAAAACGAACTGTTTAGTGCTTGGCGGTATCTGTCAGGCTTAGTAATACTGGCGGTTGAGGCGGTGATGTGATTCTAGCCGCAGCACGTTTTACGTAGAACATAATGGGAATATGTTACCGTGTTTCCTCGAGGAATATGAACTTTGCAATGGTGATTAGGGCAAGGAGACATGAAAGAGGCCGGTTGTATTCAGCGCAGTTTAAGTATGCGATTCTGATAATAGATCTTCTGAAAAAGGAAAGAATGAAAGAGTCAGACTGGAGATTTTATTCATTCGAGAGCCACACAAGCGCATGGACGGCCCATGCACATCACGACGCACGTTCAACGTATTAGCATCTGAATCAATCTACAGGTGCTCCTTGAAGCATGCATCTTTTAGAGTGTCATTCGCTTAGATGCATGCGCCTTGCTCCCGTCCGCCGGAATATGACCGCTGATGCTGCTGTAGGACCGGCACTTCCGCCCCGCCGTTTTGCAGTCGTGCGTGATGAGAGCCTCGCATTCCGCGATCCACGCGCAAGTAGTAGCAGCGGTGAGGGAAGATGGGCCTGCCGGGGGTGGCTGACGGCCTGGGGAGCAGGGAGCCGCTAATTCTCGCGAGCAGCCCCGTGCACGCTGCCCGGATCGGTGTAAACGAGTTTGCACGGGGGCATCGGGGCGGGTCGGCGCCTCAGCCGCCGTTGCAGCCAAGAACTGACTTCTCCAAGAATGCGGCGTCACCCCCTCGTTACTCGCACCGCTTGTAGCCCCGTTGCCACGAAGCGGCCGCACGACCGACGAGGCCGCAGGCACCGCCACGCCTCCAGGAGCACAGCAATACGCGATGTTCGTGCACCGGAACTGGGTGCACCGCTGCTCGCCGCTCTTTTGCGCACTCACGGTTACGGTAGTGCGCGCCATTGGCATTCTCAGAGTCGAAGGCTTCGAGAGCGTTAAGTGCATTTCGCTCGGGGCGGTATGCTACCAGCTCTAGAACGAGAAATAACTTAGGTCACATGTCCGACCCTTTCAATTCGCCCGGAAAGCCATGCCCTGAAGCCAGAGGAACGCTCCTTTGCTGTTAACACGGTTGCTCGAAGCATGGCCACAGAAAAAGATAAACGCACTGTGCGCAGATAATTATTATTTTTTTACTTAAAGCACGGTAGTGCAAAATTTTTGTGGAAACGCTACTTAGTATATTGCCACGTCCCTATCTGTGTCTACCCACGCTGAAGACGAAGACCCAGAGTGCGCGAGTGAGCTGCTTGAGAAGCCTGAACTTAGACCTTGTAATTCTTTCCATTAAATACATCTTTCCGCTCTTGTCTGCAGTGAGTGGTGACAATATTAATAAGTGAAACGGTACGACTTCATTATCATTTAGGCCTGCATTGCTACATCGTCAAAATGAATCAAGCATGATCTGTAAGAGTTTATACATAATCGTCATGATTTAATAGTAGATTAGTGAGATTTTTTCTGGTGCCATGTGCACTTCTATTTTTTACAATACGACTCCTGGGAAACTGTCGTGGAAAGATCCCTTTAATGAAGCCAAGCTAAAGTGATGTAGCAGAATGACTGTCACTTCCGCCTTATACGTGGTTGGCCATTCACCTCTCTCCCCCCCTCCCCCCTTACTTCTAGACTCCTACTCCTCAAGATATTTTTATCATATCTCACATATCTGGTGCAAATTGTCACAAATTTGACAAGATTCGAAAGAGCGACTCTGGTGAGTCTTTATAATTTTACGTAATAGGGAGTGTATAGCCTTCTTCCATATCTATCGCTTGCGTTGGCACTACTTTTGTTTAGTTTTATCTTTCCTTTTTCTTTTTTAGCTTTGCAGCAAAGCCCCACAGATATGTTCCCTGTGCGAGTGAGTCAATCGCCTCTTTTGCCCACACCGTCTTCACAATGAAAAGCGAAAAGTAACGTTAATGTTTCCCAATATATTGTTCTTGGTGCCATCGCAGCGCGTTGAAGACGCAAAATAACACTGCAATACGTAGTTTCCTTCGAGCACGAAGTAATGCGCGAAATTAACTCCCTTCTGTTTGCACGCACCCGGAAAGTAAAAAAAATATCGAATAACATTAAAAGGTGCGTACTATATACGAACGCATAATTAGGGAAACAAACACCTCCAATTTATATATTCATTCCATTACTTTTCTCATTTAGACGTTCCAGGCGTCTTTGCACAGACGCAGTCTAGTACGTTGTAGGCGGCTCATATCATTCCCAACAACTGTTCAGAGGCTTGTGTCGTTTCGTTGCACACACCAGCGCGGCTTCTTGCCAGTCGGTAGTTACACGGCCGCTGTGTTTTTCCTCTCTGTAAGGAATTCTGCAGATAAGAGACTAACAAGAACTATGGATCGTCATTCGTTGCTCGTTCATCACTGCCAGCCACCCATATACATGATGTGCCGCGATGCAGAATGGCGGCGTACTGAATCCAATCAAGCTGGCAGTGAGAACGTACACGAGAGTGCAGCCTTCGCAACCGCGTGGGTTAATCAAAACGTCGTCGTTTCGTTGACAACTGCACACAGCAACAGCGGTGCCTCCCAGCTTGTGCTTTGCAGGTGATTCTTATGCGATTGCCACATAAAAGAGATAGATACTCCGCGAAGGCCTGCCCCGCTGGTTCAATAAAAATTGGTCAACCTCGTCTGCCCCCAATAAATGTGTTCAAGAGAAGTGCCCTTCGGCGGCGATATATTTGCTCTGACGCGGCGGCGACGGAAAAGTTCCTCTGACTAAGTATAAAAATAAAACAAACAATAAGTACAGCCCTACAGTTTTTCAAAAGAAGCCTGATTATTGCAGATTGCAAAACAAGTAGTCGGACGACGAAATGCGTATATGGCACAAGGAAAGCGTGTTAAAACAGCGAACAAGGCCGACGTACCGCGCGCGGGTGAAAGCAAAGCAGCCAGGAAACCAAGGTTGTTAGGGTATCCACTTCTGCTGTTTCAATGGCTAATCTACAGCTGCAACAAGCACTCGAACATGAATAATAAGATTCATCTTGTATACGTTTCATTAACAGAAAAAGAAAATATCCTGCAATCAGGTTCAGCCCTTGAAGTCGTACTCACTCGTCAATAGAAATTGCCGAAATAATATCAGTAAGAATGTCATGGAGGACTATAGTATAGCCAAGTTCAGTAATTTCAGTCGAAATGTTCATGCACAAAATTTCAAGGCAAATATGTGTTTCAGTAAAAAAGGCAACTAAATTAAACACCATGTTGGTCATAGCCTGAGTTGAGTGAACACTTGAATGACAGACTAAAAGGAAAATTAACGTCCACAAGAAACTAGTGCGAATGTATACAAAGGAAACCCCTATGGTGAACTAGCGCCGGCCAGAAGAAGCTACGGCCCTTTGAGCGTGCAACTAAGCTATGCTGACACCGTCTGGTAGGAAGGCGAAAATGACATGACATTTTGAACGCTAACAGGCGCGTGTCTGCATCAACGTTCGCCCGAGCCCGATGCCTCAAAGCAAGCTCTGTCCATGGACATGCACCTTGCGAGGAGCGTACGCGTTCACACTGGTGCCCAGTCAGGTCGGAAGCTGAACACACGGGCACCTCAAGATAAGAGGTGAATTTGCTGACGCGAAATTTGAGCGCGTGCTACAGCAGAAAACTGCTCCCTCCTTTCTCTAGGATGTGTGGTATGGTGCTGGTGTTGGCACACGAACTTTAAACACCGCTTACGCATACGGGTATTGAGAAAGATAGCTTCGCAGCAGTTGAAAAACATTTCCCTTGGCCAGAGAAATTCTCTTCTAGATCGAACCTCCCTTTTTGAGAGCCCCTATGGTTTTATTTTTCCGCTTCTGGGGGGTGGGGGAGGCGGGGGACATTACAGCTGGATGTAAACTTCCCCTTGGCTGAAACTTTCATATATTATCGCAATTCATTGTATAATTGAGACAATGAAAATTGTCACGGGGCAAACAGCACCGTTATATTGCAACTGACAGCTCTTCATCTTCCTTTCTGTTGTTTTTATTTTTATTTTATTTTATTTATGCGAATGCATCAAATGGTTCATTGAGCGAAAAAGCCGGCGTCTGTAGCAGCGAAACGGCACCTAAATTCCCGTTGGCTGCGACGGCACGTCACGTGCGCGCCTGGAAGGAGCAGAGCGGGCGAAGGAGAACATCTGCTGCTGCTGCGCTGGCGCGCCAGGTGTTGCGTGAGAGGAGAAGGCATCGCCGCGATGGGACGTCAACCTCGCTCTCGCTCTCAAAGCGTTCGTTATCCGCCCCTAAGTATACATTCGCGTCTAAGTATACGCCTTATCCGCGTCTTAGTATACAGAACTCATCTTCTGAACGGCCACAGACAAAGGAAAATAATAAACGTTGCGCAACTAATTGCAGGTAGCAAGAAACACAAGGAAAAGGGCTCTCGCAGGCACATGAGGACATCAGATTGTTTTTGTCTATGTATACGAAACAGCCAGATGTGATCATAATGCAGTATACATAAACTGTGAACGTATTTCTTGTTGCGCCTAACCACAAAGCGCAAATAGCTACAAGACGCCACAGCAAAGTCCCATGTGGCCCAAGGGAGCACAAATGTGGTGAATCGGATTCTTCGTTAGGCTCATCTGTTTGCTCCGAAATGTGGAAGATTTTATTCCTACACGGATTCCACAGTTCTTGCCATTGCTGCACTGATGCAAACGTCGATACTGTACCATTTATCAACGCACGCAGGTGTGATACAGCAGCGCCTTTAAGCATCTCTTTCTCGGATCGCGCTGATACTACATGCGAAATGTCTAGCAAAATGTTTCTGTAACACCATTCGGCATGTCCCGATGTGTCCCGAGTGCGCCCATATCAGCTGTTATGGGCGCACTCCCCTATAGTTGTTTTAGCATAACTGGCTTCATGCACTCGCGGCGAGGACCGCGCGAGGATTCGCTAGGCGTCGATCCATCTCAGCGCTGTTTAAACCACCATGTATGACAGTGTCCACAACATAGGCGTATCCACTGGGGAGGCAAGGGGGTCACTTGCCCTCCCCCCTCCAACTGTCAAAAGTGGGGGGGTGCAAAGTATGCCATTTGCCCCCCCCCCCCGCTTTTGAAAGCCGGCAATGGCACTTTTGGCTGCACGCTGGAAAGTCCATTAAAAGTACAGCTGAATTTTCTTTCTTATAGTAGAGTGACCACATATGTTTTTAATTACTACGCATACCCCTGCTTGGACAGCGACGATTGTACTTTGTGACGTCCGAGGCATCTTGTCGCTGGACATTGCCAAAGCCTTCGACACGGTCAAATACAAGCCCGTCATCGACTCTGTGGCGAGATTGAACCTCGGCGAACGCTTTCACGCGTACGTGACCTCTTTCCTAAGGGATCGCAAGGCCACGATCAAGTTGGGCCAGATCAAGTCGGACGGATACGCGCTGGGAGCCTGCGGCACGCGGCAGGGTGCGGTGTTATCTCCACTGCTCTTCAACATCGCCATGAGAGACCTATCAGTCCAACTCGACCGAATCGGGGCCGTCAATCTAAATCACGCTCTCTACGCGGACGACATCACCGTCTGGTGCGGTGGTGGGTCGGACGCAGCGGTGGAGCGGGCCCTGCAAGAGGCCTTGCACGTCACGGAAGTATTCCTCGATGGCACGGGACTGGTCCTCTCGCCGACCAAGTCGGACCTCTTGCTGTATCGACCCGACAGAAAAGGTCGCAAGTTCGACACGACGCTGGACCAAGTACCGATCGAACTCAGAACGAAGACAGGTCAGCGCATCCACAGGGTGGATTTTCTCAGGGTGCTCGGACTGGTCCTCAATGCAAAGGGCAGCAACGCGCAAACGATCGCGCGCCTGAGCGCGAAGACGGAGAACATGCTCAGACTTATTTCGCGAGTGACGAGCAGGAGGGGGGCATCAGCGAAGCTAACCTAATAAGGATGTACCACGCCTTCCTCATGAGCTTTATCAACTACGTGGCTTCTGCGCTAAACTGGTCATGGTCGGAGGAGAACAAGATCGACGTACTCATAAGGAAGAGCATTAAACGGGTCCTCGGCATCCCCATGACGACCAGCACAGAGAAGTTGATGCAACTCGGGGTCCACACCACCCTGAGCGAAGTCGTCGAAGCACAGAAAGCGGCACAGATCGTTCGCCTCTCTACCACGAAGGCCGGCCGCAGAATACTCCAGATGGTGGGTCTGGCAGCCATGGCCGAGTTGTCGTGCGCCGTCCCGCTCTGCAAGGGTGAAAGGGACGCCTTTTGAGTCTCCCCCATCACGACGAACGTTCATCCACAACACAACGAGGCCTGGCGCGCAGCCAGAGCCCGAGCATTCATCAAGACTGCCCTGCAGAACCAAGAGCTCGCGTCCTTTGTCGACGTGGCGCGGTATCCCGGATCAAACTCCTACGTGGCCACGGTGGTTGACCCCCAGGGCAAGATCCTGAATGCGGCGTCTATCCACCGCTCGACGGCGTCCATCGCAGAGCAAGTCGCAGTGGCGCTGGCTCTGTGCGAACCCGGGCGCACGCAGATCTTCACGGACTCCAGGTCGGCGGCGATGGCCTTTCTCGCCGGCTCGGTCTCGGCCGAGGCTGCAGCGGTGCTGAGGACCCGCAAGACAGGCACGGCCCGTCACGTCATCACTTGGTTCCCGGCCAACATGGGCCGGAACGTCTCCCCCGGCTAGATCAACCTCAATGTGCTGGTCCACGACCAGGCGCGAGGTTTCATCAACCGCGCCGGTCCGAGGGGCCCAGCTTCGCAGAGGATCGACCGAAATACGGACCCGCTGCTTACTTTCCACGAGATCACTGCTCACTACCAGCTGGGACGCATGCAGTTTCCGGCTCCTCACCCGAAGCTAGGCAGACCCCAGGCCTCGGTGCTGAGAATGCTGCAAACGGGCTCTTTTCCGTCTCGCTCAAGGCTGAGCCACTACACTCCGGGTGTGGATCCCCGCTGCCTAGACTGCGGCGAGGAACGGTCCACCTTGAACCACATGCTGTGGCAATGTTCCGCGTTGCGAAACTCGCCTTTCAACAGGCAAAAAGACTGGGATGAAGCCGTAAAAAGCGACGACCTTGAGGTCCAGCTTCGGGCTGTCTAAAGGGCCTGCGTCAGGGCTGAAGATTACGGTCTTCCGCCCACGGCGTGGGTGCGGCCCGCGAATACGACAATGTAGTCCCTTAGGACCGTCTGTCTGTCTGTCTGTCTGTCTGTCTGTCTGTCTGTCTGTCTGTCTGTCTGTCTGTCTGTCTGTCTGTCTGTCTGTCTGTCTGTCTGTCTGTCTGTCTGTCTGTCTGTCTGTCTGTCTGTCTGTCTGTCTGTCTGTCTGTCTGTCTGTCTGTCTGTCTGTCTGTCTGTCTGTCTGTCTGTCTGTCTGTCTGTCTGTCTGTCTGTCTGTCTGTCTGTCTGTCTGTCTGTCTGTCTGTCTGTCTGTCTGTCTGTCTGTCTGTCTGTCTGTCTGTCTGTCTGTCTGTCTGTCTGTCTGTCTGTCTGTCTGTCTGTCTGTCTGTCTGTCTGTCTGTCTGTCTGTCTGTCTGTCTGTCTGTCTGTCTGTCTGTCTGTCTGTCTGTCTGTCTGTCTGTCTGTCTGTCTGTCTGTCTGTCTGTCTGTCTGTCTGTCTGTCTGTCTGTCTGTCTGTCTGTCTGTCTGTCTGTCTGTCTGTCTGTCTGTCTGTCTGTCTGTCTGTCTGTCTGTCTGTCTGTCTGTCTGTCTGTCTGTCTGTCTGTCTGTCTGTCTGTCTGTCTGTCTGTCTGTCTGTCTGTCTGTCTGTCTGTCTGTCTGTCTGTCTGTCTGTCTGTCTGTCTGTCTGTCTGTCTGTCTGTCTGTCTGTCTGTCTGTCTGTCTGTCTGTCTGTCTGTCTGTCTGTCTGTCTGTCTGTCTGTCTGTCTGTCTGTCTGTCTGTCTGTCTGTCTGTCTGTCTGTCTGTCTGTCTGTCTGTCTGTCTGTCTGTCTGTCTGTCTGTCTGTCTGTCTGTCTGTCTGTCTGTCTGTCTGTCTGTCTGTCTGTCTGTCTGTCTGTCTGTCTGTCTGTCTGTCTGTCTGTCTGTCTGTCTGTCTGTCTGTCTGTCTGTCTGTCTGTCTGTCTGTCTGTCTGTCTGTCTGTCTGTCTGTCTGTCTGTCTGTCTGTCTGTCTGTCTGTCTGTCTGTCTGTCTGTCTGTCTGTCTGTCTGTCTGTCTGTCTGTCTGTCTGTCTGTCTGTCTGTCTGTCTGTCTGTCTGTCTGTCTGTCTGTCTGTCTGTCTGTCTGTCTGTCTGTCTGTCTGTCTGTCTGTCTGTCTGTCTGTCTGTCTGTCTGTCTGTCTGTCTGTCTGTCTGTCTGTCTGTCTGTCTGTCTGTCTGTCTGTCTGTCTGTCTGTCTGTCTGTCTGTCTGTCTGTCTGTCTGTCTGTCTGTCTTCCTTCCTTCCTTCCTTCCTTCCTTCCTTCCTTCCTTCCTTCCTTCCTTCCTTCCTTCCTTCCTTCCTTCCTTCCTTCCTTCTCGGGACGCCCTGTATAGCGGACCATGCGCGGGATTCGCGATACACGCTCGCTTTGCGGATAACGCGTGGCGCTGGACAGTTCTCGCCCTAACAAACTCTCCGCTTGCGCAACTTGCATCATGCCCAGTTTTTTGGGACTGCTATATCCGTATTCTAAAACACAGTCAGCTAGTTACATTTAATCTGCGGGTGAGGTGGAGGTCCGGATAAAGTATTATGATCAGTCGCGCCCAACGAATGCTGTGCCTTACGGCATGAAGTCATTGGATTATCAAATGCTGGATTTATTTAATCTCTGTCCGTTGCAGCGTTGCAGTGTCAGTATCTTATCACCATCAGATATCTAATCAAACCTCTCACAGGTATAACTGTCGAATTTCATTGCGTAATCATGACTTCTCGTAGATGTGCTCGTGAAAATGACCTTGGTCATACTCGCAGAGCCATTTCAATACCAATTTCAATACTTGAATTTTTTAAAGACATGTGTCGCTTCTGACTGACCATTGCATTTTTAGGCTGTTTCTAAATAAGAGCTACACTATTACTTGTTTCCCGGCAGGAGCAAACACAGCAGATATTTCGTATTTTGAAAAAAATGAGGGCCACTTTTTGGTGATGTGTACCGAAAATTTGCACTGCGTAGGTTGCTTGTGTACTCTGAAAACAGTAACTGACAGGTATCTTTATCCCGAGTGTTATGTATTGTACACGGCATCTGGTTGTTTTCCCCCGGTGCCCTTGGTAATATATGCGCGGCATGCACGGTGTTTATATTTAATCGAAGTACGAAACAATGTTCCGAGAGACGAGCAATCTATGCTTATTCTGTGTAGGTTCATTACAGCCTTTGTAGAAAGTTACTCATTGAAGCGGTACAGTGTGTCATACTGCCGCTAATCTTAATATTTCTTAGACTCCTGGCACAACGCACGAGATACGAACGTGAAATACTGTGAAACCTGGAAATTTTTGAGCGCAATGCGTTGCGAAACTATCACTTTTCTCCTTTAAATGCAAGTGTCGCAGATAATTACTAAACCCTCGTTTTTCGTGTATTTTCGTGCAATACCTTCAGTCACGAATTACGATCGACTATGGATAAATATCTGAAATTTACATAACGTTATCCCCAGGCTGGAGACTTCATATAGAAAGCCAGTCAAGGTGGGAGTAAATAAACATGGTAATTAAATATTCATTTATTGTACAGTCAGTCATGCTACGTTTCTCCATTAAATATATTAAATCACCCGCTCGAATTACATGCAGTGGTTAATTATTGCGCACAAGCATTACAACAAGGTCGTCTGAAGCGATACATTTCACTCAGAAGTGAATGGGTGTACTTTAAGGAATCAGAATGTTCAATTTATTCAAAGCTTAATTTTCGTTGTCTATTCCATGCAACCACTGCACAGTAATGGCAAAAATAAGTCGCGTTCACAAATTTCTATGCTGTGATTGAAGGGGATATTACGAGATTCGCAGTTTGTTTATCCGCCGTCCTCGGTGAGCTAAACAAGGCACCTTGTTTATATCTAGGGAGAAATTAGGGGCATGTTAGTAATAAGGTTTTGACAGTGTTCCGAATGGGTGGGTTGAATGCGCATTTTTACGTATGCAGATGGTCCATAGCGTTATTAGTCTGCTTTACGAGTAGTGGAACGCTCAGAGGGCTGCGCTAGCATAACTATAAGTGAGATAAAATTTTGCGAACATAAGGGGGACAATGCGCCAAGTTTATGTGCGATGGTAAATACCTGTTGATCAAATACAGGTTTTAAAAAATTGTAAGCGAGTGTTCGAAAGTATCACGCTACTGATATTAGCTAGGTTTCCCAATGTCTCAAGAGAACTCTGCATTCCAGATATTTTATACTTTAAAGAAATAGGTATCATTTTAAGTGCAATCTATAGGGAAGTTTTAACCTTACTGGCTTGTTTAGAAGCGTTACGAATAATTATTGAACCCTATTCTTTTTTCCTTACTTTTTCATGCGTGATATATTAGTTTCACCTGATGTCCACACCGAACTAAAGGATGCAGCTTCGTTACGTTTGGCGACTGTAAGGAAAAGTTAATGGGTGATGTGAAAGTGAAGTTCAAAATAGATGGGTAATTGGGGCTTCCGCAATATATTACGTATGCTAGCACTCCAGAGTGTTTGAGTGTGTTTAACAAGCGGGTAATAATTGAGCACGCTGTCCTGGCAGAACTATAAAAGCAACCAAGACCAAATTTAGCGAAAATTGGTGGTACACAATGGAAACTCTCTGTGCGAAGTTAAATGCGGTTGGATAAAACACAGCATTTGTAAAAAACATTCGTATTCAAGTGTTAGAGCGTCTGATATGTCCGCTATCAGCTATGCTTCCCAGTGTCCCGACACAGCTATAGTCTACAAGATGTTCATATTTTTGGGAAAGGGGAAGGGGTGCATGGTAACTGCAATGTGCGACAAAATTTTTACGTTCTTAGTCCGGTTAGAAGCGTTGCAATATATGAATAAGCCTTCGTTTTTCTTTCCTTATTTTCAGGCATCGTAACACGTTCCGTCTTAGTTTCAGCGACGTCCTCGGTGAACTAAACAAGATATTTTGTTTATATTTGGCGAAAATATAGGACGCGTTATTTGCAATATGTAGGTAAACTTCAATAATAGGGGACTAATTATATTTGCAGTAAATTACGCATGTAAGCTATCCGGAGCTTTATTAATGTATTTTGCGAACAAATAATTTATCCCGTTGCCCTGGGAGAGCTATTAACTCAACATATATCAAATCTAGCGAAAATTAAGTGTGTGTGTGTGGGGGGGGGGGGGGGGGGGGGTGAGGCGTGCAAACAGGACACAAGATAAGAGAAGTGGACAGCACGAACGCCGACTATCAACTGAAGAGAGCACTGAGGCGAAAAGAAGAAAGAAGACACAAAACTCATCTGAGCAAGCTCTGGAATGTTATCACCACGTGTCAGTCGGGTGCATGTGCCGGTCTACGTGAGAGATAGCTGTTAAGGCCCTTAATCTCTTCCTTATGTAAAGTAATCGAAGGCTCACTCACGCGCGCACTTCCACCAATAGACATGTCATGCCTCTACCATAAGACGCGTATCTTCATTCTTGTGCCTGTACAATATCGCGCATTCATCTAACTCTGGCGTGCAGTTACAATCTTGGCAATGTAGGGAAAGATTAGAAGGTGATCCACCGGTTAACATTTTATGCTCCATTAACCTCTGATTGATACACCGCCCCGTTTGTCCTACGTAGAACTGGCCACAGCTAAAGGGAACTTTATAAACCACACCCATACGACAGTCAGTAAAACTGTTGTTCTTATTGTGCTTCACAGGACAAATATCTGTTCTTCTTTTGCCTTTTACTTGCTCCTTTTTCCTCTGCACGGCAGCGCATATCTTACCTAGCTTATTGGGAGCAGTGAAAGCAACATTAACGTCATATCTACTTGCAACTTTTTTAAGCCTGTGCAATATTGAATGAATGTACAAAATAGCCACTACTCTTTATAATTTTTTTTTTGCTATTACTGCTTTCGGTAATCACGTCCGTCCCTCTCGAAATCTACTTCTTTAGGCGTTCAGCCACAGTGGCCACTGCTACGCTAGGATAACCTGTTTCTAATAGGCGCCAGACCTGTACATTAAAACTGGCGCTCATTTTGTGCATGCAGGAACTGGTGAGAGAAGACTTAAGGCACGACATGGCAATTCCGTTTTTTACTACTCTGGAATGCTTGGATTGAAAATTTAACAACACCTTCGAAGATCATGGGGAGTACTGCCAAGAAACGTGATTTTGTTCGAAGACCAAGGAAATGTCTAGAAACTGAATTACGCGTCGCTGAGGAAATTCCTAGGTAAACGTTCATACTCCTCCATAAAGTTGAAATTGTCCACTCACTGAGGTAGCAGCGGAATCGAATCGAATTTGTATTGGCTCAAAAGTTGCCCCTATTCTAAGCGATATTTACCTGAGTAAGGTGGACAGATGCTTAGAGAAAGCCTTAGGTGATTGCGTTATTAAGATATTTCGTCACGTTGATGATTACCTGATTTTCTGCAATAGGGAAGGATTTGACTCCGCGATGCTGCGAAATTTAGTGCTGCGATGGGACAAGTGTCTGAACCGGTGTGGGGATTATGTGGAAAAATAGCGTAAGGTACGTAGAATAGTACGCATATTTGGAATTAACTGGATGTACCTTATTTTGGCTAATAAAAAATAGGGGCAAACGCTTTCTGATTCGCCCTCGTACTTGGACCATGCTCATGCCCCGCTATAAAGCAATGTGTGCTTTGACAGCCCTACGGGATTTATTGGTAGACAGCATGGCCAAGTAATCCGATTTGATTAGTAGATTCTGATGAACTCTATGTAGATAGGGTGTTTGATGTCAGGACTACTAGAACAATGTCATTCGTGTGTTACGCATACAGTAGTGTCTTAATAACACACTGGACATGAACGTCTTTTACATAACGCAGGTGCTGTGAGCCGCTTCTCCTGGTTTGGTTCTTTTTGCATTTTCATTTCTCGTAGACTTCGTATGTAGGTGCGTTTGTGGTATGCGTGTGCATATTTGTGGGAAAATGCGTCATTTCAAATTCGTAACTGTGTGTTGGGATATAGCTGGCTCTAATGAAGCCTACCTTCCCATTTGTGCGCGGTTATGAAACAACAACAGTGACGACAACGAATTTCCACACTGACGTTTCCTTGGTTGGCATTGATGAGGCATGTCTTTTATACATGAGTTACGCTAGTGGTGTAGTGGATATGGCGATCCGCCTCGAAGAAAGGTTTAGGTTCAGATTCTGCGCGTGTCACAAAAGTTGTTGGTTCGTTTGTAATCTAGCTAAGCTTACTCTGCGCTGGGCTTATTTCACCACTTAATGTATCGTTCGATGACCGACAAAAGAGTGTCCCTCGTTTCCGTGTGCTAGCAGTTGACGTGCTTTGTCCAGTTATTCCAGCATTGCTTCCCAGAGCCTTCCTCTGAAGCACCCATCACAACCACCTAAGAAAAAAAAAGCTCGTAGTAGTTGCTCTCAAAACACCCTTTGAATTATCAAGAAGAACAAAATATCTTGGCAACTTTCTTGCACTAATAAAATCTTATTCATTGCAGTTTGAGCGCATATATTTGTGTAGCCAAACTAAAGCTTGTAATTCTAATCTTTTTCCAGCGCGAATGTGCCGTGAACTATCAGCGAAGGAGGCCGGCCAATGACCACGAGCACTGACGGGAAGCTTTGTGAATCCAGCCCCTGCTCTATACACGCAGTGTCATGTCCGGCTGTCCAGATATAATCGTACTGGCGAAATCATAATCGCACACTGTAGCAGAGGCAACTTGTTCAAATTGATAATATGGAAGGGAAAAAAGAAGCACCGTGTGTATTGCAGACGGCAGTTTAACTCGGCGTAGTTTTGTCGATGTAATTCTTCGCATATCTTACCTACCACGTACAGTCAACAGCAAAAGTTTACGGGATGCGGTTTCCCCTTCAAATGTGAATTCCTGCACTACTAAGGCATGGCACTTCGTATTTAATGAATCACTGTTTAGGTGGCGAAGGCTACTACATGCTGGAACATTTAATTCGACGCTGTGTGACCACGCTTCGCGAGAATTCAGCTTCTTGGCAGATCCTGCGTCCCGTAAACTTTTGCGGTTGACTGTACATGACGCTCAAAATTCAACAGCAACGTGAGTGTTTTATTGCAGATTTCAGCAATATTGCAGCTCTTTTTAATTACTGTAATAATTGTTATAACGCGCGGCGCACGCCATCCGTGCTCCCTCTTCAGATGACACGCATGCGCGTTGTGTCTCTATACTTCGGTGAGTGATGCCAAGGGCCGCGTTGCAGGTCATGATACTGGACCTGATCCAAGAAGACGCGAGATTCAGCCGTGACTGGGATGCGTTCATTGGATGAGCTGGGTAGTGAAACTCGCGGTGCATATGCAATCGGTCTCGGAGAGCACAGGCCTTTCATCATCGCACAACGCGCTCACGTACCTGCGTTTAATGTGACGTTCGAGCTTCGACGTACGTGTATTTTCTTGTTCAAGGCTTTCGAAGGAGTCACTGACTTTCCAGGTCGGGTAATGAAAGGACGAGTCAAGTTGCGGTTCGTTCACATCATGGAACGCATTCTGGGTCGCTCACTCTCGGGGATACCACTTTTAGCTGACGCTTACTGGCTGCGCCGACCTTCAGAGAATGCCCGTTGCTGTAGTGAGGCGTCGCCCTGGACGCTGTATACGCGACGCAAAGGTGAAAGTATCCCTGAAAATGATAAATTGAAGGACAAAGCCCAGGACAAAGTATAGAGGTCAAGGGCATAAAATGGCCGAATTTCACTTGAGGGTGGTACGTGCCATCAAATACCTAAGAAGCAACGAAAGTGTTCTTACACGGTCTCAAAAAATGCTCAACGCTTGGGAAGAAACGGCTCCCGGATGGATATAAGTATTTTCCTAGGTTAGGTTATCCATAAGCCAATTAATTGTTTTTCGTCGCTGCTATTATGTGCAAGTGATTCTAAGATGGAATGGACACGATTGATTACTACTTCACGAAGACAGGTACTGCATGAAGCATTGCATAATGTAAATATCAGGATCAATGAAAGACGTATATAGACACGCAGCACGGAGCACACGACGTGCGGTGCGACGGCAAGAATAAGTACATAACGGCCACACTTATCAGTATCTTTTACTATTTTCATACAATTTTAGGATATATTGCCGCCTTAGGTGGCGTCGGCTATTCCTCGTGTTTATTTTTTTTCTTATTCTTTTTTTTACGCATCAATATTACGTATCAATCCATGACGTTCCTCTCTCTATCGCGGTCATTATGCGTGTAGTGCATAATTACAGAGTCAACCGTATTTTTTGTTTGTATTTGTCCTCGCTTATGCGTAAATGCTAGCAAAATTAAACCGGTAGCATAGCAATGGCATAAAGCACCACAGTTCAAAATAACGCGCTGAATACTATCTCATTTGCCTCGCTTCAAGGGTACCGAGGCAAATCCCCGTAAAGTAGCACCATTACAGCAGCACGGTCCGCAAGCGCAGCCTTGAGCACCCACCAACCATCCTAAACAAGCATCTAGGATGTCTACTTGACTTTAAAGGGACTTACAACCAATTTTTATGGTACCTTTCTTTTTAATGCAATCGAAAACTTACCGGTCAGAGTGTCTAATCATGAAGCGGTAATGGGGGAAACGCCGTGGAACATTCTTTATCCGAATTTTTCGACCTGCAGTGAGGATGTAGTCGTTCACTGGAGGCATGCTGAAAACGGTGGTAGGTGAGCGCGATAGCGATTATACGCCGGCATTAGTGGGAGACAGAGGACAAGTGCGTCGGTAGCTGTGAGAAATTATTATTTTGTCTATCAAGTCAATGTTACTGCGATTCGTGTTTTCCGAAGTGTTAAAGCATTTTCTTCATGGTTTCCTGTCCAATTGTACTGGCCATAAACCACTCAAAACGAAACCAATCAGCTCGAAAACGAAACAACGTGTTGCTGTAACCATGCGTGCGCTTTTGACTTCCGAAGTGCAGAATAATGCGCAAGTGTTTAATATTATACCAACTGCAATGTTAAGCAATAATTATGCTTTACTTAGCAACACCCGATTTGCGTACAGTAGTATCATAGACTACGTCCGAAGTACCAAGAATTCACCGCCAGGCCTTGCCACTTACTGATTTTTGAGACTTTCTTTGCCAATTTAACATTATGATTCCTACTTAAATCGCGAACAGCGTGCTGGATTCTATGACTATAAGTCATGGTCATTTCATTTCCATCAACGTCTCACAATACATTCTGGCCAGGTGTCAGTCCCTTTAATGCTTGTATATGTACAGTTGAAAAAAAAAAGACATGATAGAAAAATTTATTTTCGTTATTCTTGGTGAGCAATTTTTTACTGCGTAGGCCTCGGGCTGCAGTGCGCCCTCTTTGCGTAATCGTTTTTTTAGACGTTCGCTAGTACTGTCGCGTCCAGCTTTAGCTCGGGTACAACTCCGACGCGGCCTATTCAAATGCATGTAAAACGACAGAACGTGGCCTACACGAAAAATTATCTGTACCGCATAGGGCTTACCACTAACCCCTACTGTGATAACTGTGGCAACTTAGAGAAAATGGAGCACATATTACTAGAATGTCCTGTGTACCGAGGCAAGAGACAATTTTTTGAGCAACAAATGGACATGATTTGCCACGATCCATTAACATTACCCAGCATCTCAGGTCCTTCTTTAAAACAGCGGCGGGTTTTGGATTTATTGTTCAAATACCTGTCAGAAATTGGTTTAATAGGAAAGCTTTAGAGATTGAGCATTTTATATAGAAAAACCTAAATTTACCCGCCATGTCACCTGTAAATATTTGTGTCAGGTCCACTTGCATATTTCATATTTATTTTCATTATCTTCTTCTCCCACTCTCCTCTAGAATCATTTAATCCCATTCCCCATCCCTATACAGAGTAGCATGCCAGCGGTTGCATACGCGCCGGCAAAATTCTCCGTTTTTCTAATAAAGAGCCCCCCCTCTCTCGCTCTCTCTCTCTCTCTCTCTCTCTTTCGCAGAAAGACTTTTCTGAGATAACCCCTGGAGCGATTTTAACGAAATTTGTTGCATTTGAGACAGAAAGTTAAATTCTAGTGACTGTTGACAGCGGAATTTCGATTTAGGGCCTGAATTTTGTTAAAAGAATATTCAAAAATTCGAAAAACATAGAGGCACGAAGTTTACAATTTAATAGCTCTGCATCAAGAACAGGTATCGCGGTTCTGTAAACGCCAACCATTAGATCATTCAAAGCGGACAAATTCTTTATGTCAATTCGTTACGACAGCGTAACGAATTCACATAAAGAATTTTTGTCAGATTAATGTGTAACATATCAATTTTGTCCGCTTCAGATGTGCTATCATATGCAATTCACAGAATTGTGATATCGTTTTTCATTGCTGAGTGAGTGAGTGAGTGAGTGAGTGAGTGAGTGAGTGAGTGAGTGAGTGAGTGAGTGAGTGAGTGAGTGAGTGAGTGAGTGAGTGAGTGAGTGAGTGAGTGAGTGAGTGAGTGAGTGAGTGAGTGAGTGAGTGAGTGAGTGAGTGAGTGAGTGAGTGAGTGAGTGAGTGAGTGAGTGAGTGAAATAACTTTATTAGGTCCAGAGAAGACGCAGGGGAAACCCCGCGCCCCCCGGCTAGTCCCTCGTAGGGACCGCCAAGCCGAGCTTGACGGCCCGATCGCGGGCACTCTGGACGGCCAGGGTTTGGTCGTTGAGTTCGGGGCTGTCCAAGAGCACAGCCCACCTATCCTCGCTGAAGGAGGAGCCGATGGCTTCGCACTCCCATAACACATGGTCCAATGTTGCCCTTAGTCCACAGGCAGGGCAGTCCGCACTGGGATACCTTTCAGGGTGTATTGTGTGAAGAACCGCAAGGTTAGGATACGCACGGGCTTGTAAATGTCGAAAGGTCACCACCCGCGTCCTGCATAAGGCGGGGTGCGGGAGTGGGAATGCCCGTCTTGACAGATGGCAGTGTGAGGCAACCTCATGGAACGTGAGCAAGGGTTCCTCGCGGGGCAGGAGGACTGCGGAGGCGGCGCGGTCAGTTAGTCCTCGCGCGGACTCGTGCGCGCCCTCGTTAGGGTTAGAGGGAGAGCTTTCAGTCGACCCCAAGTGAGCAGGAAACCAAGTGAGAGAATGCGGAGAGATACTTCTGGCGCTTTGGAGAATGCAGAGGGCCTGAGGGGAGACCATCCCGATTTGGCAGGCCTTAATGGCTGCTTTGGAATTGCTATATATTGCCTCTCTGCCACCATCGAGCACAGCCGGCGCGATTGCAACCTGTTCGGCTACCACGGACCTCGAAGTGCGTACCGTAGCGCAGCAAGTGAGCCTGGAATTGGAGTCGACGATGGAGACGGCGAATGCCTCGTGACGGACATATATGCCGCGGCATCCACGAAGCTTGCCTCAATGTGGTTGTTGCGGACATGCTCGAGTAGAGCTGTACCCCTGACCCGACGTCTGCCGACGTCGTTTGCAGGGTGCATATTGCGGGGAATGGGCGCGATGTGCAGTTGATACCTGATGTCGCTGGGAATCCGCATGGCGTCGGGGCACTGGTCGACAGGGTTGAGGCCCGTCTCGTATAGTATCTTGCGGCCCGCCGGGGTGCTGGATAGCCTGAGCAGCTGTGAGCGCTCTTGTGCCTCGATTATTTCTTCGAGCGTGTTGTGGACTCCGAGCTTGAGCAGCTTTTCGGTATGGGTGCCGACAGGTAAGCCGAAGGCAAGCTTAAAAACCTTTCTGATGAGGGAATTGAGCTTGTTCCTCTGTGCAACATGCCAATTATGCATGGCCGCCGAGTATGAAATGTGGCAGAGAACAAAAGCATGTATAATGCGGATCAGATTGTGTTCCTTGATTCCCCGGTGCCTGTTGGCGATCCTCCGGATGAGGCCGAGAGCACTCTCCGTCTTGGCGGTGACCTTTCTGAGTGAGGTTCCATTGGCTCCGTTAGACTCGATATACATCCCCAATATTCGGAGCGAGTCCACTCTGGGCACCGGGGACTCGTCACCAGTGAAAAGCCGTATTTCGCTTTCGGACGCCGGTTTGCAATCACGATGGGCGGGGCCTCTGCGTCTTTTCTTGTAGAGAAGTAGTTCAGATTTGGATGGAGAACATCTGAGCCGAGTGGGGTGGAGGAAGCGCTCGGTCGCATCGATGGCGCTCTGCATGGCGGCCTCAACTTGGCCGTCGCTCCCGCCGACGCACCAGATGGTGACGTCATCTGCGTAGATGGTATGGTTGATTCCTTGAATCTTTCCGAGCTCCTTGGAAAGCCCGATCATTGTGATGTTGAATAATGTTGGCGAGATGACTGAGCCCTGAGGCGTGCCGCGTGAACCGAGGGTGATCTCTCGCGAGAGGTATCCTTCGACCTTGAGCTCTGGCTGAGGAAGGATCGGACGAAGTCGTAGGCCCTCTTCCCGAGGCCGAGGCCGGCAATAGACTGGAGAATGAATTCGTGTGAGATATTGTCGAAGGCCTTCTGCAGGTCTGATCCAAGGATGGCTCTGGTATCTCCCGTGCTTCGGTCGATGATCTGATGTTTTATCAACTTCATGGCGTCCTGTGTCGAGAGGCCGTCTCTGAAACCAATCATATTGTGGGTGTACATGTCATTGGTCTCGATGCGCATCTTGAGCCGGTTGAGCAGGGCATGCTCTGCGACCTTACCGACACAGGACGTCAGGGAAATTGGTATTAGATTGTTGATGCCTGGTGCTTTACCGGGTTTGGGGATGAGTACCGTGCAGGCCGTTTTCGTTTCATTTTCTGAAAAATTTCGATTTTTGCCAATTTTTAATAAAGAATTCCCGACCTAAATCAAAACTTTGAAATTGACAGTCACTCTATTTGAAGTTTTCCTTTTAAATGCAACAAACCTTGTCAAGTTTGGTGCAGTGATTGCCGAGAAAAACGAATTCTCCTTTTACAAGTATTTAGATAGGGCACCCGAGCTAAACGTTCCTCTTAAGATTACTGCAAAGCTGTATATCTTTACCCTCCAATGCATTTGTCCTGCCCGTGGGCAAAAACTCGAACAATAACAGCGGCAGGCGCGTGCCGCGTGCGCCACCGGGTTGCTTGCAGCACGACCAGATGGCGCTGGCCTCCGCGCATCCGCGGCAGCGGCGGCGCCAGCCGTACAGGGGATAAAAACAACCAGAAAGCGCGCCTTCGCGCATAGCATTCGCCGCAAGCGTTTCCCAGTAAAGATTACGGTGGCATAAGCTGCAGTTGCCTTATAGCGGCAACTCTAGCTTACGAAGCAGGGAGTGACGCAACTACACTTTCATATGTAAAAGACGCCGCCTAGCAACGATTTCACTTGTGTTCTGATAGTGCTATGGAAAGGCTACGCATAGTTAGGACTCCCGAAGAGCAACATGGACACGGTCAGTGGTGACCTGAACAGCAACGTCAATATGCACAATGACGTCGTGCTCAGGCTAAGTGGGACGCAGCGGTTCCTGCCCAAACCAATCCTTGCACAGTTAGGACGCCTGCAGAGCAGCGCGAATACGATGAGCCACCAAAGGAGCAGCGACGTCAATATGGACAACGGCCAAAAGGGCTTTTCCTTGGGCAAGTTGGTGCTCAGATTTTCTAGGTATATTTGAATGTGGCGCGAAATACATTTCGTGAGAAGCGACTGAAAAAGACAGTGAAGCGCCAATCCAGCCACTGTTTACTGACCGAAAGAAAGATCACTTCCGAACGTGCGCAGGGAGTCAAGGTGTGACGCAGAACAACAAGGACATGATAACATATTCTGAAGAAAGCACATTTATACAGAATAGAATATGATAGATGTATCGCTGACACAATCAGACCCTTTCTTTTTAATATAGAACGCTTCCAACAACTCCCTGGCAGTTTGGTCCTTACTTTTACCAAGAATCAAAACTTGCTCAAAGCATGGCGCATAACGACAGGCTTTACAGTGGGCAGGAAGATGCGCATTGTCACACTCACCAATACTACTAGCATGCTCCCTCAGTCTGTCATCAATACAACGTCCCGTTTGTCCAACGTAGGACTTCCCGCAATCTCGCGGTATCTCATAGACAACACAGTCCGCTGCTTCTGGCATTCCCGCGGCCCATCGCATGTGATCCGGGGGCACAATCTAGCCAGCTTGTTGGGAGCAGAAAAAACAACCGGAATGCCATACCTGGTAGCCGCCTTCTTGAGGTCATGTCTCACACGGTGCACCTTAAGAACTACCTCTGGCTTAACACGATTATTTTCCTTCGAGTGCGTTTTCACACTGGCAGTGCTAGCTTTCAGCTTCTGTAGCAGGGACTCAATCACGTAGTTTACGACAGAATGAGGATAGCCTGCTTTTGAAGGTCTCTCGAGTTGATTGCGAAAACTCACCTGCATCATATGCACAAATGACTTGCGCAGAGTCGATTCCAGACAAAGTAAGGCGATACCACGCTTCACAGTCTTAGAGTACGCTGAGTCGTACTGTAGCAATTCTTTTTTATCTCGAGGGAGATACGCACAGCACATCTTGGCTCTCTGCGCACGCGCGGAAGTTATCTTTCTGTATGTTTCTGAGCCTGTCAGTAAACACTTGCTGGTTTGAAGCTTCACTGTCTTCTTTTTCTGTCCCTTTTCCCGAAATGAATTTTGCGCCACATTCAAGTATACCTAGGAAATTTATGCACAAGGGCGTCGTGCTCAGGCTCCGCAAGACCCAGTTCAAGGCTACGTCACATTGGTCTATCGAATAAGGTGATACCACAGTTTCCCTTAACCAACCACCTTCCCAGCGTGGACTGGAGCCCGTTTTTAATGTGAAAGCATTAAATGGCTTGTGAGGCGTAAAATCCGGCGTTGGCTGCGTGACCACGCGATGGTACAAAAAGGTTACGAACCCTCGAGCTTTAATGAGAGGCGAACCAATGAACTTTCATGTTAATTAAGGCTACGAACCCTCGACCTTTGATGGGAGTCAAACCCATGACCTTTGGTGTTAAGGCGAATGTAATTAGGGAACAGTTAAGGCACTCGGACCCACGTCCGCTGGAGGGAGTCGGACCGTCAACCTATGGTGTTAATTGGGGCGGAGTTAACTAATGCACATTTAATTAAATACTCCTCCACGACTCTCTGGCGAATTGACTGGTCGGCGTTTCGGTCACGCATGGAGAAAGTATGTCAGGAAGGAAACCATTCTAGTCTCGAACACAAAATTCAAAAAGCCATGCGAAAGGCTACGCGCGGTTTTCAGCCTTTCCCAAAATATGAAGAACTTGAAGCCGAACTGCAGTGACTATGAGCCATTGGCCGGCGGGCTGAAAGAAGATACAGGAGAACTAAAGCCATCCACGATCTCAGAGAGGCAAGGCGGATGCAAAACAAGATTCAATGCGGCATTGATGCACTACAATCTCAAAGACCGAAACGATTCTGTGAGTCGTTGGATCCACGTCAGCGCTTATCTCAGATATCAAGAACAGTGCGTGAACTCTGCGTATCACCGCAACAGCATGTTCCTTTCAAATCTCTCGCTTTGCACCAAGTTCGAAGAGAAATTGACATTGCTGAAGAATTTTGCTCAAGACTTGTCAGCTTGCAGTCCCAACGCGCACTTATACCATGTGCCACTCCTGTGCCTCGAGATTCCCGCATAGATGTAATGTTCTCGATGGAGGAGCTTGAAGCGGCACTGGCGACTTGAAGGCACTCTTCATCACTGGGCCGGACGGCATTATCTATGCGGCGCTTTTAGGCAGAAAGCACGACTCATGCTACTAAACCATTAGAACGAGTCTTGGCGCAGCGGTTTGGTTCCACATGAATGGAAATGCAGCCGCTTGGTTCCATTTCTCAAACCTGGTAAATCACCGTTAGATTTGTCATCGTGCCGCCCCATCGCTCTGGCCAGTTGCATCGGGAAAATAATGGAAGGAATGATTTTGATACGGCTGGAATGGTACCTGGAAAATTACAACGTGTACCCAAATGCTATGGCTGGCTTCCGGCGTGTGCGCTCATCCATAGATGATGTCATCGATTTGGTCACATTTGTTAAACATCGAAAACGTCTGAAACGACTCACTGCGGCATTATTCATTGACATAAAAGGCCCCTATGATAATGTAGCACATTATGCCATTATAG
Source organism: Dermacentor variabilis (assembly GCF_050947875.1). Taxonomy (NCBI): domain Eukaryota; kingdom Metazoa; phylum Arthropoda; class Arachnida; order Ixodida; family Ixodidae; genus Dermacentor; species Dermacentor variabilis. The sequence continues at coordinate 78,362,040 of NC_134568.1, read as the reverse complement.
AGGACCTGATTGAAGGCGCAATCGGTGGCCGCACTTTTCAGTGGCTGTACAGGCATTTCTTCGTGATGACCGAGGATGGCGCCACGACTCAACACCAAACGTTCCGTGGAGTACCGCAAGGTGGAGTGTTGGGAGCCCGACGCTATTCAACCTAGTGCTCATGGGCCTAGTCAAATGCTTGCCTAACACAGTTCAAGTATCAATCTATGCCGACGACATCTGCAGGCATTGGGCGTCTGATGTAACACGACTGCAGGTACAAGCACGGCTGCAAAAGGCAGCTACCTTAACATCACTGTACTTGCGAAAACAGAACTTAGAGCTGTCTTCAGAGAAATGCTGCCTTGTTACTTTCACTCGGAAGGTAAAGAAGCGTTACTCTGTAAGTGACAATGGGCAAGCAATTGCAAACGCCCGGAAACACCGCTTTTTAGAGGTAATTATCGACCGCGACCTATCATGGAGCCCGCACATTTCATACCTAAAGAAGAAGTTAGTGACAATAATACATCTCCTCAAGTTTCTCGGTGGAAAGTGATGGGGCACATTGGTGCGGTCAATGTTGCAGCTTACAACGCCTTGTTCCTCTGTTTCGCAAGATACAGCCTCCCTGTGCTTGGTAACACCTGCAAAACAAACAAAACAAAACAGCGGCAACGATTGTCATAGCTCGAGATCACCCAATATCAACGCACTTGGCAACCGACGCACCCAGGGCGTATAGTCGGCACGTTGCCCAACTACCTTTTCACCATCTTGCTGCTTTACCTGCAGAAAGGCCACACACAGCTCTCAGTCATATAATTGTTGCCATTCGTACCTCGTTGTCATCGAGCTACATGCCTGCAGCAAGACCATCCTCACCTTTATGGTGCCTGCACAAACCTGAAATACGCCTCACCATCCCAGGAATCACGAAGAAAGCTAACATACCGTCGTTTGCGCTGAAGCAGGCTACATTATGGCTTTTACATGAGGTGCACAGTGACCGCGTAGATGTTTACATCGATGGCTCAGTCACACCTATAAGTTCAGCTGTCGCTGTGGTGATACCAGCAAGATCCGACAAAATACAGCTAAAAATGTCACATGTACTATCAACGACAGCTGCTGAACTGATACCACATCGTGCGGCTCTTCATTTCATCCAGGAGAAACCACCCCATGCATGGTCAATCTTCTATGATCCCAAGGCAGCCCTACATAGCGTGTACTCTCAGCACTGAGCCAGGGATCACATGAGCAGCTTGTCGCAAAGATCAGAGAAGTCCACCATCACATAGTTGACGAAGGACACGATACAATAAATCAGTGGTTGCCTAGTCACTGCGGTACCCGCCGTGGTTGCTCAGTGGCTATGGTGTTGGGCTGCTGAGCACGAGGTCGCGGGATCGAATCCCGGCCACGGCGGCCGCATTTCGATGGGGGCGAAATGCGAAAACACCCGTGTGCTTAGATTTAGGTGCACGTTAAAGAACCCCAGGTGGTCAAAATTTCCGGAGTCCTCCACTACGGCGTGCCTCATAATCAGAAAGTGGTTTTGGCACGTAAAACCCCAAATATTATTATTAGTCACTGCGGCATACATGGCAATGATCGAGCAGACGCAGCTGCCCGATCTGCCCATGACGGCGTCAACTGCGTTGCCGTTCCTCTTTCGAGAGCTGTTGCAGCGAAAAAAACTTTCCGCACTTGCGCGTGAATTAACATTAGCGCAATGGAATTCATCCGATTTCACAAATGCACGCCTCCATACTCTGGACCCTAATTTACAGCTACGTATTCCGCCCCGACATTCCACGACGTAACTGCACCCTTCTAGTTCGTCTATGGATTGGACTGGCATCTTTAAATGCGTACTCCTTTCTCATCGAAATGGCTAACAGCCCACTTTGTGACTTCTGCGGGTGCAACGAAACAATCGCACACCTTCTTTGTGAGTGCCCTCGTTTCAACCCGCAAAGAGCAGCCCTCTCAGCCACCCTAGACAAACTGGACAAGCGCCCACTAACGTAAAACAACATAATTGGAAATTGGCCGACACGAACATCAGCGCGATCCGCTATGAAGGCGCTGCTGCGGTACTTAAAACACACGGGACTTTCTGACAAATTGTGACTATACACTGTGTGACGTAGGATTGTACGATGACACTGCGTAACACTATAGAAACGCCTTCGCAGACTGAGTGACAGTGCCCACAGAAACAGTTCTGTATCGTGTGTATGTGTGTGTACATATGGTTTTTTTATTATTTTTCTCTCCCTCAATTATCGCACCCCTTTGCCCCTCCCGTAGTACAGGGTAGCCAACTGGAGATAATCTCTGGTTAACCTCCCTGTCTTTCCTTTGCCTTTCTCTCTCACACACACACATCTAGGCCGCAGTAAGAAAACACGAACGCAAGAAAGTATAAGCAACGGTCACCATACAGTGACTCAAACGTATTTTTATCACCGTGTGTTCATATCTTGTGTTTCTATGGCAACAGTGTCGAAGATCGCTATTAGGCATAAAGATCGCATTAGGCGTAAAGAAAGGCAGGGAGGTTAACCTAGCAGCCTGCCCGGTTGGTTACTCTACCCGTGGGGAAACGGGGAAAGAAAGAAAGATAAGGAGAGAAGAGTCATTGTGCGCACACTGCGTTAAATGTCCACACAAAGCTATAGCGGCTAATGCACTAATGTCCTATCGCTTGCGTCCCGTTACATTTTTTTACAGCGTATACCAATTGCGATGTCGCGCCACTGCCTTTTCGCCCTCGGGGATTACACCTTGAAACTCTTTCGCCAGCTTCGACGACCTTAAAGGGACACTAAAGGTTACCAGAAACTCAAGTTAAAGTGGTAGAGCAATGTTCTAGAACGTCTAAGGCGTCAATATAATCGCGAACAGAGCTTTAGTAACCGAGAAATTGAGGTAAATGCATGACACGATTTGAGACCCCCCAGCGACATTCCGGTACTAGCCCGATGACGAAAGGACTCCTCATAATTTGTGTTACTAATACTCAACTACTCGTATTAAAAATATCATTTCATTCGATTATAAGACGGAAAAAATGCTACTTGTCTACGTCTATTCGATTCTAAGAAAAAATAACATTTTGACGTTACCCTTCAGTAATATGGTGTTCGAAAGGTTTCGTTTTCGCTCGACTCTGCGCGCTCGACTCTGCGCCGCGCACGCTTTGGAGTTTCAGTAGTTTCGTTATCGCGTCGTGCTGTGAGGGTTCTCCTGGCTCGCGAAACTTTCATTTGGAACAAGCAGCGAGAATGCCACGTCCATGTGATGTCGTGGGAAGCCCTCGTTGCTTTCCCGCTCCGGAGAGCCGGTGTCGAGGCCGCCGTCGTAGTACGCAACGACGCCGGCAGTGCGAGCCCTCAGCAGCAGGTCGCGCTCGTCGGTGCTCAAATCGCTGAAGTTGAGCCCACCATCGCGAGCCAATCTGTCGGTGTCAGGGTCCATTGCGACGAGCGTCGAAGTTAGCGTCATAGAATGAAGTACCAGCTCATGGGCGTCTTGCGCTGGAGTTTGAGGTATAGTAGCGGCGCCTGGTGGCGGTGCGGGAAACGACATCTGGGTCGTGCCAGCTTGGGTCGTATTGGGCCCTGGCTGTGGCGAAGCACGTTTCTAGGCCGAGTTTTGCGTCGATTCGCACATTTTTATGCCCTGTTGCGAGTGCGAAAAGGCTCGTCGCTTCTCATAGACCACGCCGACCACGCTGCGAGCTCGCCGCAGCCTATAGTTTAACGAAAACGGACTCTCCGTGTGCCGTGGGACGTAATGTGGGATGTAATTCGTTTCTCCTTCCGCTAGCCACCATACTCCCGCTTTCGCTCTGCTGTCGGCTCTGTCTTGGCTCTGTTTCTGGCCGCGCGTTCGCGTTTTGCGCAGAAAAGCCGTAGCGCCGTCTGCGGACGCCGTTCTACTCACCGATGGCGCAACGTCACTATGAGACCATGATGTCAGTACTCCTCGATCGGAGGGCGGGCGATTTGAACTGCGCTAGAGGTACGTGGACGCTTCAGAACGCATTTTCTCTTAAAATAAGTCTCTCCTTGGCACGAAACAAGCGTTTCGAGGTTTCTGTGATGGTATTTCAACAGTCCACGTTGACTTAATAGTAACCTTTAGTGTCCCTTTAAGCCGCTTACCGCACCTCGACTTCAGGTCCTAAGCGACGAAGCAGCGTTGACACTGTAAAATCTCGATTCCTGGGAGTACGCGAAGGACTCTTCGCACATACAGAAAAGATGACCCTGAAACGCATCTTCTTGTGGCATATGGCCGTGGAGCAGTGAAAGCTGGAGGCGACGTTGGAAAACACGAAATAAAAGAACAAAAAGCAGGCAAAGAAAGAGAGTGCTGTGATGATCGCGGCTTCTTGCTTTTCCAAATCCCAGCACGCAGGAGTCCCCTCCCCCCCCCCCTTCCCGAGAAAGAAAAAAGTAAATAAGCAAATAAAGCAAATAGCAAATATAATAAACGCTGTGTGAGTCGGGAAAGAATGAAAAAATACTCTGCGGAGGTCGACAATAAATCCGTCCCAGACTGAAGTGACTTCGCAGCCGGCCCATTTTGTTCCCTGGCGGTATGTGCCGCGAATGAAATCGCAGCTGGGTGGAGAAAGGAGAGCGAAACTGGCACGGTACGCCATTTCGCGGCGCACAGCGAGAGTGAAGGTCGGCCGCCGCTCTCGCGGCCGCTAACGCGTTCGTATTATTGTTATTCCACTCTTTTGCTCTCCAGCCGAGTCGTCCTTTCCCAAACACCCAGCTCACCCACTCGTTCTCTCGCTAGCTATCAAGCAACTCGTTTCTTTCTGGAATCTGTGAGCAAACGTTAAAAGGCACGTGCCTGCACGAACGAACGCCCGCGAGCGCTAGGGAGGAAAGAAGAGAAAGGAGCGCCAACTTTGAGGCCGCTCAAAGCGTTGCCGCCGTCAATTGGAAACTAGGCCGCGCGTACCTCTTTCTTAGCATTGGTGAAGGAGAGAGCGAGGAAAGAGCGATTCTTTCCCGAGCTTGAATAGAATTCAGGCACGCTTATTGACGAATTACGTAATGCTCAATTTTGACTCCCCCCCCCCCCTCCATATAGGAGCCGCAACTTCTTTGCGAAAACCCGCGTCAGGAAGCAAGAATAATAAGAAGTCACGTCTTCCTTTTTTTTTTCTATTTTGATTGCTATTGTCACTGTAGAACAAATAAAGCCGATCTTTCTTTTTGCGTTATACTAAACCTTTCCACAGCAGGGCATTTAATACAGAGGTAGACAGGGTGCTAACTTGCCGATCCATTCCGCTTGTACAGAAGCCAAAAAGGCGGTTTAATACCGTACCGCTTTTGGTAAGCAAGTAAACTTTGCTAACCGAGGTTTTTACGACTAATGTAGCCCGAGGCTTAATTCACGGTGATCGCAACGCTATTGTCAGCGTCAATATGCTCGATGCTCGCGTGAGCTTGCAAGAATAAACTGAGTAAATAATGTGGCAACTACACACTCCAACCTCTTCATGAAGTTTTACCACAGCACTAGCAGTTGAGATATTAAACTTTGATTAGCACGCGAAAATGCTGCGCGCATTCCGCGGCAGATGACGTCCTTGAATGTATATCAATAGCATTTACATGTGCATATGCACCATGGCCAGCACATATCGTCAAACTACGCCGGTACAGACTAGCACATCGTGAAGCGAGATCAACAGACCGCGCTTCTGACATGGGGTTGCGCAACACGTTTGCAGTACTGTAACACATACCCAGCGTTACGCAAATCTCGCAACATTGAAGATGGGGGAAACGAGTGACCGAGGAAACAGTTATTCACCAGAAATCCCGCAGAACTAGAACCAGCTTCGCGACAACAACATCCGTCCCCAAAATGTGCCGCAATAGACGTCGATTTTGCCCCCACCCCCGTCCCCTTATTTTCACAAACATTCCTCACGCAGTTCGGGACGTTACGTTAAACAGTGTTACGTTAAACAGGAATTAATTTGGCGACACGTCTCGGTGGTGCTCCCTAAAGTTACTACCAAACAATGTATTTGGTTAATTTTGTCTTTGTCATCGTCAGGCTGGTTACCCATCACGCTTGCCGTGTGTGTGCCGCCATTAATAACGTGCTGCCGAAAAGGACAAATCAATTTTCCTCTTCTGCGCTGTCTTAACAAATTATTTCATTTTAGCTGGAGCATATACCCAAATCAAGTACGTGCAACTACTGACACCGTTGTACTAAGTCTTATGAACGCAATAACCAGTAGAGGAAAACATTCGTAAATATACTATAAAGATGACGAACAACGACCTGCAGTTCAAATTGCGCGAAAATTAACAGTGGCGTCAAGTAAGTCAATTAAGCACATGGTCTTGAATAAGAGAACATTGGCAGCAAAGGATTAGTGGTCTGCTAATAACAAAGAGCAAAAACTACAGTTGTGGCTCATGGAAGCTCAGAGAATATTACCGCGGAATAAAACGCATTTCTTTTTCCTCAAGAACTAGCAACCTTATCCTTGATCTTTATTCTGCCGTGCAGACAGCCCTCTCAAAGAGACCGAATGGAATTCGCACGCAAGGCTTGGAAGTATTGCTTAGAATAAGTAAGCAGGCCTCGTTCAAAGGCCCTGGAAACCAGTTCGCCACGCACGCCGCTGTTGCCGCGTAGCGCAGCTGAATTAAGAGCTTTCCAGAAACTAATTCTCTTGAAGGGAAATGATTGGATTCGCAACGCTTGTGACGAAAGTTTCAAGTCACGAAATTGCAGAAATTCTTCACAATGTTCACCGCAATGTCTGAACAGTGAAGTACTGTACGTAAAGCGAAATATAGCAAGAGCAGATAGTAGCATTGACCATTCAGTTAATAGAGTCTGAAAATGTCATCTGATGAACTGCGCGGGTTGAGTACCGGGCACTTGCCTTTCAGAGGTTGTAGTCGATGCTGTTCTTGACTGCTGTTCTCGAGCACACAATGACCATTTCACTAACGCGCTATCTTGGCTCAAAAGTGTTTTTTTTTTTATTTGAGCTAATGTTGCAAGTCAATATACTCCGGATGCTTGGTTTGCACTCGGAGTGCAAGTATAGTGCGAAGTGCGCAGGCGCACGCGCGCGCGCACACACATACACACAGAGAGAAACACGCGTACGCTCACACTAGTGCCCCCGTTACTATCAAGGTCACTGACCTGAAGGATTTCACGTCGTGACAGTGGTAAATTCTGCAGCACAACCATAACATTGCCAAGCGAACGTCTTTGGAAGTGGCGCCGAAGGTAGTCTACGACCTTGGCGCATCACTGGGCATTGCAAGAAGCGCAAACCTATTCGACAGAGGCACAACAAGCTTTCGTAACAGACAGCAACTGCTGACAAATGGTAATTGTGTTGCTGAGGCGCGCACAGCTCGGAGTCAAAACGGAAGGCAATGGCTGGAAAAGATTACAATAATAGCGACTGCTTGCCCGTTTCTTTCATATTTTTTTTTTCATGACAATTACCCTGTTTTTCCAGCGTCACCTATCCATCAGGCCTGATGCGCGCAACATGTCGACCACTGGCTTTGGGTCTACACTGAACATCTATGCCATACATTACATGGTGTAATAGCTATACATTTCCTAACTTCATCTAAGCCCAGTAGCAAAAATATATTTAATCTGCTTGCGTTCGCCATCTACCGGTGACAATGCTGACATTTTTTTTTAAACAATGGCACCTCGCTTTCCCAAGCGTCACTGCGAACCGCACTAAGTGGCGATGTCATATTAAGCATCTTATATCTGATTAAATAATAGAAGACCTCATAAAGGAGCGAAACAAAGTTTCGCGATCTTATCTCGTTTGTTTTGTTTTTTACCGCACTTCTGCCACATTTTGTTTGTTCCTGCACACCATTCCATGTCTACCTCGAAATGGCTTCCTCGCGCAGGCGTTACATTTCTGCGCCCTAAATGCTCCGCAGCGCGGCCCACTTCCAAACACCCTGCTCCCGGTCATTTAGCCAAGAAAGGACTTTTTTACCGCTTGCTTACGGGTAGCTGCCCCAAGGGAATATCTGAAATAAAACTGAAGAGCGACAGCAAACATCAACATTTAACTTTTTTCTCGCCGTCGTAAGTTTCGCAGATAGCCCCGAGTTAATGTTAACACGCACTGTACACTCCGCGCCCAGGCACTTAGCGCAGACACCCGTGGAGCTGGGAACCGAAACAGAAAGGCGCCGAGCCACATTTTGAGACCACTATCCGCGTGCATTACCCGACTCACGCGAAACTTGCCAGGACCACGCTTTACATAACCTAGAAAGTGGGTTCTCCGTCTATCGCAGTCTCTGCGCTCTCTCGCCACAAGAAAAAAAAAAGAGAAAGAACAGAACTTTCCTCTCTCTCTCGGGCACAGAGGAGACACCTCTATATACCTTCTGGGGGTTAGCAAAGGTCGTCGCCTTTTTTTAGACGCCGCGCAAAGTACCTTGTTCTCGTCGACCTACACACGACACTTCCTCATTACGCCTCACCGCGGACGCGTAACCCAGGACGAGACGGCGCGCGGACTGCCCCAAAGTTCGCAGTGTGTGTGAGGCCGGCTGCGCTCTAAGCGTAGCTGGAAACTGTCATGGAGGTGTATGTTATGTGTTTATGTTTTTCTTTAATAGCTTGCCCATTGCAGCTTGAATATTGCAAGCCGATCGATCTCCAGTTCAGCGATCGCCAGCCCTCGTCGCATATGACGAGACCCGTAACAGGTTTTCCCAGCGTAAACAGAACTGAACTCTGGCGCGCAGTGCTCGACCCGTGACTGCGCACGTGCGCGAGAACCAAGGAAGCGCCGTTCTCACGCATCGCTTTATTGACCTAAACGTTCCCTTTATATGCTTAAGCAACATCTGCACTTTTGAGCGCAGCTTGGGCGAAATGACGACGAAGTACGGAAAAATTCGGTGGTTGTAGATTGCCAGTCGTAAGAAGATAAATCGAGACTCTTGTTGCTTTATCAGGTACGAATACAAGATGCGCCAAGCAACAAGAACTATAGCCCTCAAAATAGAATGGATTCCTGATTTGTCGAAGGGAACCATCTTTTGTAGCATATTATTTAGAGGTGGCTTATAAGTCTTCAGCTTTGCCCTTTTAAAAAGTCAATGGTCCGAGCACCGGCTAGACTGGTCATTCTCCATCCAACGCGTTCTGCTTCTTCTTTGGCCGTGATGCTGCTGCTGCTATAATTCAGTAATAACTACAGGCCTTCAGACACTATCGTATATAGTTGTGCGGAAAAATTTATGGCCGTACCGTATTTCTTTCACTTTTCTCAATATTAAAGTTAAGATGCAGCAATCTTACGTGATCTAAGGCCAAACGAGCTTCGTACTGCGAAGCTTCTCTACGGAAGGCTAGCGATATTTCCTGCACCACACTCAACTACAGCGGCGGACAGTGTCCTTTCTTGTGTACCTAATAACAAAAAGGTGTGTGCATTGATTCTCGAGAGGTCATTTGAGACAAAATCATCAATATAGTTATCGCATATCTATAAAATAGACAGCTTATAAAAGATGCTATTAGAAAATAAATTCAAGCGAATAAAACATCACGTACACGCTTGCGTTCAAAGAGCCGTGCACCTAGCTGTCCCCGAGTGCCCGTGTACGAACACAAAATAAAGCTTCCTGTAGGAGCGGCGCGGATTTCGCAGAGATGACTAAGTGGAGCGATACACTCTACAGCTCACGACTGAAAACGAGCGCAAAGCACGAAGTGCAAGAAACAAGAGAGCATACGGTGAAACGAAAGAATTACTGGCAGCTGCAATTCGTTCGTTTCACTGCACATATTTTCTTCCTGCACTTCATGCATCGCGCCACTTTTCAGTCACGAACGTCGACTAACTTGCCCAAAATCACTATCCTGGTCCAATGCATCCTTCAGCGCAGTAAGCCTGCCCGCATTTCGTTGGCGCAGCAAAGTAAGGTGTCCTTCGAGAGACGCGGTTTCCGCGCCTGCATTTCGTCGATGCGCTCAAAACAAAGCCGTTCGGTAACGAAAAGGCTATTCTACTCCCATTTTATGCTTTGCCCCGGCAATTGCAGACGTCGTTCGTTGTGCCCGATATCCCAAAGGCAAACAGTGCGGATCAAGAGCTTTTTTTTTTGAAAACTGAGAGGATGTACAAGGGCATGCCTATAAGGCAACGCGCGCTGGAATAAGGAGAAACCGACGAATCGAATATCAGACGCACTCGTCGCACTGCCTCGGTCTTCGTGTTTCTCGGAACAACGAGAAGGACGGTGCACTCGTGGATCGTGCCATGCTAGCCGCCGAATATTTCGCATGCCGAACACATCCTGCAGGAAACGGCAGCCAAAGGCGGTCGCATCCTTGAGAAGCCGCGAAATGAAATGGCGACATACATACATACATACATACATACATACATACATACATACATACATACATACATACATACATATATATATATATATATATATATATATATATATATATATATATATATATATATATATCAAGCGCGTTTACGTTATCAGCGCGTACGGCGATAGGGACACTTGAGTTGTACTTAAACTTGACATATTTCCCGCAGTTCAAAAGCGTTTGGCAATTGCAACCATAAAAGCCGCCATTTTGCATTACCAAAGGGACAACAGATCCTACAACAACCCTACATGCTGAAAAGAAAATTTCATAAGAACCCTATTATTTTATATGAGAGCACTATGCATGCATCGTCGTAAGGTCTTGATATGGCTTAATAGAACATCTACGTACATTATGAGCTCTAGCACGATAACGATTTGAACATGTACGATATTGCTACGAGATGTGAACCCTTTGCGATGCTCGTCCAAGTGACCAGTGAATATTACGCAGCAACTTCGAAATTTACAGAGAAGTAACGCAAATTTCGCCTGTACCCGTCACAATCCTGACTCTACTGCGTAAAAAGTTCATTTCCTTCAATCCTACTGTTTTCCTATCATTCCTCTTGTCGAGTACTCAATCAGGGTAAAAAGGGTGGCGTGAAACTCAATGACTGGGGTGAAAAGAACGGATAAACAAGCCAATGGTTACATAACCGGGGGGCAATATTTTGTAACGATGTCATTCCATTTTCCATTCTTCCTTTTAATCACCAGTTGTGGCGAGTGGCCAGCTCCGGCGATAACGGCGGTGCGGCGGTAACTGAACCAACGAAAAATGGCAAGAACATTGGAAAACTGAATCAATCTTCTGAATCAATCTTCATAAAGTATGGCCCCTGGGCCCGAAGTGCGAATATAGTGTCTACACCCAATTCATTAATAATGTATTCAGCTTTACAGAGAACAGGTTGCAATAGTAAGTGCTAGATCATCATGTTTTGTTAAACTAAAATATTTTTCCTGGACGGATAGATTTCTAACTATATTTTGGCGCATGTTGTAGGCGATCCGTCTCGAGTTCTTTCTAACAATTATTTGGTAATGTAGTGACTGAACTCAGTAGTTGTGAGCATAATAGAAAGTTTTGCTGTCACCTTCAACAATAAAGCAGAAATAGGCAACGTTTCTGGCGGCGGGTGCCATCTTAACATTATTTTTTCTAGGGAAACTTTTCCATAACACTTGAAAAACTTGCTCTTACAAAGGGAAAATAGTTGCGAGTTGTCCGTGCCCACTAAATATTACAAGTGATCTTGCCTAACATTCCAGTTCACGGTAAGGCTTCTTTTTTTTTTTTTACGAACTGTTACATGATTTTGCTACAATGCTTAGCTTTTTTTCCTGGGGCATGTAAATTGGTTGGTCGAAGCCACAGAGTGCTATAAGATTATGCTCAGTAATTCTATAGGCAACTGTGAACCCACAATATGTTTCAAAGGCTCCGTCAATTTCAGAGCAATTGAAATTTATATTCACACTTGTTTACTGTCTTTGTCGTTTTACGTCTAGAAATGTTCTTTTCAGTGTTGCATTATATTGTGAGTCGTACGACAACAACACAATCCAGGCTCGTTATAGCTGAGGTTTAATTTCCTGTGTGAGTCAAAACTTTTGTTGGTGTTTCTTGTGTTCTTAATTTCTTATTTTCTTTTACAGGCTCCATGTGAGCTATCAGACATGCACTGAATTCCGGCTGTCTGTAAACGAGGAATGAGCACGGCAAATCGGTATGCGCAGAAGGACCAAATAAACTATGTTTTAAGGCGTAACCATTCTCTGGCGAGTACCCCAGCAAAATTTGTCCGTCGCGTAACGCTTATCTGCAAAATAAATGCATAATTGGTCAAGTTAACACATGTAATCGTTATAATAGTGTAATATCAGACGATTGGTAGCGTTATAAAAAAATTAAAAACTGGTTAAGTCGCCATGGTCATATCAAAAATGAAGTTAACATATGTAATCGTTATAATAGTAGATTTGATCATCAAAACCCCTTTCTGAGGCACGCCGTATTGGGGGACTCCGGAAATTTCGACCACCTGGGGTTCTTTAACGTGCGCCTAAATCTAAGTACACGGGTGTTTTCGCATTTCGCCCCATCGAAATGCGGCCGCCGTGGCCGGGATTCGATCCCGCGACCTCGTGCTTAGCAGCCCAACACCATAGCCACTAAGCAATCACCGCGGGTTAGTAGATGATTGGTAGCGTGAGAAGAAAAAAAAACTGGTTACGTCGCGGTCGCCGCTTCGAAGTAGTAACAGGAAAACAAAAAAATTAAAGATAAACAGCTGTGGTGCGGCAAAAAAAGGAAACGGTTGTGACGGCGTTTCGGCTCAGTTGATACGATATATCAGAAAAATAAGTGCATAATTGGTCAAGTTAACACAAGCAATCGTTATTATAGTGCAATCACTCCTCACTCTAAATTACTTAACAAACAGCTCGCGTGACAATTAATAGACTCTAGGTTGTTCACAAATACCAATAGCACTAGCTTTTCCCATGATCACAACTTTCTATTACGTAAATGCAACACCAACTATAGGAAAATGACTTCCTCCTTCTCAGCGATTAAATTGTGGAATGACTTACCCCATGTTCTTAAATCATCATCTTTGCATGCATTCAAATATGACCTTAAAATTTCATTTTGTATAACTTTTTTCTTGATTAATTTACTCTGTATATAAAGTGTGTACTTCATTTGTGAAATAGGTTTATACAATTTAGATTGGTAATGCGCGATTTCTTTAATTTTACATGAACGACTCCTTGTATAAAAATTGAATGTATTCCTTTTCACTACTTCGTTCACTTTTTATTTACTTGTAGGTTGCATAATTTTACACTGCTGCACTAATTATTCATTTTGTACCAATATTCTTGTTAGCCGCGGGTCTCACTGCAGTCGTTTGACTTTGGTACCCTCGCCTGTATACTACTAACAATCAACTATGTAGCTTCAATGAACAATAAACTGAAACTGAAGCTGAATAGCAGACGATTTGTAGAGATGGGTATACATGCACATGCTAGCCAAATAATTAAGCAAAAGCGAAGTAGCAGCCGAAGCAAAGAATGATTTTTGAGCTAATTGTCTCGCCCACACAATATGTATCAAGTGATCTTGCTCTCAATACCAAAGGACGTCGTAGTTAACAAAAGCTGCAGGTACTGCGCGCAAGAACGTGCGTTCATCCATGTTCATATATATGGAACCTCGAGACGCCACTCCACATGATCACATATCACTATACATATCGAAACGCGCGATTTGCCACCTATACTCACAAAAGTTAGGACACATGTACGAGGCGTTACTAAGTGTATACTTGTCATGGAATAGAGGAGTACAAAAAAAATGAGACGTGCACATGCTCAGCGTGTTATGGAAACACTGCACGAGTAGCCGCTAGCTCAGCTGGGAGTTGGTAAATTTTTCTTTCGATTCGCATAGCGCTATCGACGCAGTCAGGTGTCACCTTTCCGTTTTACATGAAGGGCTCCTAAAAATTCCCGCCCCAATTTGCTCTAATTTCTGCCTCGAATCCTCGCTCGCGAAATTCGCTGTGCCAAATTTATACGCAGGACGACGAGAAATATAGCACGTAGACTGTTACAGTCTTTTTAGACAAAGACGCGAAGTGATGCTCGTGTAACCCACCCGTCGGTAGCGCTATGCAAATCGGAGGGAACATTTAAAAGCTCCAGGCTCAGATAGCCACCCCTCACGTAGATTTTTCATGGAATCAAGGCGTGCGCATACCTTCTATATTTGTGCACCGTTCTTGCACGAACAATAAACAGTTGGTGATGCCGCTTGGCGCGATGTCGCCTTCTGTGTGTTTACGTCTTTCTTTCTTTTTTTTTTTTTTGCGTCTTCCAACGCGTGCAGCCGGCACGACCTGGCACGACAACTTGTCCTGGTGAAGTATCATTGCGCACTTCATTGCGAACCTTTGTCGCCGTTGTCTGCGCGCATGGAAATAAATCTCCATATATGTACGCATGATGCATCGCCCCCGCAAAGCACTTGCAAAGCCACAATCAACACGATCTGTTAGGGTATCGTTTATCGCTGCGCTACACGCATGCGCAAGAAGCGATTCTAGCGACCTTTTTTTAATAGCTTTCGTCTGCAAGATGCATACATTTGTGGTTTATGGGGAAAGACAGATGGCAGCTATTGAAGATATCCGGAAAAGACAGCCGGAGGAACGACAATCCATTGAACGGTAATTGTAAACCCTAACGGTATCTGTACGTGTTCTTCTAAAAAAATATTAAAAGGTCGAGATCCCCATGCTCTTGCTAATGGCATCCAAGTTAATTGCACTGAAGAATTCGTAACTCGAATGCACCTACTCGAAGCACCATGGGACGCAATATATTCCAGCCAGCTCGCTCGAACCTCGAAAACAGGCAGGCGTTGTGCACTTTTCAGAACCAGTTGCCAGCTTGTTGTCTTCCTATTTATTTATTTATTTATTGTTTGTTTGTTTGTTTGTTTGTTTGTATGTATGTTTGTTTGTTTGTTTGTTTGTTTGTTTGTTTGTTTGTTTGCTTGTTTGCTTGCTTGCGTTTTGTCTCCTTACAGAGCAGCGATCATTCACAGTCGCGTTGGCGAAAAAGAAGATAAAAAAAAGGCACAGCATGGCAATGCATCATGGGAGCAACACGGTTTCTTAGACGAAAAGTGATGCATCCATCGGCGTCGACCAGTATAAAGCTTCAAGATTTTTCTTCGAACACATTTCCAACAAAGGATAGCATCTTTCTCTGTTGTGATTAGTGAGCACCAGAAGGTGCACAAATAGCCTAGCGAAATGCTCTCCCAACGGCTAATGCGGGTGCTGCGCTAATGGAAACCACGTCCCTGTAGAAGCCACAACTGCATCTTCCAGCTCGCGATGGCTGGACAGATCAGTCTACAGATGTTACCAAATCGGCTTTGCCAGTTTTGCTTGATTGTCTTTCGCGCATACGTACTTCTGGCTTTCTAGGACCAGCGTTCCGAATGTCCTATAGGACCTAGAAACCGTTTCGTTGCTACTTTCGAGAGTCTATACTTGATGCCCTATTTCTGGTCGCGATTAATACAATAATTACAAGAAATCAGGCACATCAGAGCACGAAATGCGTACACCTGTTGTCACTTTGCTATTGCGCCAGTCTCCCCTTAGCAAATAATTCCGTACGTTCCGTTTTGCTGCGGACTGCTTTATTACGCGCGCGACAAGTAGACGTGCCCAAGGCGCCAATAACCAGCTCCATTGGTGAGTGTCTGTATCCGCAGCGGTTCGGTCTCAATGAGGCGTTCGAAGTGTGCCACTTTTCGATAGGACAGTGGCGGTCATTGCGAGCGTATGCCTTAGGGCCAAACTTGGCGGGACCTGCACTGAGCTTGGCCGCTCGCCATTCGGAAACCTCACTGCGTCTAATAAATCGTCATTAGCGGAGTGGTTCGCATAGAGGGCTATCAGGTGGTCCGCTCTCCCGTCCCCGTTCTCTGTCCTGCCAGCGAAGCCCATACTCTTGCATCACAGGCCTTATGAATACCGTGCGTTTCCTGCGTGGTAACTGATTACATCATACGGACTCCTTCTTCAGAGTCGCGAGAATAGCATGGAAGGTCGGGCCGCGGGAATTCTCAGTGAAATAAAAAAAAGGAGTGGGGTTTGACTCTAATACCCGAAAGTGACAACTAACTCACAATCTAAAAAAAGAAACGAGAACATTTGAAGACTGTAGCATTCTAAGACATGCGGGGACTGTTAGTTATTGCGTTACATCGGCATTTAGGCGTTATACAGAACCAACCACCAAAAACATCAAAAATAAACTTTTTCTTTACAAAAAAAAATGCCTTTGCTTTGACTGGAACGGGATACTGTTCTGCGTGTTTGTTAATAATGTTTAAAAGAAAACCCTAATATTCGATTGTGAATGGTTATCAGATTGCCCCGCTGTCAATATGTTACAGCTAATTTTTGAGCTACCTTGATAGTCTCCTCTGTCGATGACTCCTAATCAGTAACAAGGAGTAGTACCCAACATTCATGGGACAGCAGAATTAATAGAGATAAAGGCTTCACCGTCTAGACGGAGTGAGGAAATGATAACCTCGCGCAAAAATCTACAGATTCTTCTCGCAGCAGCACGGTAGAACACAATGAGGCATTGTTCGCGTTTCGTTACGCCCGGTAAAATCATGGCAAATACTAAACAGAAACACACACTCACAACATCTGTAAGAAAGCATAAGTTGCAATCACGCATCGAGAAAAATGCGGCTGCAGAACGGTAAGTGCACAAGAGACAAGCGAGAGAGGAGGAGGAATGAACGTTTATTGTAAGAAATAGCGAGAAAGTGTCCTTTCTTCGCCCTAGGTGGGCGGCTCTCTTAGTCCAGAAAGCTGTTGGCTAATGCTGAAGCCCGGGCCCGGTCCACCAGACTTCGCTGACCTTCCAGGCTCTGTGCCTTTAACATTGCCTCCCACGTTTCTTCGGTCGCTTGTAGCGGTTCTGAGGCATCATCTTCACTGTTTTTCTCGGGGCGCGGGCACACCAACACCATGTGTGGGAGCGTGTCTGGTACGTCACAATACCGGCATAGGTATGAGAATTTGGTGGGGTGCATTCGGTGCATGATAATTCCATGTACATACGTATTTTTTTGTAGTCTGCGGAGGGCGGTGGCTTCTTCCTTGCTTAATTTTGGATGAGGTGGAGGATATTGTCTTCTTTCCATTCGGTAATGTTGCAATATAACGGCGCAGTTGATGGGAATGTCCTCCACCCTCGTCGCTTTCCGGAGACCGTGCGGCAGGAAATCCCGGCTGGTATGCTCTCGGGCGACAGCATGTGCTGCTTCGTTTCCTGCCAGGTGTTCGTGGCCTGGGGTCCATGCGACGTAGGTGTCGGGTAGTTATTGGCGTCTTGTTATTTCTCTTAGAATCTTCACTGATGCGGCAGAAATTCGGCCTTTTCGTAAGTTTCTACATGCCGTTTGCGAGTCGCTCAAGATGATTGCTGTATCTTTGCATGTGGTGATGCCAAGGACGATCGTGTTTGGATCCCACCGATGGCATCGGTTGTTGGGAACTCGGCGCTGACGCCCGTGGTTGTACCTGGGTCGCAAGCCCCAAGGGTAGCGTTGGCCTGGCGGCCTGGGGTACAACTGGAAGCATCCGAAGGTCCCGGCAAAGCATGAGTCGACTGGTAACAACAAAACAACTTGTTTATTTTAACATCGCAAAGAGTTGGCGGTCAGGTTGACCGAAGCAGAGAGACGGGAGAGCACTTTACTCAACAGAAGAAATCGGAGCCCTCTTTTTGGCGTCCGGGGGCAGCTGTTTTTATACTCTCGCAGTTGAGGGCAAGAAGGAACCCCTCAATAGACGAGCACGTGAATGTACAATGGGCTAATGGTGACGCACACTGTCGTAGCGCTGCCGGTCGGGCACAATGACTGTAATGAGAGGGTGATCCCTGCTTTCGCATCGCCTGGTTCGGGCACAATGACTGGAAGGAGAGGGTGATCCTTTGCGGTCGCATCGCCGCAGTCGCGCCTGGAAACACCTGGCGGGGAGCGTTGCGGCGACGACGATCGGGCAAAAATGTCTGCCGCCCCGCCACAGTCGCGCCGGCAAAACCACGTGTCGCAGGCGAAACGCAACAATCGCCACTTCCTCCGCCGTTTCTGGATTTCTGGCCGGTATAGTGGCAGCGATTAGCTCCTTCCCTTGGTTGTTGGTCACGGTAATTGCGTGTGCTCTTCTACCTGGGTATTTTGCCGCATCTGTATATCTCGTGTTGGGGTTCTTTGAGTGGTTCTGCTTGGCATAGGACATGAAGTTGCTGAGGTCTTGGAGGGTAGCATGGATAGAGGTCAGCTGAGCGGTGATGTGTTGCAGGAGCTGTTTTGTTATCTCCTTTGCAAAAGTGGCCATGGCCTCCTGTATCTGCTTCCGCACCTCCATTGTTACGATTTCCTTGATTCTTTCTTCGTAAGGGGCGGTGGGATGTTTGGCATTCCTTGAGGTTTCGAGGCTTGATTGGCGGTGTTTTGTTCTTTGCACCTTTGTATGAGCTTGTCAATGAGGGCTTGCGGGATAAACGTCAGAGGTGACGCGGACCTCGCGCTTCACACTGGAAGGCTGCGCGGCCTGTGCATAGCGGTGCGGCATAGTCAACGAATTCCTTGCCGCTGCCATAAGTACGGCGTTGCGCGGATATTTCACAGTGCCCGGCTGAAGGATTAAATACCCAGAGGGAAGCGTCGAAAGGATACGTGCAACGTAGCCCAGGCAGGGTAAAAGGTCTAGAGCTCGGAGTCCACGGCCCGGAACTTTGCTTCTGTTCACTGGCGAGTCTCCCACTTCCACGTGACTTGAATTCCTAAACTCCCAGGATCAGATCTCGTACACGTACATAAACACCCGAGAATGTGGACGGGGGAATAGCCGTCGCCGTAACTCAATGATTGAGCACCACACGCGCAATGCGGAGCTCAAGGGTATGGCTCTTACCTGCGGCCAGTAGTTTTCTCGTCCACTTTAGTTTCCTTCTTTCCTGATCATTTCTATATTTCAGTTAAACCAACAAGTGATTTTCCCTATGATTTCCTCGGCCTTGTGGTAATATGAAGTGCCGAATCCCAACAAAGAGCACGAGAGGCTGCTTTATCCTTTCACTGAACTCCTAGGGTAGAACAGTGCTGAATGAAAGCTAGCAGCCGTAGGTACGGCTCGAAGGGTCGTGAACCGCACAGAAGTTACCCCCGTATTCTAGGCCGTTCCTCCACTCAACACTCCACCTCGACTCGATTACGATAACGATGGTGATGATGTTTATTGGCATCCCCCTCGAAACGGAGCGGGGACAAAGAGTCACCTAGCCTGCCTGATTTATTCACTACGTTTATCGCCACCTAGCCTTTTGCCTGTTTGATCCAGATCCTAATTATAGTATTTCAAACCTATATCACTGTATTGTAGCATTACCAACGCTTGCAATGACTCCGGCTCTATAAAAGTCCTTCCCAATTTTTTTCTTTGCCAATACTATAATCTTCTCTTACTTATCACGACTGCTGACCACTCAATCCTTCCATCTTCTTCGAATCCCAACACTTCTGGAAGGTGGACACTCTCTATGGGTCTCGCTTGGGTGAATATCTTGGCATTTCATTGCGATGTGCCAAGTCGTTTCCGCTTTTTTCCTGCTTTCTTTTTTAGCACAAACATGCCTCATCATGTGGCGCATATTTGCTCCGGTATGTTTATGTCCTCAGCCAGCCAGCTCGGGCCTCAACGAGCAAAGCACTGAACTGCCCTTTGAGTTATCATACAGATTTTCGCTCCCGATTTCTTTCTTACCGCGTTTGTAAATCTCCATGGTATTGTTTTTGTTTCCCTCCATTGCGTCCAATGTACCGTCTCTGTCTCTCTTCCTTTCTTTTTGATGCCTCCTGGTCGGCTGTTTACACTTTCAATTACCCTATACATGGTTGCCAGTTTACTTAACATCTTACGCCATTCTATGCCCACGCTTTTCAAGTACAAATAATTGTGCACTTTAGCCGGCAATTTCTTTTCAGCCGTGTTCCTTAGCATTTCTTCAAAACTAATATTGCTCTGCACGTCTCTGACTTCAAAAGAAGCCCAAGCCATATCACTTTGCACTGCCTCATTTGTGGTTTTACCTTGGTTTCTCAAAGCCAGTCGGCCCACCACCTCTGATTAATCTCCAACCTCGACAACATTTCTGATTTAAAGAACATAATTGCACTTACGAGCGCTAGCGATGACCCCATTACACTTTTCCAAATTTCTCGCGCCACTTCGTACCTATTGTAGCCCCAAAGCTTTATTATATGCTTCAGCAGTAATATTTCATTATTGCTGCATTATGCTTCCCTTTCGTATTTAAATTATCTTGGTGGATGCTCGAGTAGGTATTTCCTGATGTTGATGTATACGACCAGGTATCTATATTGCTTGACTATACGATAGGTATGACTTCCTGTTGAAATGATAGCGTGTAATTAGTCGTCTTTTCATTAAAGATCGTAATTCCTGATTTCTCTCTGCTAAACTTTAAGCCTAGATTCGTCGCTGCATTGCCACACATATTCGTAAGTCTATGTAAATGGTGATATCATTTTCCAACGTATGGGACGAAATACGCGGGCGTTCCAGTTACTTTTGTGCTTCAATACACAAAAGAGCTTTTTGATAAAAAAAACTAAGTGGAACAACAGTGCATTTTTACGGCGAGTGTAATGGCGCATATTTGCAAAATGTTGTCATTCTGGAAATCCATTTCAAGTGGGTACGCCTAGCAAATTCACCGGCTATAATTCTTAAATTACAATGCGCGCCGTAAAGTAAATAATTAATAAGTTCATTACTGAATTTTTGTTAAGTAGTTTAATATTTGTTTCCATTTCTCGTGCAGATAATTTCCGCCTCTCTGAATAATCCAGCTAAAGGAGTAGAATTACGCTATTTGCAAAAGCGGATTTTTAAATATTCCATAACACTTAAAAATCATCAACCCGTACATATCACCGACGCTGCTGTAACTGGCCTGTACAAGCCCCTCTTATTCTAATCACCTTTTCCATTATAGATAAGGTTCATACTGTTTTGACGTCATCCAATCGGGATTTTCTGCGTTTTATTCACTTGCTCAAGGGCAATAGTAAGCAGTGCCTTTCTCTTTGGACCCAGCTGTTCGATTAGCTGTATTGGTGTCTTTGTCAGAACCTGCGGCCGTGTTATTAGAGAGTTTTCTTCACTATTTTTTATGGTAAACGTTTTCTACGCTAAATTTTTGTTTCTCAGGCTTCTCTATTGCTGGATCTGTTTGAGCCTCGATTAAGATTTCTCTCTTGCCGAAGTTACCCTAATGACGTCTTTCATGTAACGAAGCGCGTCGTCTCCTTCGGAGATGTTACCGTCTTCTTCCTTTACAGGCGTGTGAGAATTTTATTTGAGGCAGTGGATGGCAGCGCCGCCCCTGGACACAAGTGGTTACTGCGCTTTATTGACGGCAATGGGTGGATGGATGCTGAGAGCGTCCCCTTTGGAACGGGGCGGTGGGTTGCGCCCCGTAGTTCTTGCTATTATACTGCCTAAAGTCCTACCTAGGTTAAAAACTAAAAAAATAAAAATAAAAATAAAACACGACGAACTCTCACAACCACATTTTCTGACCACCTATTGTGAACTTTGCTTTTGTACGTCTCCGTTTTTTTTTTTTTTTTTTTTTGTCGTTCCCATACCTTCCTTACACCAATCTTCCAATCGCCTCTTACTAATCTCTATTGCGGACATGTTTACTTTTCCACTGCTCTCGCTGAACCCAAGGGCTTCAAGGTGGCCAGTGGTGCCTAAATCGAACGCTGGGCAGATGTCTTCACATTCTAATAAAACATGCTCCTCCGTTTCCCTAGCTTAAATTTACCGCAGCCAAGCACATGCTTTCTATTTATTTATTTATTTATTTATTTATTTATTTATTTATTTATTTATTTATTAGTAAAAATACAGATAATTGCATGTGCGTAGTATACATAAGGAGGTCCCATAGTCAAAGACTGTATCGGGACCTCCTTTCTATCTCGCTTTATATCTCGCTTTATAAGTGCGTGTTCTAAGGCATCCTGATCTCGCTTCGAAAAGTGATGAGTTTCCCTTTGAGTCATCATAAATTGTTTCTTTCCTGAATTCGTTTTTCCCTCTTAAGTAGTTACTCATGGCAGCTTTCTTTTCCATTGCCGCCATCCATGAGATTATTTCAGCCTCTCTGACTTCCCGCTTGACGTTCTTTGTTTGCTGTGGTGCTCACCCTACAGGCCGCATACTTGCTGGTAAGCTTCCTAGTTTTTTTTCCTCCACTGTGAATCAATGTTTTTTTTTTTTTCCTGTACAGGTACCTCAACACTCTTCTAGCCCATTTACTTTCTTCCACATTCCTCAGTCGTTCTTCATAATCAATTATAATGTGAACTTCCCTCACTTCAAAACTAGTCCAGACCATATCACCCTGCACAGCTTCATTTGTAGTCTTCCCGTGAGCACCCAATGCGAGGCGACCCACTGACCTTTGGTTCCCATCGAGTCCTGATTGTACCCCTGATTTCAAGCAACAACCGCATTTCCAAAAGTAAGTCCTGGAACCATTACACCTTTCCACATACCCCGGAGCACCTCGTACCTATTGTATGCCCATAGCGCTCTGTGCTTCATTATGGGTAATTTGTCTTCCCCTTTACTGTTATTGTTTTTTTCCTGTGTTTCCATATATTTACTGCCTTCGTTTATCCATATACCAAGGTATTTATATTCTGTTACCCGAGGTATTTCCTGGCCCTGTATTGTCACTGTCTGTTCACTGTTTTCATTGAATACCATAACAGCTGATTTCCTAACACTAAATTTCAAACCTAAATTCTCACCTTCCTGTCCACAGATATTAGCCAGACGTTGCAAATTACTTCGCTTGTTAGCTGGGAGCACAATGTCGTCCGCATAAAATAAACCTGGAAGCTGCTGCTCTACTATACTGTACCCGCCTGTTTGTATGAAAAATTAAACCCCATTAAACACAGCTTCTTTCCATTGGCCACTGAACTCTGGAATTCACTACCTGGAAGCATCCGCTCTGTACCTATACAAGAATTTGTGATAACAATTGCATATACTTGATATTCATATTTTTGTGCCTGTATTTTGTTTTCTCTCTTTCTTTCTTTTTTTTTTCACTCCCGCGCTGCCCACTCCTGCGATAGCCTCATCGAGGCTGCAGTATGTGTAAATAAAGAAATAAAATAAAAACCCGATATTACTTCCTTCTAGCGCCCTCTCCATTCTCACCATGTACGTTATAAACAGCAGCGGGGACAAAGGGCACCCTTGGTTCAGTCCCTTGTTGATATCAACTTTCTCCTCGCTCCTCATCCCTTCCCATTCAATGCAAACGGTATTTTCTACGTAAATCTCTCAAAATCTGTAGATGATCGTCGCCTAAGCCTTCCCCTTCCAGAATATCCCACAAAATGTGGCGGTCTACGTTGTCATAGGCTCCTGTAATGTCTAAAAAGGCCACATATAACGGTCTGCTTTCTACTTTTGATATTTCAATAAACTGAGTAAGAACAAATAAGTTATCATCTAAACGCCTACCTATTCTGAAGCCATTCTGAAGTTCTTCCAAAATGCCATTATTCTCTGCCCATGCTTGCAGCGTTAATTTGATTGCCTGCATTGCTAGCCTGTATATTACCGATGTAATGGTCAACGGTCTATACGAGAGAATTCTATCTTTCTCCCCCTTACCTTTATAAATTAAATTAATTCTACTTTGCCGCCAACTGCCTGGTATTCGCCTATCTTTTAAAGTTTTTTCCACTGCTTTCACCGGAGCTTCCTAACTTGTTGGTCCTAGTTCTTGAGAAGCGTAGCGCCATCTACAGGCGAGAGGCGGCTCTGTGGTCAACTGGCTAAGGTGGAGCTAGGAAGAGCTTCGAGTCGAGGATCGTTTCAGAATACGGGGATGAATCTTTTGCGAGGGCACGCTTATATCTTTCTCGCTGCCAGCAGAGACGCCCCAAGCCAACCTGACAGCTAAAGAAAGCGCTTGCATTCATCGGCTGCTCATGTCGAGGCCAAATAGGCGCCTTGCGGCGCGAAGCAGTGAAACGGCAGGAACTGCGGGATAGCCACGCGGCGATGGTGGCTACGAGAATCGCCACCGGTTCCTTATCTGTTGACTTCATATAATTGCGATTCTCCCCCCCCCTCCCCTTTCTTCTCGTTCAACATTCGCAGTTACACGTTTCTGTCTCATTGCTTAATATGTCCTAGAATTACCTCCTTGGTGCCGCGCGGCTGCTGTTGCCGTCGTCGTCGTCGTTGTCGCAGTCGTGGTTGTTGCTCCCCTCGCAGACCGCACTTGTCTTTGGATACTGGGCTTCGGCTGCGATGGAAGTTCAAGAAGCCACGGGCATATAATAGGATGTTTTCTGACAGAGTGTGATGCCAACGTATTTTGCTCACATGTTTGCAGTGCTACGTACCATTTACAACAGGACATCACGACAAGCTCAGCCACAGTCGCTGACGCATCACGCTGTTGCTGACGAATGGATGGATGCTATGAGCGTCCTCTTTGGAACGGGGTGGTGGGTTGCGCCACCAAGCTCTTGCTATTATACTCCCTAATGTCTTACCTAGGTTAAAGAAGAAAAAAAAAAACACTATGAACTCCCACAACCAAATTTTCTGACCCACTATTGCGAACTTTACTTTTGTACAGATCCGTTTTTTTTTTTTACGTTTCCCTACTTTTCTTCCACCAATCTTCCAATCGCCTCTTACTAATCTCTATTGCGGACATGTTTACTTTACCACTGCTCTCGCTGAACCGCATAAAAGGAGGCTTCAAGGAGGCAATGGTTCACAGACAGATGTTCCACACTGGCGCCACCTTGTGATGAAATTATACACGTATACAACAATACATCGATGTTTGAAGCTGTCGTTGTGTGTGATGTTACTCGCTTTGTTTTGTTTTTTTCGTCATGAAAATGGAAACAAAATGCGAGGCGCTATTTATTACATTATTACTATTTCTTTTGTAGGGGGGGTGGGGGGGGGTGGCAGCTCTATTGCATGTAAGCTTCTCCCCATAACGTTTAGTATTGCGTACGCGTCAGTAAACCATTCTTCAGCGTATCTGAATGATATGTTTAGACACCTCTGAAAATGTTTCTATATTCGCACATACAAGCTATACCAGCTGTAAAACAAACAGTTTGCAATCAAAGCCGCTATCTACAATACACCATGCGACAAGGTGACAGAGACAATATGCTTTAGTGATAGGAAAAGTGCTTTCGGAGCCGCAAGAACGTGCTGTGCAGCTTTGTCTATTATTGAAAGAAAGCAGGCCGGACTACGTGAGTCTGCAGCCCATACTCAATCTGCCGGTAGGCATGTTTTGATTGATTGATTGATTGATTGATTGATTGATTGATTGATTGATTGATTGATTGATTGATTGATTGATTGATTGATTGATTGATTGATTGATTGATTGATTGATTGATTGATTGATTGATTTGTGGGGTTCAACCTCTTGTAGTAACACTAGCTCTGTTATTCTTATTGCTCTGTTATATAACAACTTTCTTGAGGAAAGAAAACACAAAAACCTGATTCATTTACAATCTTTTTGTGTGTATGATGATGAGCGCATGATGTACCTGATGCGCAGAGCATAAATACATGACCCTTTGTAATAAACATCAGTTGGAAGTAGCGCCAGTCCTGCCGTATGTGTTTCTTCGTCTTCGTCTTTAGCGCGTTTTTATGAAAACTGGCAGGAAGCTTTAGCTCGGGTGCTCCTAAGTACATGTAAATAGAGAATTCGGTTTTCTCGGCAAGCCACTGCGCCAAATTTGACGAGGTTTGTTGCAGTTAAAAGAAAAACTTAAGCTCTAGTGACGGTTGGTTTCAAATTTTTGATTTAGGTCGTCAACTTTTTATTAAATGTTGGCAAAAATCGCGAATTTTCATAAAACAAAACTGTCAAGTTTACCACTCTAACTCAGCAATGAAAAATGATATCACAATTATGTGAATTGCATCTAATACTACATATAAAGTGGACAAAAGTTATATGTTACACGTGAATTTGAAAAAAATTTAGTAATACGAAAATACAGCTTTTGGAGAACCCTTGTACACAACGTAACAAATTCACGTAAGATATAAATAGACACATCGAATTTGTCTGCTTTGAATGATCTAACAGATGCCGTTTACAGAACCGCGATATCAGTCCTTGATGCAGGGCAATTAATTTTTTTAACGTTCTGCTTCTATTTTTTCCACACTTTCGAATTTTAGAAAATTTGTTTAACAAAATTCGGGCACTAAATCGAAATTCCGCTTCCAACAGTTACCATAATTTCACTTTCTCTCTCAAATGTGACAAATTTCTTTAAAATCGGCCCAGGGGTTATCTCAGAAAAGCGTTTCTACGTATTACATGTATTTGAATAGGCCGCGTCGGAGTTGGGCCCGAGCTAAAGCTTCCTCTTAAGAGCGAGGAAAGGTTAGGATATATTTCAATTTGGTTTTGAAAAACGGCCGTCGACATGGCTGCCACGACTGTCACCACAGACATCAACTTGGTGCGATGGGAAACCATCAAAGTAAGCCAGCTTTCGCGACGATGTTCAGCGAGCAATGTTCAGCTGGCATCACTAACAGAGATTGCACATGTGCACGCGAGGAAGCAGGCGACAGCAGGGATGCGCGAGCGAGCTCGATCCAAAGCTACTTTTAGTTCTTCCCGATCCCTTGAACCAGGATTGTTAACCTGAGCATTGTCCAATCCCGCCATATTCCGCGGCCTCTGCGATGGGTTCAAAACGCCAACTTGGCAGAATTCGACAATGCGGAGGAATTTGAAAGTGTATTTGATATCGCATTTGACAGTGTATTTGACAGTGTAATTGACATTGACTGAATATCCGCTGTAGCTTCGAACGTGAAACGACTCTCCTGCCTGCTCTCTCTTCACAGTGGCTCTTCGTATCCAATCATATGTCGCGTAGAATCAAATGCACTTAAAGGGAAGCTAACGCAAAGAAGAAAGAAATAGAAACAAAAGAAACAAAAGCTCCATCATGTATATTTCCAGCCTTTCGTTCATCTTGTAAATGTTGTGAGAAACATAAAACTAAAGGTTCTTCCTCCTCACCATCAGCATCAACAATTGGCATATCAGTGCAAGATTTATTATAAGGTGCTTAAGTCTTATGAGTTAAATTACGCGCTGGCTTATGCAGCTGTAATATTTTAAAAAATTCTGGAACAGATTCAAAGAAGACAGGTACTAACACAGCAAGCTGGCGAGTTGGTGACTGAACATGTTCCTAGGGGTGAGCAGCGCAACCCGGACGAAAGACAAAAGGAAGGGGACGATACGAGTGCAGACTAACAACTAGTTTATTTTTTCCAAACAAGTGATTCAATATACAGAGATCATGTGACGAAGAGGTGTGTACAAGTGGTGAAAGGGTGTCAGCCTATCTTGCCATTCAAAAACTTTATTTCTTTGCTCTCTCTCTCTCTCTCTCTCTCTCTCTCTCTCTCTCTCTCTCTCTCTCTCTCTTTCTCTCTCTCTCTCTCTCTCTCTCTCTCTCTCTCTCTCTCTCTCTCTCTCGTTTCTTCATCATGTAGAGAGAAGTCTGGCTGACGCACGCGTTTTGAGTTGGCATGCATGAAGTAGGCTTCCACAATCTCGCGGTTGATTTGATTTCCATTTTTATACAATATTTCGGTTTTTTCAAACAAAGGTTGCATGGACAATTTCGACAATGCGTGGCCAGGTACGAGCCTGTTGAATTCCTGATCGCACCTCGGTACTCCCTAAGGCGAATGTTAAGGCAGCGTCCCGCCTGCCCAAAGTACTTTTTGCTTCACGAAAGTGGAGTAACGTACAACCCTCCCACCGAGCATGCCACGAGCTGCCCCGTGTGTTGGATAGGACAAATTGCCTTGGACGCCTGCTTAGGTCTATTGACGCTATTGCAAATCTTGTTTTAGCTGAAAAGACGACTTGAACACCATGTTTCATGGCTGTCTGTTTTAAAGCATGCCCCATCTGATGTACATAAGGAATGACTGCAAACTTTTTTACCGTTTCGATCTGTTTCTGGGGTGCTTCCCCTTTCTTTATTTTCTTCACTAGCACTTCACATATTGATACGACAATGGATTTTGGAAAACCGGCCTTCTCTAGACGATTAAGCTGTTGCGAAAAGCTGAGATTAGCGAGGTGGTGGCATGACTTTCTAAGTGCGGAACCTCAATGAGACAGGTACACTGGAGGATGGAGAGTTGAAGTTATCAACAGTGGTCGAACAACGGATGTGTTGAGCTAAAGCCAACGTTGGCTCCAGAGCGAGATCCCTTGTTCGGCCAATGTGTAACAGATTCAGATTTCTTTAGTGACAACTGAGAAGCAGACACAACTTTGGCCATTTCGCTAGGTAGATCCCATTTTCTTTAGCATTCTGTTGCACATGGTGGTGTTGGTCGATAATATGTATGACGTTACTTCTGCACGTTGCGCCATGGTGTGCCACGCTCAACTCATATACTTCTGCTAGACTCCTCGATTCTTGTTCACCAGTAAATGACTTGTGACCGTGGTGCGATTTCTCACAACTATATTTTCGAAACGAAAAAAAGAAAAAAAGGCAGAGTTAAGCGAGAAGCAACGGATTCGTCGCGTAGACGTAACCAGCATTATTGCTAATAAGTTGAATAGTTTCATTATTGCTTTTCATCCAGCACAAGAGCCGTGGTGCAACGTGTGGCGAGAGACAAGCGGGCGCTTTCGCTGTAGATGCATATTGCGTTAGACCCGTCAGAGTCGGCCAATCATGAATCGTTATAACCTCCGAAGCGCATTGCGAATATGGTCACTGACTGCTTGGTTCTGGCTCAGCTTCCACAGCTCTGCGAGCGAGACGGAGCATATGGCAGCGTATAGAGAGCGACACTAGCGACGCTCCCAGCGTTGTCGGCAGTTCTCCCGCCCTGGCGTGCGTTGCAGACGATAACGCCACGCCGAGGTAGTTGCCGTGGCACCGAGAACTTTGTGGTGGCGCACTCGAGTGATTCATGCGGCGGACAAAGCCGTCTCGCCTCGGTCTGGCGTCAAGTGGCGATGAAGCGATAGAGAGCGCCGCACGCGCCGAGGCGAAAGTGCCGCAGCCGCGCGCCGTTCGCGCGCGCTTTCGCTTCGAGGCGCCGATCGGCCGATTCGGCGAACGGGGTCATGGCGCGCTGCGAGGGCAGAAAGAGGGCATTCGCTTCACGGCCTCTCGGATTATGCGGACACCGAAATTCCGTCCATGAATTCGGTCCGGCGTACACTCTATAGGGGGAGTCAACGCAGTCATCGTTGCAGCCTTCGGTCGCCATCTTCTGCCGAGCCTCAAACTCGAGCGCGCCATCAAAAACGCATTAAATGTGCGCTAATCCATCGCTCCCTGCCCGAGAGAGCACCGGACGCAGTTGCGCGGCTAAAAAGGCGGCCAAGCGGGGAAAGCGGAGGTGCGCCTCTGCCGCGCGTAATAACGGAAGAGTTACGAACGCCATAATGACTGAAAAGTCGACGTATAACGCCCGCCCACCTCCGTATAGTATCTGGCCAAACGCAGCGAGGGCTCACCCAGTTCGCGGTGAGGAGTGCGAGGGCTCTGTAGAATTGGCATTCGTCGTGCAGGGCATCAGGCGAAAGCCATCTCTGACAGTTTCTTGTAGTCATGCCAGCGACAATAGAGGGATTAAGGAATGGTCGTTCCAAGGAAATACAGCCTACGGCACATTCTTGCCTGTGTGCGTGTGTGTCGAGTTTGCGGTTCTTATGTGCTGGCTTTGTCCCACGCCTACAAAGATTCATTTGATCGGAAATCGAAGGCTATGCGGCTTGCAATATGTAGCCTTTTATGACAACACTCTTCAAGACACATTAGACATAACGCACTATGTAGCGCTATAGATATCATTGAGGGAGTACACAAGTGTGCGCAAACCTTACGGCTCAGGCAAAATTAGAACTATGGCCCACAGTGTCGTAAATAACGTTTTATTTTATGGAATGGGGAATAACTGAATGCATGTGATGTCAATAGGACTTGCTTTTTTTTTTCAGGGGGTGGCATCACCGATGGCCACATATATTGTGAAATTGAACAAATCATAATACAACTTCCTCAGTATTTTGTACAATTGTGTGACAAATATTTGCTTAGGAAACTAATGAAAGTCATACGCTTATGAGGCCGGTAATTATTAGGAGTGGGTGAATATTCGAAGTTTCCAATACGAATCGAATATTACACACTAACTATTCCTATTCTAAAAGGCACTATTCAGTATTTTTGAATGCTCAAAACTAACCAACTATTTCGCAACAACCTACTGGTAAAGTCTTGCTACTGTTATCTGTCTGCTAACCAAAGTATAGCAAATTATCAAAAGAGAAACAATGGCAAAAAGCTTTTGAAGAAGTACAGATACAAAAAGGGTAATGCAAACTTTGCTCTTGGCTTCGCGGCAGAAGCTAGCCTACATGACAAAAACAATTTCTGGTTGTAGTCTGTCATTTAGTGTTTATGAAAATCCAGTCGTGTAGCAGTTTTATCTTCCGCGTTAATAGCAGTGATGTTCTCCTTGCAAAATACCCATTCACATGTGTTAACGGCACACTCATCCTTCAGCAGCTTTTTTTTTCTTTCTTTTTTTCATTGTCTCTGATTTCCCTTTCGGCAACCATTTGTTTAACGTTTTTTGGAAAGCTAGTCATATAGCAGCTATTCATCCTTGGAAAGTTTCTTAGCATACAGGCTCTCAATATATAGCGAGGCTATTCGTGCAGTTTTTAATGACTATTAGCGATCTTTTGTCCCTGGTAGCTGGCTGCCTCTTTAGAGCGCAGCTCTTAGGCGCCCGTTTCTGCGGCGAGCGTCCACGTTGTCCCTAGTAACCGAGCGAACGAGAACAGCAAAAGATGAAAGCGAACGCGGAGCACAGCGGGAGATGAAAGAAGAGAGCGCGATGTCGAAAGCGGAGGGGAAGGCTACAGTGAGAGCAAGAGGCGGAAAGCGGAGGAGGAGAGTATGGCGAAAGGGTGAGAAGGAAAGCAGAGTGCCGCACGAGACTACGAGATGGCGCCATAGTCTTTGTAATCTGATTGTATGCGCGACGGGAATATTTTAGTACTTCCTCTAAGCCACGCAGGCACCAGCGATTACACTGGAATCTTCGGCGAGTAATGTATAAAAGCCGGCGCGCTCGACCCGCAGATGATATTTTCGGCGATCGCCGACTCTGCTTGCCGCTGTCTTTGTGTTTGAGTATTACCCGGGGCCCTATGACGTAAGACTATATCAATATTTTTTATTCCAATCTCCTGACGTCAAATTTATGCGACCGCCAACGCAAGCATCGGGCAGTGACCCTCAGTGTTGCCTGAACAACCCAATCAAACGATCTCCTCGTTCACTTTTATTTGCTTTCAAAACGATAACATTGCCTACATTGAGCGGTTTTTCTTATCTAATTGGCTGACAAGAGGCGAGGAGCAAGCTCAAGTGGAGAGGGTTTCGATGAGGCCGAGCCAACACCCTCTAGAGAACTTAAGGCCTTCTGGTTGTACCCTCTCTCCTTGAGCTACGTCACGCTAAAGAGGCCCACATATAAGTTCCGTGTAGCGTGCTACGAAGCTACGAGTGGTGCACCTGCGTTGAAAATGAGACGCGGAAGACCGAGTAGGCTGAAGACGGCGATAACAATTCGATTAGTTACGGGAACCCTGCCACTCCTGGGAAAGCTTCGGGGTTAGAAAAGTCCTGGCATGCTGCGACATGCTTCCGAGCGCACTTTTCTTCTGAACGTGAACCGTGCATGTAGCACCTGCGCTTGTGCTGCGAGTGCGGTTGTGTGTCCGGCAAGCCTTCATTTCCGCGGAATGCGGATTACGTTCATGCCGGGATATGCCTAATAAGTGCTGCGTGCTGTTTGGATCCCACCGATGGCATCGGTTGTTGGGAACTCGGCGCTGACGCCCGTGGTTGTACCTGGGTCGCAAGCCCCAAGGGTAGCGTTGGCCTGGCGGCCTGGGGTACAACTGGAAGCATCCGAAGGTCCCGGCAAAGCATGAGTCGACTGGTAACAACAAAACAACTTGTTTATTTTAACATCGCAAAGAGTTGGCGGTCAGGTTGACCGAAGTAGAGAGACGGGAGGGCACTTTACTCAACAGAAGAAATCGGAGCCCTCCTTTTGGCGTCCGGGGGCAGCTGTTTTTATACTCTCGCAGTTGAGGGCAAGAAGGAACCCCTCAATAGACGAGCACGTGATTGTACAATGGGCTAATGGTGACGCACACTGTCGTAGCGCCGCCGGTCGGGCACAAAGACTGGGAGGAGAGGGTGACCCCTGCTGTCGCATCGCCTGGTTCGGGCACAATGACTGGAAGGAGAGGGTGACCCCTGCTGTCGCATCGCCTGGTTCGGGCACAATGACTGGAAGGAGAGGGTGACCCCTGCTGTCGCATCGCCTGGTTTGGGCACAATGGCACATACACTCACACACGCACATGAAGACACGTGGCATCGGAACATGCCTGGAAACGCCTGGAAACACCTGGCGGGGAGCGTTGCGGCGACTCCGAACGGGCAAAAATGTCTGCCGCCCCGCCGCAGTCGCGCCGGCAAAACCGCGTGTCGCAGGCGAAACGCAACAGACCGCCCCGCCGGGGGAAGGAGATCCCGATGGACAGGGGACTGCATCCGCTGTCCGGAGGGATGTCGCTCGATGATGCTCATAACCGAAGTCGGGCGTCCCTCGACGTTTCTTGAGCGCAGCGCACAGAGAAGGCCTTGTTCTCTCGTTCAGGTTCGCACGGGACACTGCAAAGTGACTTCGGGAGAGTTCACATTTTTGTTCTCGTTCCCGGCAAGCGTTAGAACTACGCTGAAACTCAACCGCTCAGTCAGCAAGCACGGCACAACCCTCACTAAGCCCTACCAGGCTCTTTCCCCTTTTTATACCACTGCCTAGTTCCTTACAGTAGTCTAGCATCACTCAGAACGCGTCCACAAATTGGAAAATTGCACTAGAAAGCATATCATCACTTTGAAACACTAAACAAAAGCAATATGTTAAAAAAAAATCCTGCCTCAGGAAGAAAAACATCAGTAACCAACAATTTTGAGGCTGATTCCTACGTTAGGGGCTTCGACTTAAGCCATCGGCGTTACCGTTGAGACTCCCCTTTTTGTAACGCACCTCAAAGGAATATTGTTGTAAAGCGAGGCTCCAGCGCAGGAGGCGGCCATTTTTGGGAGAGATGGTCTGCAGCCATTGGAGAGGGCAGTGATCCGTCTCAATGATAAACCTCGAGCCGGCTAGATAGCATGACAATTTCTGAACGGCCCACACGAGACACGCACACTCTTTCTCGGTGGCGCTATACGCCTGCTCACGACTGGTCAGCTTACGACTAGCATACAGGACGGGGTGTTCTACTTCTCCATTTTCCCGTTGGCACAGTACAACGCCCATGCCTCGCTCACTAGCATCGCACTGAACAACGAACCCTTTTGTATAGTCTGGCGATCGTAGCACAGGCTGGTTTGTTAGGGCACTCTTTAGGGCGCTAAAAGCTCTTTCCTTTGTCTCGTCCCAGACGACTGTTTGAGGCTCTGTCTTTCTTAGAGCATCCGTCAGGGGAGCCGCGATATCAGAGTACCTAGGGATGTACCTCTGATAGTAGCCGGCGACACCCAAGAACGACCGAATATCGGTCTTGGTGCGCGGTTGCGGAAAGTCTCGCACAGCGGCCACTTTTATTTCAGAGGGGCGGCGACGACCCTGACCAATCACGTGACCGAGGTAGACAACCTCGGCCTGTGCTAACTGGCACTTAGGAGCCTTGACTGTCAAGCCCGCTTCGCGCAGGCGGGTTAGCACTGCCCGCAAGTGTGCCATATGCTCAGACCAGGATGCGGAGAATATCGCTACGTCGTCTAGATACGGTAAAGCGAATTCTTGCTGTCCCCGCAACACTTTATCCATGAGGCTTGAAAAACAGTATGGCGCGTTCTTCAAACCAAAACTCAACACTTTAGGACGGAATGTTCCCATTGGTGAAATGAACGCCGCATACCTACTAGCCTCTTCTGTAAGTGGAACCTGCCAATAACCCCTGACAAGATCTAGGGTGGAAATAAACTGAGCGCTACTAACTTTCTCAAGGCGCTCCTCGATGTTAGGGATCGGATAAATTTGATCCTTAGTGATGGAATTAAGCCTGCGGTAGTCGACGCAAGGACGAGGTTCCTTGCCCGGTACCTCAACTAAAATCAAAGGGGAGGTATAATCACTCTCACCTGCCTCAATAACACCGAGCTGTAGCATTTTCTTTACCTCAGCCTCCATAATATCGCTCTGGCGGGGTGACACCCGATACGCCTTGGATCGTACTGGCTCTGGGGAGGTAAGTTCTATATCATGAGTAAGTACAGAAGTCCTACCAGGCCTCTCAGAGAACAGACCTTGAAACTCTTGTAATAGCTGGTGTAGTTCGGTTTTCTGCTGGGGCGACAGCGGTGCTTTACTGATAAGGTCACTAATGACTTGACCGGTGTCTTCCCTGTTCGTCACTGAGCCTAGTCCCGGAAGCTCGACCGGAAGCTCTTCAGGAACGTTTACCATCATGCACACCACTGCTTCCCTTTGTCTATAAGGTTTGAGCAGATTACAGTGGTAAACTTGCTGTGCTTTCCGCTTTCCTGGCAGACTTACCACGTAGTTAACGTCCGACAGTTTCTGAACAATTCGTGCTGGGCCCTCCCACTGCACGTCTAGTTTGTTGTTTAGCGATGTGCGCAATATCATGACCTCATCGCCCACCTCAAAACGACGGGCCCTGGCTGTCCGATCATAATAAACCTTGGCCCTCTGCTGGGCCTTTGTCATTGCTTCACCTGACAACTCCTGTGCCCTTCTTAAGCGTTCGAGGAGCTTAAGTACGTACTCCACCACGACTGGGTCGTCGCCCCTACCTTCCCACGATTCTCGAAGCATGCGAAGCGGAGATCGAAGCGAGCGACCGTACACCAGTTCAGCTGGCGAAAACCCCGTAGCCGCATGCGGCGCGGTCCTTAAAGCAAACATCACCCCAGGCAGACACAGCTCCCAGTCAGTTCGATGTTCAAAACACAACGCTCTCAACACGCGCTTCATGACGGAGTGGAGCTTCTCAACGGAATTCGACTGTGGGTGGTACACTGAGCTGTGTAACAGCTTTACCCCACACCTTTCGAGAAAAGTTGTCGTCAAAGCGCTAGTAAACACTGTGCCCTGATCTGATTGGATTTCCGCAGGGAAACCAACTCGCGCAAATATGGACAGTAGTGCATTAACTATCTCAACTGAGCTGAGTTCTTTAAGCGGCACTGCTTCAGGGAACTTTGTCGCTGGGCAGATCACAGTCAAAATGTGTCTGTACCCCGTGGCTGTTACCGGCAGAGGTCCCACTGTATCAATAACGAGCCGTCTAAAAGGCTCCGTTATGATAGGTACCAATTTCAACGGCGCCCTTGATTTGTCCCCTGGTTT
Organism: Dermacentor variabilis; assembly: GCF_050947875.1. Taxonomy (NCBI): domain Eukaryota; kingdom Metazoa; phylum Arthropoda; class Arachnida; order Ixodida; family Ixodidae; genus Dermacentor; species Dermacentor variabilis. Next base: position 78,326,363 of record NC_134568.1, on the reverse strand, counting down.
GCCCACCCGCTGACAAGTGTCACATGTCCTCACGAAATGGTCTGCGTCCCGAAAACACCCTGGCCAATAGTACTCTTGCAAGAGACGGTCCTTAGTTTTCTTAACTCCTAGGTGTCCGGACCACGAACCCCCGTGTGACAAGCGCAACAGATCCTGACGATAGCATTGAGGCACGATCAGCTGATCGAACTCCACTCCTCGGCGGTCTAGATACTTCCGGTACAGGACTCCACCTCTTTCCACAAAACGCGCAGTTTTCCTGGCGATACCTTCTTTGACATTGCAGCGCACGTTTTCCAGGCTGCCATCCTTTTTTTGCTCGGCTATCAAAGCCGACCGGCTGACTTTTAGCAACCTATTAAGTCCGTCTGACGTAGGCGCGATGAGCAAATCAGTAGATAGCTCTTCTAACTTTCCCGTGTCGGGCGTTTCCTCTCCAGTATCTGGCGCCTTTAACGTTACAGACTCAAGTTTATTCAGTTCGGGCGTGCTCTGAATATCAGCTTGCTGCGCCTCTGACCCTTTTTCGTTGTTTGATAACGTCGGCCCCGCAACTACCGCCTTTGCAGCGAGCTCCCGAACCTTCGATCTGGTTAAGGCCTGAACACTAGCTTCACCAAACAAAAGCCCCTTCTCGCGCAGGAGGTGATCGGACCTGTTTGAAAATAGGTACGGGTACTGGGGTGGCAGCATAGATGACACTGCCGCCTCCGTCTCAAGCGCTCCGAAAGGTCCTTCAATAAGCACCTTTGCTACTGGCAGACACACGCTATGAGCTTCCACGGCTTGCTTGATCCATGCGCACTCGCCCGTGAACATATGGGGTTCTACGTAAGACGGGTGAACTACATCCATCGTAGCTGCGGAATCGCGAAGCACTCGGCACTCTTTCCCGTTCATGAGGAGGTCTCGCATGTAAGGCTCGAGAAGCTTCATGTTCTCGTCAGTGCTGCCTATTGAAAAAAACACAACTTTTGGTGTTGTTTCCGGACACTGCGCCGAAAAGTGACCCGGCTTCTGGCACGTATAACAAACGCGCGCTTGCCTCATCTCGAACCGCTTTCTGCGTTCGGCTTCGGCTGCCGCCGTCTCCTTAGGTTCGGTCGCACTGCTTCCACTCGCATCCGCACTACGCGTGTTCCCCTTTGCTCTCATGGGTGTGAACTTCGGCCTCTCAAACTTCAAGCCAAATTCACCCTTTTGACCGTCCTTAGCTCCGCGAGCCCGACGCATCACAAACTCCTCGGCTAGCTCAGCGGCTTTAGCCACCGTACAAACGTCTGGCCTATCCAAGACCCAGTATCGCACGTTCTCCGGTAACCGACTATAAAACTGTTCTAGCCCGAAGCACTGCAGAACTTTATCGTGGTCACCAAACGCTTTCTCTTCTTTGAGCCACTCCTGCATGTTTGACATAAGCCTGTACGCAAACTCTGTGTATGACTCACTTCTGCCTTTCTCATTTTCCCGAAACTTCCGACGGAACGCCTCCGCTGACAGCCTGTACTTTTTTAGAAGACTCGATTTCACTGTGTCGAAATCCTCTGCCTCCTCTCTATCCAAGCGAGCGTCTACGTCTACGTCTACGCGACTACGTCGGCCGCCTCGCCGGGTAACAAAGTGAGCAAGCGCTGTGGCCACGTTTCCCGAGAGAACCCCTGCTTCTCGCACGTTCGCTCAAAGTTAACCAGGAACAAACCAATGTCCTCTCCAAGCTTAAACGGCCGCATCAGGTCAGTCATTTTGAACAATACTCGTTCTCCTGCACCGTGTGCCTGACTTCCATTACGAGCGCGTTCCATCTCTACCTCGAGACGCTTCATTTCCAAAGCGTGTTCGCGCTCTTCTTTTTCTTTCTGTTCTTTAAGTTCGCGCTCCTGTCTCTCTTTTTGCTCTCTAAGTTCGCGCTCCTGTCTATTTGACCTCTCCTCAATAGTCTCAAGGCATTCCGACAGCTCGTCATCCTCAGCCTCTAACTCAAGAATAGCCTTTAGCAGTTCTGGTTTTCTGAGTTTGTCCGAGACATCCAGACCCAACTCTCTTGCAAGCTCCAGCAATTTCGGTTTGCGCAACGACTTCAAATCCATGGCTGCTCTGAATGCTGCTTTCTCTACTGCCTATTATTGTCTTGCCGCAATCTAACCCGGCAGCTACGACAACCACAATTACCAGCTCTGTTTCTGACACTAACAAAAGCCTGGCAAAGCTCAGAAGAAGAAAGTCCCGCACTCACCAAACCTCGCAGCCAAGAGTTCAGCGCAGTCGTTCCGCTGCAGGCAACCAGTCATCACACAGGGCTCGTTGCACTGCTCCCGGATGGTCGTTGAGCTGCTCAGCATACAGTCAACTGCATATCTTCGCTGCTGGCCTCCGTTGTCGCGATCTCACCGCTGGCAGACAGTTGTTTGGATCCCACCGATGGCATCGGTTGTTGGGAACTCGGCGCTGACGCCCGTGGTTGTACCTGGGTCGCAAGCCCCAAGGGTAGCGTTGGCCTGGCGGCCTGGGGTACAACTGGAAGCATCCGAAGGTCCCGGCAAAGCATGAGTCGACTGGTAACAACAAAACAACTTGTTTATTTTAACATCGCAAAGAGTTGGCGGTCAGGTTGACCGAAGTAGAGAGACGGGAGAGCACTTTACTCAACAGAAGAAATCGGAGCCCTCCTTTTGGCGTCCGGGGGCAGCTGTTTTTATACTCTCGCAGTTGAGGGCAAGAAGGAACCCCTCAATAGACGAGCACGTGATTGTACAATGGGCTAATGGTGACGCACACTGTCGTAGCGCCGCCGGTCGGGCACAAAGACTGGGAGGAGAGGGTGACCCCTGCTGTCGCATCGCCTGGTTCGGGCACAATGACTGGAAGGAGAGGGTGACCCCTGCTGTCGCATCGCCTGGTTCGGGCACAATGACTGGAAGGAGAGGGTGACCCCTGCTGTCGCATCGCCTGGTTTGGGCACAATGGCACATACACTCACACACGCACATGAAGACACGTGGCATCGGAACATGCCTGGAAACGCCTGGAAACACCTGGCGGGGAGCGTTGCGGCGACTCCGAACGGGCAAAAATGTCTGCCGCCCCGCCGCAGTCGCGCCGGCAAAACCGCGTGTCGCAGGCGAAACGCAACAGTGCCCAATTGCTGGAGCAATTACAAATCGGGGCCGAAAAATCATGCGTTCATGTTTCCGCAAGAACAATGACAGAAAATTGGGTGCCAATGTTAAGGGAAAGAAGAGAAAAGCTGGAATTCTGCGCAATAAGGCAGCTGTTTCTTTGTAAATAGTTGCACGAATGTTTTGTATCTTCATTGCTAAACTTATTTGAGGTGTTGTAAATATGGGGTGGACTGCGGTACTGTATGTAATAATCCATCGAAAGCGAAATTATTCGTTTAGAGCCTAATCTAGACTGGAATAAATACATGTGTCCCGAATATGAAGAAGGGCACACCAGTGTTATGTGTTATGTGATATGTGTTATGGTGCAGTGCTAACATTTTGTTGAAGAACTTTTGTGGTCGCATGAACGGTAAATTCTTTGACGCCGACGATAAATCAAGGCAAAGAAGCTACTCTGAAGAAGTAGGCAGCACTGTGATTTTTCAATATAAGCCATGCTCCCTGTCATGATTTACCCGAAATTCGTTCTCAGTCCTAAGGTTGAACCATTTCATCTTTTATGGACAGGCTTTTTAATAATGCAGCGCGTAAATAGTTTTGCATAAATAAAATAATCTTGGAACACCCTCTGTTCTCTGCGGGCCATCTGCTCAACTATGCCTAAAAAAAAACAATAACTGCGCTCTGGTTAACGTTGCCCATAAGGGCGCGATCCCTTCATTCAACCCGTATCCCCGAGCACGCCGGCGGCCTCTTCTCCGTGACGTCACTCGCCGAGCGCTCAGGCCTTCTCCCGTCTAGGTGGTGTTGGCCGAGCCAGCGCACGGAAAATAGACAACCGGATGAAGAGGCCCTGGTGCCGGCGTCTGCGATTGGTCCGCTTTCCCTTACTTAGCTTGCAGTGTCTGGTCTAAAATCGCGGCGGCGTGCAACGGAAGGTTAAAAATGCCGCTAAAACATATCTTCAGCAGAGTTGGCAGAGCGATGTCATATACGTGCCGAAAGGGCTTTTTGCGTGGCCGTATAACCTTATGGAGATAAGATTATACGGCCATGCAAAAAGTTCTATTGCACGCAAATAAACCCATGCTCTCTAGCAGGTGCGAGTAGCCAATGTCTGAGCTATCGGCGGCAGCCATCTTTTGTTCCTTTTGGAACGAGACAGTCTCTGGCTATCCGAAAAAAAAAAAAAAACTTTTGTTCGGCATATTAATGCATCTTTAACGCGTACACGTCACTTTGACGCGGTGACTTTTCGCGGTTTTGTGACGTCGCGTGACAGACAGGTGAAGTGAGTGCAACCTTTTCACAAATAGCAGAGGGCTAATGGCGAAAAGGCGTCTAATCAGAAATAATTATTTTTCTTTTGTTCGGTCGAATTGTGCATAATCAGTTTGTACACGTCATATCAGATGGGGAGCTATCGCGGTTTACGTGATGTCGCGTGACAGACAGACGATGTAGTGGTGGTCGAAAAAAGTTTTTGACCAATCGCGGAGTACTCATTGCAGAATTGGAACGGAAAAGTTTGGAATAACTTTACGTTAAAGCGCCGCTCTTTTGCAGCACTTCGCTCCGCTTGCATCATGCCGCACGAGACAGATTGTTCGCGCCAGTCAATATATCGCGACATGAAAACACGTATAGAGCTGCGCTCAAATTTCACATTAGAGAGCATCGTAATCGTCGGTGAATTTTTTGGGCTATAGTCAGTAGAGGCGTGCTACCTAACTATACCTAAATAAATATGTTCTGCTGCAAATATCTGCGTCTGCATTTGACTATTCGCTATTCGATTCGATATTCGATACTTACCACTCGCATTCGATTTGTATCCGAAAAAGGTGATATTCTCCCACCTCTAGTAATTTCATATGCGGGAGACCTATTTTGTATGGTTGTGGAGCTGCAATCCAAACACTACATCGTACCAAATCACATTTAACCATCGTAACTGCGCGCTCCTCTCAGAAGCAAAAAACAGTCCCATTGGAATGCACAGTGCAGCCGCATGCGGCAGTACTGGCAAAGGGGAGCCTAATTGAGTTTGCTTATCTGCCTCTCATCTTGCTCGCTTGAAAGAAAGGAAGAACGCAAAGAAAGTGAGGCCCGCGAAAGTTCCCAATTCGGTATGCAAACCGGGTAAACAACGGCGTCATTAGAGCATTCTATGCAAAGCGAAGGGTTCTCCTCCTCTTGTCTCTGTGCTTGGGCGGTGCACTACTTTCTTCGCAGTCACCTCAGTGGGAGAGTCTCCCACAGCCAGTGCAGTGGCTCCGCAGCGCACAAAGCGCGCGACGCTGGCCCACGGCGAACAGCGCGCGAACCAGCGCAACCGCGGCAGTCGGAGCAGCAACCAGAAACGCGGCAAACAAATGGCTGCGACCGCAGCAGTTCCGCGCGAAGAACAATCGCCTTTGTTTCTGCCCCCGCGCGCTCTGGCGCTGCGGTGGTGGAAAAAAAAAGGCCTTCCCTTTTATCGGCGCCGAGAATCTCGGCGAGCACAAACACCGGAACCTCATGAGGCAAATCACGCTTCGGGCGTCATGGGCGCCCTTTTTGAGCCGGAAAAGTCCCGTTATCCAAGACGAGCGCTCGTCTTTTCTCCGCGCCGCGCTTGGCTTCACGCCATACAAGGGAAGCGCGCTGTCTGCGTGCCGGACGAGAAAGAAGCGCCGTGGCAGCGAGCACATCCGACTCGGAACGACCGACTTCGACGGGAACGGCAACCGCCAACCTTCATCGCCCCCTGAACGCAAGCCCGAAGCGCGTTTGTGCGCTCGCAACTTCGGCACGTCAACACACTATGAAGGTCGCCGCAGAAATAATGCCTCCTAGTTAGCATATGTATATATTTTTAAGGGGGAAACTAGAACAGATCTGGCAGGCGCAACGATGCTTCTCGATAGTCGACACTGACCGCAAACACCGTGTACCGCGTCGACTAATGTCCTGACCAAGGGAGCTGACCCTTGGCTCTTTATAGCGCTCACGGCGATATAAATGCTACGGAAACGTTCCCTGCGCAGTCCAAATTAAGGAGATAGCCAGCGCCGATTGTATATTGTATGTGGCATGCGAGCCCAGCCAAGTTTGGCAATGTGTAACACCGTCTTTAAACTGGCGTGGGGCCTGGTGCTACTGTGTCGGAAGAAAATGGTTCTTTCTCTCACCCGAATATGGAACTTCGGAAGAGCTTTTTGTCTAGCGCAACCCAACAACATTGAGATACGGGCATTTACCGTGGTCAGAGCTGTTCATTTCCATACCAACATTTCTAGTGGTAATTCGCCTATTATTGCGGATAGGTTGCTCTGGACTATTTCCATTTCGTGCTGGAACAACTTTCCATGACCGTCTTGAGCGTTATTCGTCCTTTGTCTCACTATCTCCAATCCTGAATAGCGTCGTCCATCGCCTCCCCACGCTTATTTTCACTATTAAACATTTTCAATGGTTGAGCAACTGTTGCACTCATGACAAATAGGCGCAACATTTTCCGCGCACACGGATTTAACGAAACACCTCTGCTTCGTGCACACGTCGAATCAGGGCCAGTATTCACAAGAAATTTCTTACTACAGAATTGTTCGTTGTGAGAATAGATTCCTGCCAATCGTATCGTTGGGTATGTTAGCTATGTGAATTTCACCCCAGGGGCGCGATCGGAGATCGTTGTTCGAAGCGATAGTTGTTCAGTTTTCGTTCAGTTTCGCGATTGGCCTAGGCCGCGCCGACGTCGTCGGCCGCGCCCGTCGGCGCGGCCTAGGCCAATCGCGTGAGGCGAAACTGAACGCAGACTGAACGCGTTTCGAACAACGATCTCCGATTGCGCCCCAGATATCACGCATGTCATGATGCTCGTGGTTATTATGGTGTTTTCTATTGGCATCCCCTTCGAAAGAGGGTAGCGACAAATAGTCACCTAGCCTGTTTGAGCTAATCAGGTTTTACTGCATCCATGGCAGGCTAGCATTTTGCCTATATCTCCTCGATCTTCTCTGTCCTCAATAAAACCTCTATCTCTATATTTTACAATTATTTAAGCAATGACAATACTACAAACGTCTCAAAATTGCTTATGCCGACCACATCCGCTTTGAATGTCAGCGCTTCGTATTAAAGGGGCTTGCTGGGTGAATATCTTGGCATTCCATTACGATGTGTGGAGTCGTCTCCGCACTTATGCTGCAGGAGACACATGCTTGATCGGGGTGCAAATGTTTGCTCCGTTATGTTTTTGTCCTCAGTCAGCCTGCTCGGGCCTCAAATAGCAAAGCACTACCCTTTGCGCTATCATACAGACTTCCCCCCTTATTTCTTTCTTGCCGTTTTTGTAAATCTCCATGGTATTTTATTTTTCAGTCCTTTGCATCCAACTTACCGTCTCTTTTCTCTTGCTTTCTTTTTCGTGACTCCTGGTAGTCAATTTACACTTTCAATCACCGTGTACTTGGTTGCCAATTTCCTTGACTTCTTCCTCCATTCCGTGTCCACGCTTTCGAGGCACAGATATTTGTTCACTTCGGCCGATAAGTGCTTTTCATCCACGTTCCTTGGTATCTCTTCAAAAATAACTTTGATCTGTGCTTCTCTGGCTTCAACAGAAGCCCAAGCCATGTCACCCTGCATGTCTCATTTGTGATTTTGTCGAGGGCCCCCAATGTCAATCGGCCCATCGACCTTTGGCTAAATTCCAGGCCCGACAAGTTTTCTGATTTACCAGGACAACATATGCGAACGTTAACGCTGGCACCATGACTCATGTCCAAGTTCCTCGCGCCAACTCATATTTACTGTAGCCCAAAAGTTCTACGTTTCATTATTGCTGCATTCCGCTTCCCGTTTACTCTGAGATAACCTTGGTGGATGTAGGAGCAGGCCTTTCCTTCATTTATACATACACTGATGTAGTTATATCGATTCACTATGGGCCTAACTTGCTGTTGGGTCGATACCATGTCATTAATCGTATCCTGATTAAAGAGCATAATTCCTGATTTCTCTCAGATAAAGTTAAGGCCCAGATATGTCGCTTCGTTGCCACACGTATTGGCAAGTTTCTGTACATCCCCTGCGTGCATTGTCCGCTAGTAACACTATGCCGTTCACATACTTCAGTCCAGAGACTCTGTTACACTTTCTACGGATGCAAGATTAAATCACAACCTAATTCACTGTTTCCTAGTTGTCTTTCTATGCCCTCGACAAAAAAGCGAACAATGGAGACAGATGGCACCCTTGCTTCAGTCCTCGATCAGTTTCCACTTGTTATCCGCATTCCCGGCCTTCCCATGTGATTTGTCTTCAGTTGTCCATATATATACATGCATTTTGCTTAGTAACTCCACAACATCGTCATCTATGCCTTGGTGCTGGAGACTATCCCATAGTTATTCCCTGTCTTCGTTGTCGTAAGCTCCCTTAATATCTAGAAATACTATCCATAAAAGTCTATTCTGAGCAATTGAAATCTCTAGGGCCTGGGTTAGTACGAATATATCCTTCTAAACGCCTGCCCGGTCTGAATCCATACTGTAGTTACCCCAATATATGATTTTTCTCCGCCCATTTGAACAGCTCTAATTTTATGGCTTGCATTGGACTCTGGGGTTTTAAGTGCCAAAACTACGTTTTGATTACGACGCATGCCGCGGTGGAGGACCCCGGATTAATTTTGACTACCAGGGGATCTTTAACGTGCCCCAATTGCACGGGACACGGGCATTTTTGCATTTCGGCCGCATTTTGATGCGGCCGCCACGGCCGGTATTTCATCCCGCGACTTCGTGCTTACCAACGCTACACCGTAGCCGCTAAGCAATAGCGACGGGTATGGCTCGCATTGCCATTCTATATATTACAAACGTTACTGCAACTGATCAGTACGAGCTCGTCTTATCCTTATTAACTTTGCCTTTATAGATAAGGTTCATCCTGCTTTCATGCCATCCAATCGGAATTTTCCTTCTTTCATTAACTTGCTATATGGCATGAGTCAGCTGTACCTTGCTCGTTGGACCCACTTGGTTGATTAGCTCTATCGGGATTTAATCTGGTCCTGCTGCCTTATTATTAGGGACATTTTCTTCTTCTTTTTTCCAGTAAAAGATTTCTTCGTTTAATTTCTTGCTGTTTAATTTATTGTCGGATCTGGTTTAGTCTGGACAACGCTTTCTTGCTTGCCGAAGTTGTCCTTAATGACGTCTTTCATGTGCCGCAGTGCTTTCTGTACCGCATGTACCACAGCATTTTTAGAATGTGTCGTGCACCGAACGTTCTCTTCTACATTTAATTCTTTGTTCTATTAGTTCACTCACCACCCTTTTATTTTCCCTGTACTTGTTCCATCTAAGCAGTACTTCTTCTCCATAGTAAAAGCAACGCAGAAATAACAGCAATGCAAGACTGAGAAGTACATAGGACAGGTGAACAACCCGCCCAATTTTACACTATATTGCTCTTCATTCAATTCCAACTTTTTTGGCTTCTCTATAATCCCTACAGACACCGGTTTATGCCTTTCTACCGCTCACTTTATTGCCTTGTTCCACCACTTACGTGGTCCCTTTTTACACCCCGACAATTGTTGAGTCACGTTTGTCTCATCTCCTGCCACATGACGCCCACTAGCTCCTTCCAATCCCATAACGCTGTAGGAAGAGCCTCTATTTTTCTTTGTGCCTTTTCCGATCTCTGCCATTTGCCTTTCATTAATTTTCAAGCATACTGTCGTTATTAGGTGGTGCTATGCGTTAGTATCTCTCCCAAATTTTAAAGTTAAACGTTTATGATCACTACCCACGCTATTTCTTTCCATGTTCATCTATCGTCGTTTGGTCTAGTCGTTCGTAGACCGTTTCTGAGCCTAAGGCGTAGTCGATGCACGACTGCCTGTTTCCGCATAGTCACGCTGCCTGTCCATGACACTTATTATCCCTGTTAAGTACTATAATTGGTTCTCTTCGTTGCACTAATCCAGCCCTAAAGAACCGTCGCATTCACTATATCCGTTTAGATCCCCCATGTGCACATTCACATATCTTGCGAATATCACCCGGTCCAATTTTCTGAACTAAATCATGTCCCTTCTAATATCAATTATGAGTCAATCAATTCTTCATTTTGCCCTCTGCTATCACTGTCTGTCCATAGGTAAGCTACTCCCAGCCACGTATTATGTCCTTCCCATGAGCCGCTAATCCCTAAATGCTCCTTATATGTCTTTTTTGACTCATACCTCACCTAGTGAGCCTGCCTACGCTTCCACCTTTCATCGTTCATCGATCCAGACATTTTGCTGCACCCCTCCCATACATGATTGTCAGTAACAGGCGGTTGCTCCAAATCTTGTGGATGCGTTTTAGTCAAGTCTCACACGATAATAGCTTCGTCAAGCTAAACGTCCTCCAATAGACAGCTCGAAAATGGTGCTAGTTTTATGTGGCATAGCATGTGTCTTCTCGAATGAGCGCGGAAATGTGCGATCTAATTCACAAATCTATTCGTACGCTGAAATGGCTAGTCACAAGAGGCACCGGCAAAGCATGATAGCGGATATAATACTAGCGAAAACTTTATTATTAGCGGGGAAAATAAAAATTGTGCATTTGGTCCCTCGAGCACAGGAAAAGTCAAACACTGGCATTTCAGGATCCCGCTAGTGTGCGCAAAGTGTGTTCAAATAATTTTTCATGTCGATTAACACGGAGTACTTTTTGTTATTTATAAAAACAGTATCACAAACATACCACATGGCCCCAGGGACCTAATTCGATCCCACAAGGCCACAACTAAGGTAAATCACACCCACAAATAGTAGAACCTTATTTACTTCCCCGCGTATAGCCTATTCCTTGGGCACTGGCAAATGTTGGGCAAAATCTTCCTGATTGAGAATCACGAAGATCGTCCCACTCCGACGTCGCTTGTGCTCAGGCCATCTGCGCCCTCACTTCCCGCTTCCGCATTGTTGCGTGCATTGCATCGCCCGTCTGCTGGCTGTTCATTGTGCCCACTCAGTGCGTTTGTGTCCAGAGAATTTCTGACCGCACAAAGAGAGGGTCTTCAAGCGCCGAGTGGCTGGCCGCAATCCAAAACGATCTTCGAAGGACACAGCAGGCATTTTCTTTTCCCTTGTTACTTTCGGTTTAAGCTGCTTCTACATCCTTTATAAGTGCGACGTCGGTCTGCAGTCATCCACGTGTCCCTGGAAACTGTTATTTGGCAGTGGCATAACAAAAGTACGAAGGAGTCTGTCCGTGACATCTGGCTGTTTATCCGTCCCCTTAAAGGAAGCTTTACTTCGAGGCCATGTAAATACATGTAAAATGCAAGTAACATACATGTAGAACATGTAAGCATTCAAATACATGTAAAAGGCAGAAACGCTCAACAATCGCTCAACCAATTTGAATACAGTTTACTGCATGTATCGAGCAACAGAAAGCAGTATCGCGAGTTTTTCATGTTGCTCTAACATTTTCTCATTGACACTTTTCATCAAATTATAATATTTGAGAATTTTAGTAGTGAATTATTAATAATTATCTAATTAGGCGGAATGAAAAAAAAATAATCTGAGTATTTCCAAGTGACGGTAAAACAACGTTACCTTGGTTCTGTCCAGCTACGTGGCATTTGCATATGTTTAATGCTTGGCTCAAGTTACGTGGGACACCCTGTATAGTACATAACGGTGTGTAATACATCAACGCTGTGTGCTTCAGATGTCTTTAGATGCCACATAATCGCGGTATCGTTTAGTTTCTTTTTTTTATTATTATTATTGTCGTGTTACGAAGTTGTTGTCTTGCTACTCGAGGTCTGGTCCTTGTTGTTCTTGTTTTTTAATTTTCTTCAATTTTCAAGACTTTTTCTCCAAGAATTTTTGGCCTAGATAGAAAATCTACTTGCTACAATCAGTACATTTTAAGTTTTTCTTTCAAATTTAATAAACCTCATCAAATTCTGTGCAGTAGATGCCAAATAAAACGATTTCTCTGTTCCATGGTATTCATATGCGATCGCACATACTCCATGGTATTTCAAACTTGTTGTTGCGGTAAAGGAGAGAGAGCTTCTACGGGGTCTGCAGTGTTAATAGTAACAAAACAGTCGGTACATATAATAACCAAAAGACACGGCCCATAAAACGGCGCGCAAATTCAATGTATCGATATACTTGTTGCTGGGCTGGTTTGTAAAGGACGCGAAGAAACGACAGGGCATAATTGAGACGCCCCTTTCCTGTCCTATTGTTTCCTCCCATCGTTTCGCGTCTTTGAAACCACAACCAAGTGCACAAATAGTTCTCGAAAGAGCCGATACCACGACAAATAGTTATTTGGTCATTGGGTTGGGTCCCGACTTTGAATCAAAATGAAATCACTTCATTTTGTTTTATTATTATTTTAGAGAATGAAGCGATTTCGTGCCTTCGCTCGGCGAAGCTCGCAGCCACGACGTTGAGGACAATAGCAATTTCCTACCCGCACCACTTTTGTGTCACGCCTCCCACGGTTGGCTTACCTTCTGCTTCTTTCTGTCGTTCTTTCTTCGCCCAATTAGGAATTCGCACAGGCGGGGGGCGCAGTTGGGCAGTAACCCTATAAGGAGAGCTGCTCGTTCGCGTCACAGCCACGGCGACGTAGAGCAGCAAACGTGCGAGCCCCCTGCATTGTTCGCGGACGCCGTGGCATGCGCGCAGTGCGTGCACCCAGTTCCCGAGAGAAAATGAGAGGCGTGCGGGCGCGGACTGCCTCGATCTCAGCCCGCGGGGAGCGCCGGCACGCAGGCGCATATTTTGTCGGCCGATTCGAGACCAGCGGGTCACGACACTCGCACGCGACATATACGCGCGCGAGCACAGCGCGAGCAGGGCACGCGGCTTTCGCGGCAGATGCCGCGGTGGCTTCTCCGCTCCGACCTTCCTCGGCATCGCCCCGGGGACGACGTGCGGGACCTGATATGCATGCGGCTCGGCCGGCAGTTCTTTCGCCGTGTGAGCGACCCATTCTGAAAAGCGTCGCGGAGAAGGTGAAACGACACAAGAGCGCGAAGAGGCGGCGCAAAATCGAGCTTAGCGAGAACAGGCCGCAATGCCACGGTAGATGTTAACGTGGCATTAATGCGCGTGTGAAGGCTTCCCGTGCTTCGTTTTGTTCTTTCGTAAAGCGCCTGCTAAGAAGCGATGGTTTAGATCGCCTCGCACAGTCCATTTTTGTTACTTTCGTCACAAAGAGAGCAAAATAAATAAATAAACAACACGGAGCAAATACACGTCGTCAGCGTCGCTACAATGCTCATCTAATGAAGCGATGCATATAATACTGCCCAGTAACACCCTTTCGTGTGCAACGAAAACATTTACTGCCATTTTTAGCTAAAATGGAATTTGATACATCAAACGTAATTAGTTTTCGCGTGGTGCTACACGGCAAGAAAAAAAAATAGACCTCTTTGGTATTGACGCGTTCTGCAAGGGTGCGCAGGACATGGAGACACACGTCGGCGCTCCTGCGCCGATCTATTTGTCATTTGTTCGCTTTTCAAGAATCTCGAGAGGTCGTTTGCTGATATTTAGCTGACGCCTGCGCTAATCGCTTGCTGGCGGGGTACGACAGCGGCTACGTGAATGCCCTTTTTTGGCAGCGTAATACATTCCACTAAAGTGTGTGTGTGTGGGGGGGGGGGGGGGGGGGGGGGGGGCAGGAACGGGCTTTACATATACAGTGAATGTCTGGCGACGAGACCGAGTTAGGTTCCAATTTCACGCCCAGAATTATTCTCGCATAGTACTATAACACGTGGGTGAGCCTCGCAGCATACTTCTGCTGGAATGTTCAGCCTTAGAATTCGAATAATTTTAACGAAAGCCATTTTTACGACGTTCGGATGTTCAGGTGCTCAATCAAATCCGAATTCACTTATACTTGAGCCCAGCTACTCTTGCGCGGGAGCCTTAACCTTCCTGCCGTTCCGCTCTCTCTTTTGGAAGCTTTGACACCATCATGCTTGTATCCAAATTCGCATGCTTATTATGTGTTTGGAATCCGACCATCAAGAAAATGCAAAAAGCACGTGTTTTCGACCCTCTCCGTGAGCATAAATTACTTGCTACTTATTTCCTTGAGGAATGAGTCATACCAGTGCGTGCGTGCGTGCGTTTGTCTTTTTCTCGAGGTGCTAAGTCAATCGCACCGCTTCGTTGGAATTTTGTCGTTTCTGTATTCAGTGTCATTTTCAAAATGTCTATTTAGTGTTTCTTTAGTGCAAGCAAAAATTATTTACGCCAAAATTGCAATACAACGCGCTTGCAGAACGCAATCTGTCGGAGACGAGAGCCTCAGGATTGCAAAAGGTCACAGCAGACGGTGTCCAAATCCACGCGCCAGCGGCGGGTTTCTCTGGGCAGCATAAGCTGATGTCGAGGGCTAGGCTTTTGCTAGCCAGCCCATAGCATTTCTTTTAGAATATTACCTAGACAAAAATTTGGCGCTACTGTCATCGCGAGTTTTCTAATGGGCGCTATACCATCGTGGGAACGCAAGGCTTGCGTTGGCTGGCGCTCAGCCAGGAATGGCATAAATGATAAAACGTTGATATGGCTGCACATTCTTTCTTTAAAGCTTTCTTTAAATAAAATATTCATGAAAGTTGCTCATTACCATGTATTAAATCTTTCAATAATGTTTACTCACCTGCAGGCATAAAGCGATGAAAAGCAGCAAGAACAGACGACAAACTGTCGCAAAATGGAAAAGGACCTTGTCGTCTTCCCTCGAACTTTAGCGGCCCTGCCAGTACTTTTTACTTTTTATATATTTGTACATTAAAGCACAACTCCTCGTAATGAAATAAAATATCTTATTGTGTAATATTAACAGTATATATATATAGTACATTAGTAGTATTAGTATTAAAGTATATATATTAACAGTACATACAGTTTATACGCGCTGTTTTAGTAGCACTTGAACCGTTGTGACATTGCAGATTCCAAGGAAATGTGGACGTGGCTCCTAAATGTCAAGCCGGTTGCCGCCATCTTGCTAGAGGCAAAAAGCCTAAGCCGACACAGTCGTCGTAGCACAGCGTGGAGGGCGTTCGTCGTGCTTAGTGTACGTAGTCGGAACAGTGTTTAACTGATTGTGGCATACTCTCCGAAGGCATCACATATTAGGAGGCCATGGCTGCACCAATCACGTAAAGCAGACGCCCCTGGTATAACTTTCCGGCTTTAACGTAAGCTCTCGTTGTTTGCTCACGGATGATGAGCGTACGTTTGCTTCAGCTAGGAACGGTTAGGAAGCTGCACGTGCGTACACGTATGAAGCTTCAAGTAGTCACTGGCCCGTCAAGTAGCCACTTGACGGGCCAGTGGTTGTGTGTCACTGTCACTGTGTGTGGCAATATGCAGCGCAGTTGGCTCGGGTTGTGACGTGCGGTACGCATTTTCCACAACCTCCTCAATTTCGATTAGACGTATCGTGCAATGCTTGTGTTTGTAATAGGGAAACCAGTGAGACGCGCGCACAAGAAGGACGAGTGCGCGATTTATGAGAGAAAAAGAAAAGAAGGGGAACGTTACAAGTGCAGTGCTCATCCAGCCTGAACTATTTGGTAAATAAAGTGAATTGAAATTGAAAACCAGCCCACTTCTTCCCTTGTGTACGCCTCTGCATGTCTTGCTGACTTCCAGTTCATTCACAGATATATATATATATATATATATACGTACCAACTCGCCGATCAAAACATTATGTTGTGTTATGGCTTAAAAACAAGAGCACGTGTGCTAAACTCCACTTACAAGATTGCAGAGTGCTATATAATGTTTTGGATACACCACATCACTCAGAAATCAAATCCAGCGCATTGCGAAGAGCAGTAAAACTGTTGTCCAGACTTCCCAACAGGACGCCAACCAACCTCTCTCTCTCTCTCTCTCTCTCTCTCTCTCTCTCTCTCTCTCTATATATATATATATATATATATATATATATATATATATATATATATATATATATATATATATATATATATATATATATATATATATAGTAGGCGTTTATTGCGCACGTCTACTTCATCTGTATATTATCATCATCATCCTAACGCGTGTGCCTTTGCTGGTTCGATGCCAAGTACTCTGGCCAAATAAACGTCGTTCCAACAGAGACGTCATGCGTTGTGGAGGTTACTATTCGATCCTCAGTCCTCTACCTGTTCAGCCTACCCCCTGGAGCTTCGTTCAGGCCGCCGCTTGCGCTGATACATGCCCGCTGTCCGCTAGCATGTATCAGGTCGACCCACCTTCCACTTCTACCGCTGCCGTTCGGACACCGCAAGCCTCACACCGTGTATTATAAGCAGCCACCAGCGTGACTTCCATCTCTTCGCTGGTCTTCGTGGGGAAGGCGAGGAAGAGTGGCTCGACGACTACGAGCGAGTAAGTTCCGCTAATCGCTGGGACGAACTCCTCAAGCTCCACCATGTCTCCTTCTACTTGACGGGTGTGGCGAAGACTTGGTTCTTCAACCACAAAATAGACTTTACTGACTAGGCTGCCAAGCAGCAGCTCCGCCAAGTATTTGGTACACCGGCGGTTCGTTCTACCATTGCGAAGAAAACCCTCGATGCCAAATATATACACAGGGTGTCCCAACTATCATGCACCAAGATTTAATATACGCAAATGCTACGTAGCTGGACAGAATTAAGGTAATGTTGTTTGCCGTCACTTGGAGATACTCAGATTATTTTTTTGCATTCCGCCTAATTACATAATTAGGCTTTAATTAATTAACTTTGATAATATTACAATTATATGAAAGGTTTCCATGAGAAAATTGTAGAGCAACATGACAAACTCCCGATACAGCTTTCTGTTGGTCAATACGTGCTGCGTACATAAAAGTGTTTTTCCAAGCGTGAAAGAAGCGCGCGAATACACGCAATATTGCCAATATATGAATACGGTGGTCGCGCCATATAATCAGACATTTCTGGTGGAAAGTGTATTAGGTCTTTACAAACGGTGGCTCAAAATGTTTGTCGACAACCAGCGGATCATCATCATCATCATCATCATCATCATACTACTTTATGCCCGCTGCAGGACGAAGGCCTGTCCCTGCGATCTCCAGTTACCCCTGTCCTGCGCCAACCGATTCCAAGCAGCGCCCGCAAATTTCCTAATTTCATCGCTCCACCTAGTCTTTTGCCGTGCTCGACTGCGTTCCCCTTCTCTTGGTACCCATTCTGTAACCCTAATGGTCGAACGGTTATCAAACCTGCGCATTACATGACCTGCCTAGCTCCATTTTTTTTTTCTCAATGTCCATTAGAATATCGGCTATACCCATTTGCTCTCTGATCCAAACCGCTCTCCTTCTGTCTCTTAACGTTATGGCTAGCATTCTTCATTCCATCACTCTTCGCGCGGTCCTTAACTTGGTCTCAAGCTTCTTTATCGATCTCCAAGTCTCTGCCCCATATGTTAGCACCAGTAAAATGCACTGATTGTGCACCTTGCTTTTCAATGATAATGGTAAGCTTCCAGTCAGGAGCTGACAATGTCTGCCGTATGCGATCCAACCAGATTCTTATTCTTCTACGAATTTCCTTCTCACGATCAGGGTTCCCTGTGCGGGCAATCAGTGGAAATATTACACACTTTCATCACACGATAGACTCTTCGTAATTTATCATAGCGAAGGAGTGCGACTGACGAAGCGTGCCGCCGGTTGCTTTTGACGAAGCCCGAAGCCTGCTGCAAGAGCTCGATGCAGAAATCTTTTTTTTCGGCAACAACACACAGTTGTGAACTGATATACATGTTAATGTTTCCGCTCAAGTTTTTATTGGGGACCTACAAATGCAAGCGAATCCTGCGCGTACTCGGCAGCTGACTATGCTGGGGACGCGCCCCCTTTTGCCTCTAGCAATACGGTCGCCGCGGCTTCACTCGCCCCCGTAGGAGGCTGCAGGGACCGCCACCTCGTAATATTTATATAACCTCCTTGGCAGACTATGACAGACGGAACGGTCTACCGCGCGCCTTTAAGGTATCAAGACTCTCCGAGAACGATGCCAATAAGAAGCCACCGCATCCTGTCAACCCCGTGCATACAAAAGTGCCGCAGCGCCAGTTTTCCCTCCTACGTAATCGTAAGGAACTCTATGAGCCACTCTATACTCGCGGACAACTGAGCGCGGAAAAGTGAGAGCGCTTGTGAAAAGAGTTGTGCGTTTTCGTCCATGTTAGCTTAAGCTGCGGAAGAGAAAACATAAACACCTTATTAGTAACAGTTAAATAACACAAAACACATCGCTGAATGCGGATGTTTGCTTATTTTGCGGCTTTTCCCTGCCGCGTCTGGGCAAACGCGAAGCCGTCGCCCGTGGATGCGGCGTCGATTCAGGGTCTTCTCCTAGCAACTAAAAGCCCTGTCAAACGCTGGCGGACCACTCGGCACGGTAACGCATGTGCAGAAGCTCCGCCCACGTAATTTTCCCTCCATAGCCACAGAAAGTTGTCCGCGAGTAGTCTTGCCTAATACGAATACGTAAGAGAATACATGTTTTGAACAGCGCCCACTAGCGTCAGCCACCGCCCTGGTTGCTGACGCTATCACGGCCCTAGTGACAAGAAGCGTGAACTATAGCAGGCGCGCTAAAGCAGTGCGGTTTGCGCATGTCTGAAACTATTGTAGGTCTTGGCAGTCTCGGTCTTACGAAGCTCTATGGTAGCATTCACACCCGCGGCAGACAGAAGTCCGCGACTGGCGACCGAGGAGGTACTCACAGCGACCGATGGTCACACCGGCGAGCGCCGACCTACCCGTCGCCACACCGAAATTGACGAAATGTCTTGCGATTGCTACCGTTCACTTCCACTCGCACGATAACCATCAGCGCATTCCCAGTCCTGCTCCTGCGCCGCTGATTGGTTCAGCAGCAGTGCTACCAGCCTCCGAAGGCAGTTTTCTCCTAAATCAGACAAAAAAATTTCCTAGATTTCTCTAGCTTTTTAAGAGTACAATTCTTCAATTTAGCAATATACTTTTCGTATAAACAGACCTGCTTGTTATGCAGGTAGGCTGGGAAAGTATAGTTTAAATTTATTGCCAAGCTCATTTCTATAAATTTAACTAATGAAATCGCTATGCTCAAGACTAAATGATGTTGAAGTGCAAGTTATTGCAGAACAACAGTTTTTCTTTTCTTCACAACATTTCCCCAGATATAAAAAGTTTTTCCTAAGCAAAACCTAAAATCTCTAGATATAAAAAAAGTTCTCTAGGGTTGGCAGCACTCTTCAGCAGCTTTGGAGCTCCAGTCGCGGAGCTGAAGAATCGGTCAGTGAGCGACTTCACGAAACAGATCGGCAAATATAAAAGATGACTGTCCATATGAAGTCGAGACGAGGCTCGAGTCACGTATAAATCCAATTAATTGTCAACAAGCAATATGGCCGACATGACACCGCTGGAGAGAAATGCAAGGAAGCCGTCTGTAATTAACCAGGTAAACTGCTTATTACTTTTGTATTTTACGAAATAAACAAGCGCCTAAATGTTTACAGAATATAATTTATATTGTGCTCTCGTCGCTTAGTGTTCGGTTTGTGTGCTGCTGCTGTTCGAAAGAGAGTACATGTAGGCTACTGAAACATCCGAATGAGTTTCCCGAACACATTCGATTGATATTATAGATATAGGCATGTGTAATATTGTAGATATACATATTCAATTACATTATGCATATATTAACGTGTATCGGACTACAAATGGTATTATACGCCAACATTATTCGATTCAGATGTCATTAAAGCTTTCCTTGTGACATGTGTTTCAGTACAGCACAGCACCGGTGAATATGGCTTACGTGTACCACAGTTCACGCACATTACTGTAAACGCTGACGATATCAGCGAACACTTTAATTCCCTGTTTTCTTGTGCGTTTCCGTGAGTTATATCAAGCATGCGAGGCCGCTTCAAATCCGCCAGTTATTTTCAGGCATGCAAATAGAAAGAGAAATGGGGGGAGCGAGGATGGTGGGAACGGCGGCAGGAATGCGCATGCGCAGCTTCCAAGCAATGATGGAAATACTGCGTAGTTCGCGCAAATCTACGCCATTAACAGCATTTTGAAGTAAACAAACCTCCTTAAACGTGAAAGCTAGCCTTTCTTTTTTAAAGCAAAATATTTTTGCCTCTTACCTTCACATTGTTTTAGACAGCTGGCCGAGTACACTGGGCCGATCCCAGAGACTGCCTAATCGGAGGTTAAGGCATTGGTGATCCTATACTGGAGTCAGTGCAACGTCGCCAGCTAAGCACTCGCACGCTTCTCAGTGGCGCATCTCACTGCCTTATTGCGAAGCTATCGATTGACTATCTTTCGATGTTTACGCCCTATTTTTATTAAAAATGGAACGACTTGTTAGCCTTCGCGTCACAACTCGTGGCTTGCTGAAACGACAGACCAAATTCTATGGCAGGAATAAAAGAATAAACTTTTATTTGTTTGCAAGGTGGTCTCGCTTATTGGCATCAGCATTGTGCGGAGGAATGGGTATTCCTTAAAACAAGTTAGGTTACAGGGCCCGTTACTGCCTTACGGTATGGCCGCTGTGTAAAAGGCTTGGAAAGATGCTTAGTGGGGCAGTGATGAATGGTTCTTCTGGTATCTAAGGGGCAGTTTCTGCCAGGTATTGTTGGGGTTCAGTGATTCTACACTTTATCTCATCTTCAGAAAGGTAAATGCCAACTGCTGATTGCCGACAACGGCCGACTGACCTTACTTGTTTTTGTTTTTGTTTGTTTGTTTTGCTTTTTTTTTTGCAACAGGCTGTGCGTTCGGTTAGCTTTACAGCAGCGGCTCGGCTTGAATTGTGATTCGGGTTGTTCCCTACTGTGGTGCTGCAAGGCTCGCTTGATGGGTTAGCTCGTTTCCGTAGGTATCGGCGTGTCTAGGAATCCACCGGATCACGGTGGATGGTTGTTAATGTTCAGAGGCTTGACCACGGTCAGTATATAAATATTTAATGCGATTAGCATTTTTAAGAACTTTAGCCGCTTTCCGGTATGTCTGTATTTACCTCTTTCACCGAGTTAACCACGTTGTCTACTAGTTTGGGCCACTGGTTTGTGCCAGATAGGCAACTTGCTACTGGCTGCTGTCAGGCCTGCTGTCTGTCGAACAGACAACTTCTGCCCTAACCACTTTCACGCCGTTCTTATAGAGAAAAAATATTTAAAATTTCTTCCGGTGCTGGGCGGGATCGAAGCGGCGCCACACGGGCTCCTCAAGCACAGAATCGCAACGCTTCAGCGCTGCACCATGAATTCGCGTGTGCAGCGAGGCAATAATTTTGAGCGTTCCCACGCACCGACGCGCCATATATCTCGGAGACTGCGCGGCGGCGGCACTTGATGGTACAGCGTGTCAGAGAGAAGCGCGAGAGCGTAACCTAGCTGCAGTGCACGCCTCAAGCTTGAACCGCGTGACGCGTTTTTTGGCGCGACTGACGTCTTAGCGTTCGCACACACCAGCGCGCCACGCATCTTGGAGACCACGCGTAGACTTTGCGGCGGCGGCGCTAGATGGCGTAGCGTATCCAGAGGGAAGCGCGAGCCCGGCTACATTACATGCCTCATACATGACGCGTTTCTCAGCGTTAGCGCACACCGGCGCATCCCCACACCTCGGCGACCACGCTTGAATTCGCGGCGGCGCCGCTAGGTGGCGGGGCGTGTACTGATAGAAGCGCGAGAGAGAAGCCTGGCTCCTTTACATGCCTTATTCATAGCGCGTTTCTCAGCGTTCGCACACACCGTCGCGCCACATATCTTGCAGGCCACGCATGGACGTAGCGGCAGTACCGCTAGATGGCGCAGTGTGTCCAGAGAGAAGCGCGAGAGGAGTCCGGCTGTTTTACACGCCTCATTCATGGCGCGTTTCTCAACGTTCGCGCACACTGATTCGCCACGCATCTCGCAGACGACGCGTCGACTTTGCCGCGGCGCCGCTAGATGGCGCAGTGTGCCAAGAGTGAAGCGTAAGAGAGGAGTCCGGCTGTTTTACACGCCTCAGTCATGGCGCGTTTCTCAACGTTCGCGCACACTGATTCGCCACGCATCTCGCAGACGACGCGTCGACTTTGCCGCGGCGCCGCTAGATGGCGCAGTGTGCCCAGAGTGAAGCGTAAGAGAGGAGTCCGGCTGTTTTACACGCCTCATTCATGGCGCGTTTCTCAACGTTCGCGCACACTGATTCGCCACGCATCTCGCAGACGACGCGTCGACTTTGCCGCGGCGCCGCTAGATGGCGCAGTGTGCCCAGAGTGAAGCGTAAGAGAGGAGTCCGGCTGTTTTACACGCCTCAGTCATGGCGCGTTTCTCAACGTTCGCGCACACTGATTCGCCACGCATCTCGCAGACGACGCGTCGACTTTGCCGCGGCGCCGCTAGATGGCGCAGTGTGCCCAGAGTGAAGCGTAAGAGAGGAGTCCGGCTGTTTTACACGCCTCAGTCATGGCGCGTTTCTCAACGTTCGCGCACACTGATTCGCCACGCATCTCGCAGACGACGCGTCGACTTTGCCGCGGCGCCGCTAGATGGCGCAGTGTGCCCAGAGTGAAGCGTAAGAGAGGAGTCCGGCTGTTTTACACGCCTCATTCATGGCGCGTTTCTCAACGTTCGCGCACACTGATTCGCCACGCATCTCGCAGACGACGCGTCGACTTTGCCGCGGCGCCGCTAGATGGCGCAGTGTGCCCAGAGTGAAGCGTAAGAGAGGAGTCCGGCTGTTTTACACGCCTCAGTCATGGCGCGTTTCTCAACGTTCGCGCACACCGATTCGCCACGCATCTCGCAGACGACGCGTCGACTTTGCCGCGGCGCCGCTAGATGGCGCAGTGTGCCCAGAGTGAAGCGTAAGAGAGGAGTCCGGCTGTTTTACACGCCTCAGTCATGGCGCGTTTCTCAACGTTCGCGCACACCGATTCGCCACGTATCTCGCAGGCAACGCGTGGACTTGCCGCGGCGGCGCTAGATGGCGCAGTGTGTCCAGAGCGAAGCGCAAGAGAGCAGCCCGGCTGCTTTACATGCCTCATTCATAGCGCGTTTCTCAGCGTTCGCACACACACCATAGAGTTTCTGAATAAGTACCCTAGAGGGAAATGTGGCGCTAGTATCTACGGGGGTGCCCCTGAGCGTTGCCTCAACCTACATGGGAATGATGGGAAACATGGGCTTCGGAGTGACTTCGATCTTTAGACTAGTAGCGTTTGCTTGCGGCGCAGTAAACGAAGCTATACTAAAATATTTTCGCGTAATTTTTTTACCTGCAGTATCTTATTATCTTATGTAATGCACAATACATTACGTAACTTTTACATGACTAAGATTGAAGCACGGTTCACCACCAGGGCACATCAGGGCAATGCCTCCTTTACTAGATGCCTGCCGCGTGAGCCGAGAAGCTGGTTCCTGCCCCTCTCCTCTTTACTCTTCGCCACCCGGGTCGGCTGCGAGCGCTAGCTGCGGTGGCCGCTGCAAACCTAAATCACGCAGCCCTGCCTCCGAGATTTCAACGGCGTCTTTTGCGATCCCGGAGGCTGGACCCGCGGTCTCTCGTCAAGCCATTGGTCGAGCGCGTGCCAGCCTAGTAATCGTCAGTTCCTCCGCAACAGGAAGTGGGTCGGCTGCGAGCGCCGTCTCTCGGCGACTACCTTGAACTACGGGAACCTCCGCTCCAATGGGAAGACTAGCGACGCGGCAGGCATCTAGCAAAGGAGGCATTGACCAGTGTTATGCATTGTTTTGCAATTATATTCCCGATTTAGCCAGCGAATAATTCTTTATTTATTTTTACAACAGCACCAACAACAGTGCACGTACTTATATAAAAATACTCAAGTATTAATGGAAATAAACATATTGCATGGAGAAAAAGTTTTGGCACCTTTTAGAGGAATGCTACAAGTGTCGTCTGCTACGACTCCTGCTCCCTGCGAACGCGTCTTTTTACGTAAACGACAGGCACGTGCGAACTCTGTCGCTCTTTCGAAAGGCTGCATCGGTTGTCACGATTGCTGAATGTATTCAAGTATTTCTAAGCACATCTGCTGCAGTGCCAGCTGGGACGCTTATGGCCTCCTACGAGTATGCTGTGTTGTACCGCTTCTTCTGAAGCGCACGCCAGCAGCTGTCATGGCGTGGCTTTACGCTTACCCGTTTTGCGACAGCAGACTACAGCCAGGAAGCAGCAACCTTTCCTAACACAAGTAAGTTGTGTTCTCAAATGTCCCGAAACACACGTTTCAATGAGCACATAAACGAGCAATGCGTAATGAAGCCTTCAACTTAATTGTCAAGCCACTGGAAGTACAACTGTCTATGTAATAAACAAAATGCGTTATGCAAGCACTCAGCTTCTTCCCATTGCACTCTGCATCACTAGTAAAAAAAGGTTACTGGCAGTTTATAGCTTATTAAAAACCCAGCACATGTGTGCAGCTAAACTTTACAACTTTAGGGCTCGCACTGCAAATATAAGCACGTACAAGAAGCCAAACAGCTGTACCAAAGCAGTACGTTGCATCTTCATACTGACCACGCTAAGAGCGACTGAACGAAAGATGTCACGTGCAGCGGTAAGAGACAGGAAGAGAGAAGTGTGGATCAGAGAGCAAACGGGGAAAGCTGATATTATATTGGACATTAGGAGAAAATAATCTAGCTGGGCAAACCATGTAATGCATAGGGCATATAACCGGTGGACCGGTAAACGTCGGCCCGATTAGTCATCCCACAAGAAAGCGTACGTCAGTAGATGCAGAATCGTGACGCATTTGAATAAAATCCCCACTTAAGCTTATTAGTAAGCACGCCACGTTTTCTACGTGCTTTAAAAGTTCTAAGCATAGAACATGTACTTGGTATTGTGCTTGTATCAGTAGTACTTTCATTTTGCTCTTCTGAAGTTTGATAAAGCAGGCGCCAACCTAACACGCTTACAAACCAAGGTCAAAACAGGTTCTCTCAAAGTTTACGACACCGTCGCTTTCTCGTCAGGGCTTCTTCAGCACACCGCGACACATACGTCTGCCCAGCCGTTGGCCCAGCGCACTATTGCCACTTCGAGCAACAGAACCAAGGCAGACAGCTTTGCGCCGCACTGCCCCACTGCCGGTTATAGCAAGTGCGCTTAGAGCGAAACCAAAACTCCTAAAGATACCTCTAAACTAGTTCGCCAATCAACAGAATAGCAATCCGCAGCCTGTACTTACCATCATTCCCATGATAGTCGAACGATCGCAGCGCCAGATTTCCCTTTAGTCAGGGCAGTTCAGCCGACATGGAAATGATGGGTAAAACATGGATTTGCCTAAACTTCGTCCTTCTGGCTTTAAATGGCTTCGTGACTTTGCAGAATGATCATTTTAAAGAAAGTACTGCGTTATAAATAATTCAATAAACATTAGTAAAACTGTTCGATGGCAGGATTCGAACACAGGACCTCTAGCACAAAAGCTCGATAGAAACCCTTATGCCACGGACGCAGAGACAAGCGGGAGCACTGCAATTAGCAGTGATTAGGCGTGCTTGCAGAGTCTTATTACCCTCTGCATTAAAAAAAAGTATAAACTACTTTGAAATTTAGCCTAGATAGGCTAGCTAAATTTAGGCTAGATAAAGCGTAATAAATGAAGCCAGAAGAACGTCTTAACCCACAGGCACGAAGATCAGACAAATCCCTGTGCTATCCATCATTCCCACGGTGGCTGAACGATCGCAGCACAAAAGTTCCCTCTAGTCATTATTGGAAACTCTTGTCTTGAACATGCGTAAACCCTCTCTGAACGGCTGCCTTCTGCAGCTGTCAGCTGGCGATGGCACAAATTTATGCTAGCACCGTCTCGGCAGCAGCTTGCATCCTCATAAGTGAAGGCAAGGTTGTTCTTTTTTTTTTTTCCTTAAAAATTAAGCAAGTAACTGTGCCAAGTGTTGCATTGAACAACGTAGACCTCGAAATGTGACCTCTCTGCGAAATTGAACAAGAACAGTGCAGCGGTAAGCGCAAAATCATTCTTTGAAGATTTTAAGCGCAGTATGCACGTCCCTGTATCTGCACTTTGTCATGTGCTTGTGACTTCAGCGAAGAAAGTAAGCAGACCTGTTAAACGTTAGTTTTCCGTTCTCTTTCGTTTTTGATGTTGAAGAGACGTTGCCAGCTTTGCGAGTCGTCTCTTATGCTCGTCCGCTTATATTCTTGTCTCATCCATGAAAAAACCTTCAATTTAAAAAAAAGAAAAGATTAAAAATGCTTGAATATAAACGTGCTCTTCGAATTGTTTGAAAACTGGGGTTGCGGACGACTTTTGAACATTCTTAGTGACAAACTCTGCATATGGGCTATGCCATGGACACTGCCGGGAAACCATCCCTTTCTTTCGCAAGTGTAGCTATGCAGTTGCAATGTGGTGTGTTCACAGCCATGAACGACATGCTTGTTTAAATCATTGTTTCCATCGTGAAACTAGGCAAAGCCGCATCAAGCTACCAAGCCGCGCCGTCATTACGTTGTCTTGCTAGTTGGTTCACACCGCAGCGTTTATAGCATTTTAGAGCTGTAGGCTCCAGAACTGTCTGGCAGAAAGTAAGTTCGAGCCATGCTTTAACATGACGACCTTTCGCTGAATTCTGACACTACTAAAAATTATGCTGAATGGCGAGTGACATCATTGCAATGCGAAGGTAAACTTATGTGACCTGAAGAGCTTGAAGCGTGTGTCCAACTCAGCAGCTGCTTAGCTGCAATTTATTGCAACTAAGCAGAAGAGCATTTCGCTGCTTTTCAGTGTATGTCTACGAATGAGGTTTGTTTTCGCTTCCTTTAATTTTGGCCTTCGGCGTCCTTAAAATCCTTGAATTTTTAGTCAAATGTTCTGTACTAACCCTGCCTCGGTCTTGAATAGCTTGCTGTACCGTTGCTGAGCGCTCTTCTCTA